>NC_138297.1:35015000-35052500 GCF_965601325.2 Salmo salar | reverse complement strand
TTCAACGTTGTTGATCCATCCTCAGTTTTCTATCACAGCCATTAAACTCTGTAACCGTTTTAAAGTCACCTTTGGCCTCATGATGAAATCCCTGAGCGGTTTCCTTCCTCTCCGGCAACTGATTCAGCAAAACCGACTGTATCTTTGTAGTGACTGGGTGTAAATAATCCACCATCCAAAGTGTAATTAATAACTTCACCATGCTCAAATGGATAATCAATGTCTGCATTTTGTTTTTTACCCATCTACCAATAGGTGCCCTTCTTTGTGAGGCATTGGAAAACCTTCCTGGTCTTTGTGGTTGAATCTGTGTTTGAAATTCACTGCTCGACTGAGGGACCTTACATATTTACATTTAAGTCATTTAGCAGACGCTCTTATCCAGAGCGACTTACAAATTGGTGCATTCACCTTATGATATCCAGTGGAACAACCACTTTACAATAGTGCATCTAAATCTTTTAAGGGGGGGGGGGGGGTTAGAAGGATTACTTTATCCTATCCTAGGTATTCCTTAAAGAGGTGGGGTTTCAGGTGTCTCCGGAAGGTGGTGACTGACTCCGCTGTCCTGGCGTCGTGAGGGAGCTTGTTCCACCATTGGGGTGCCAGAGCAGCGAACAGTTTTGACTGGGCTGAGCGGGAACTGTGCTTCCTCAGAGGTAGGGGGGCCAGCAGGCCAGAGGTGGATGAACGCAGTGCCCTTGTTTGGGTGTAGGGCCTGATCAGAGCCTGAAGGTATGGAGGTGCCGTTCCCTTCACAGCTCCGTAGGCAATCACCATGGTCTTGTAGCGGATGCGAGCTTCAACTGGAAGCCAGTGGAGAAAGCGGAGGAGCGGGGTGACGTGAGAGAACTTGGGAAGGTTGAACACCAGACGGGCTGCGGCGTTCTGGATGAGTTGTAGGGGTTTAATGGCACAGGCAGGGAGCCCAGCCAACAGCGAGTTGCAGTAATCCAGACGGGAGATGACAAGTGCCTGGATTAGGACCTGCGCCACTTCCTGTGTGAGGCAGGGTCGTACTCTGCGAATGTTGTAGAGCATGAACCTACAGGATCGGGTCACCGCCTTGATGTTAGTGGAGAATGACAGGGTGTTGTCCAGGATCACGCCAAGGTTCTTAGTACTCTGGGAGGAGGACACAAGGGAGTTGTCAACCGTGATGGCGAGATCATGGAACGGGCAGTCCTTCCCCAGGAGGAAGAGCAGCTCCGTCTTGCCGAGGTTTAGCTTGAGCTGGTGATCTGTCATCCACACTGATATGTCTGACAGACATGCAGAGATGCGATTCGCCGCCTGGTTATCAGAAGGGGGAAAGGAGAAGATTAATTGTGTGTCGTCTGCATAGCAATGATAGGAGAGACCATGTGAAGATATGACAGAGCCAAGTGACTTGGTGTATAGCGAGAATAGGAGAGGGCCTAGAACAGAGCCCTGGGGGACACCAGTGGTGAGAGCGCATGGTGCGGAGACAGATTCTCGCCACGCCACCTGGTAGGAGCGACCTGTCAGGTAGGATGCAATCCAAGCGTGGGCCGCGCCGGAGATGCCCAACTCGGAGAGGGTGGAGAGGAGGATCTGATGGTTCACAGTATCAAAGGCAGCAGATAGGTCTAGAAGGATGAGAGCAGAGGAGAGAGAGTTAGCTTTAGCAGTGCGGAGAGCCTCCGTGACACAGAGAAGAGCAGTCTCAGTTGAATGCCCAGTCTTGAAACCTGACTGATTAGGATCAAGAAGGTCATTCTGAGAGAGATAGCAGGAGAGCTGGCCAAGGACGGCACGTTCAAGAGTTTTGGAGAGAAAAGAAAGAAGGGATACTGGTCTGTAGTTGTTGACATCGGAGGGATCGAGTGTCATTGTATGTGTTGAGTACAGAGATGAGGTAGTCATTCAAAAATCATGTTAAACACTATTATTGCACACAGAATGATTCCATGCAACTTATTGTGTGATTTATTAAGCACATTTTTACTGTTGAGCTTATTTAGGCTTGCCATAACAAAGGGATTGAATACTTATTGACTGATGACGTTTCAGCTTTTCAGTTATAATTAATTTGTAAAAATGTCATTCCATTTTGACATTATGGGATATTGTGTGTAGGCCAGTGTAACAACATTTCAATGTAATCCTTTTTTTATTCAGTGTGTAACTGAAAAAAAAATGTTTTGTTGTTACCGCCTGAACTTAAAATGGATTAAATGAAATTCCATAATGTCAAAGTGGAATAATGCTTTTCAAAACGTGTGCATATTAATTTTAAATGAAAAGCTGATATGTCGTGAGTCAGTAACCAATAAATTTACTTTAATACAAAGTGTTATGTTTGGGTCAAATCCAACACATCACATCACTAAGTACCTAACAACTCTTCATATTTTCAAGCATGGTGGTGGCTGCATCATGTTATCAAATCAAATGTTTTTGGTCACAGGCAGATGTTATTGTGGGTTTAGCTAAATTCTTGTGTTCGTAGCTCCAAACAATGCAGTAGTATCTAACAGTGCAGTAATATCGAAAAATGATTCACAACAATACACACAAATCTAAAAGTAAAAGAATGAATTAAGATATATGTAAATATTAGATTGAGCAATGTCAGTGGCATTGACTAAAATATAGTAGAATTGAATACAGTATAAACATAAGATGAGTAAAGCAGTATGTAAACATTATTAAAGTGACTAGTGTTCCATTATTAAAGTGGCCAGTGCAGCGTTGCGTAAACGGGTGGAAGCTGGAAAGGACTAGGGAGTTTTTTTTAAAGGATAAAAATAAAAGCACAGGCAAAATTCTAGAGGAAAACTTGGTTCAGTCTTCTTTCCAATGGACACTGGACAATAACCTAAAACAGCAAATACACTTGGGTTGCTTACCAAGATGACATTGAATGTTCCTGAGTGGCCGAGTTAGTTTTAACTTCAATCGGCTTGAAAATCTATGACGAGACTTGAAAATGGCTGTCTAGCAATGACGAACAACCAACTTGACTGGGCTTGAATGAATGTGAATGTTCTGGGAACATTCACAGAACCAATTTTAATTTGCTGGGTTGATTGTTGAAGATGACAAAGGATCATTAAAGTTTTTCCTGATTAGTTTATTCCAAAGTGGACTATCCCTTTTGACTGTAGTGAGCTTCATGCAGCCTAAGCTTAGTGGCTGCATGGCTTCATCCAGGTGGATGCTACATGTTTTTCGGAGGGCTTTACCAAGGAGTCTACGACTGGGGATGGCAAGAGTTGACCTGTCTCATGACTTGTTTCCCCCCTGAATCATCTGACCATCGTTTTCCCCCCTGCTCAACCCTTCATCTGGGCCTCAGTCGAAAGAGGCGTGGAAGGTGCAGGTGAGGAAGGTGCACATGGAGTGTGGATCGGACACAGGATGTGATCTGTTGTACTTGCTCCTGTCTCTGTGGATGACGTTGGAAGATCTTCCACCCAGAACTGTCAAAAGGCTAACTGAAATGTAATTTTTTTCTGTTATGAGAGCGTCTTTGAGATTCTTGCTGTAATGACATTTTTTGGGGGCGGCAGGTAGCCTAGTGGTTAGAGCGTTGGACTAGTAACCGAAAGGTTGCAAGATCGAATCCCCGAGCTGACAAGGTAAACATCTGTCGTTCTGCCCCTGAACAAGGCAGTTAACCCAGTGTTCCTAGGCCGTCATTGAAAATAAGAATTTGTTCTTAACTGACTTGCCTAGTTAAATAAAGGTTAATAAAAGTGCTATACAAATTAGATATATTATTACTTATATTCCATGCCCAAATTATTAGTGCTGAGTGATTTAACCAATTTTTTGTTTGTATTATTTTGGTTATTAAACAACTAATTGACCGATGTCTGTTTAATTACTTGAATTCCATTTTTTTTTTATTGTGATCCCAACGAGCCATTTCTCTAGAGAGAAATCAAATAATTTAAGAGCGAAATGATGTCAAGAACTATATGGGACGATGGGCTGAAGAGAGTTAAATATGCAACCTAGTTCAGTGCAGAAACGTGGTAATTAACTACAATGACCATAATCCATTGAGCCTGTTTTTTTTCCGGCTCGGACACAGATGGATACACTTTTACTCCTGCAACAGTACATGCTGCTGAATGAGAGAGGAATGTAGACAACAGTGGCGGTTGGTGACGTTTAAGATTAGGGAGGACACTTATTTTTTTATAAGGATGGCCTTATTTCTATTACAGCATATTGGATGACTGTCATTCATATTCCAGCTCAATGTAACACTATATGATAATATGATATATAATTTTCCCTATACCCACTATGAGGTTGCTACAACCTAACCTATGAATAAAAGATTATAACGTAGGTGCACAGGTCGAGAAACATTTTTGAGTAATCAAGGTGACAGACAGTGACACCTTCGTTACCGCCTTGCACACTTTTGCCTGCATATAACTGATCTAGGGTGTAATCATTAGTCCAACAGTTGCAAACGAGTTTATATTGGACAAATAAAAGGTATGTTTTTCCCGTTTAGTATTGTTTGCTTCCATTTTAAGATTTTTTTTCAACAGAATTGTAGGAATGAATACACCCCTGCAATGAAAGTTCACTTTCATAGCCACCACATACAAACAGCATGATCATTTTGCTCATTGTATAATTCCTTCTCGCATCTACGTACTCTACTCCTCTCACCTTTTCCCTTGCATGTGGACTTCAGTGCACAACACATCAGCTGTCTGTGACCAGGTGAAAAAATATTTCCAAGCCAAACATTAATCTCATAACCGCTACATACAGCCTACTTCATTGTCACCATATTAGCTAACAGCATAGTCAACATAGCTACTATAACTAACGCGTTAGTAAATCTGCTACAATCATGCAGTACAGTGTACAGCCAGCAAGCAGTTTAGCAGTTACACCAATGGTCCCCGATGGCAAGTAAATTAGTTTTACCTCCTTAAGGCAAGGTAAAAAAAAATCTGTCGTTCTGCCCCTGAACAAGGCAGTTAACCCACTGTTGCTAGGCCGTCATTGAAAATAAGAATTTGTTCTTAACCGACTTGCCTAGTTAAATAAAGGGCAAATAAAAAATAATAAAAAAATTTACTTGGAAGAGTTCCAGTGTTGTGTTGGATAGTCACAGCCAGCTAGCTAAGATAGCATCCCTCTGTTTGAGCAGGTTGTTTTAGTAGGCTAAACTGGCTAGCTACATTTGCCTTCTAGGCAGAGTTGCAAAGAAAAAGCTATATCTCTGATTGGCCAATAAAAATAAAAGATTAAGATGGGCAAAAGAGCAGAGACACTGGACAGAGGAACTCTGCCTAGAAGGCCAGCATCCCGGAGTCGCCTCTTCACTGTTGACGTTGAGACTGGTGTTTTGCGGGTACTATTTAATGAAGCTACCAGTTGAGGACAGTGAGGCGTCTGTTTCTCAAACTAGACACTCTAATGCAATTGTCCTCTTGCTCAGTTGTGCACCGGGGCCTCCCACTTCTCTTTCTATTCTGGTTAGAGCCAGTTTGTGCTGTTCTGTGAAGGGAGTAGTACAGAGCGTTGTAGGAGGTCTTCAGTTTCTTGGCAATTTCTCACATGGAATAGCCTTCATTACTCAGTACAAGAATAGACTGACGATTTTCAGAAGAAAGGTCTTTGTTTCTGGCCATTTTGAGCCTGTAATCGAACCCACAAATGCTAATGCTCCAGATACTCAACTAGTCTAAAGAAGGTCCGTTTTATTGCTTCTTTAACCTCTATGGGCTAGGTGGGACGCTAGCGTCCCACCCGTGGTGCACTCCATCAACAGCAGGTGCATTTCAAGAGCGGCAAATTTGAATCCAAATAAATGTCAAAATTCAAATTTTTCAAACATATAACTATTTTACACCCTTTGAAAGATAAACATCTCCTTAATCTAACCACTTTTTACGATTTCAAAAAGGTTTTACGGTGAAAGCATAAATTTAGAGTATGTTAGGACAGTACATTTACAAGAGTTGTGTGTAATGTTTTGTCAATTCAAAGACAGGGTCACCAAAACCATAAAACCAGCTAAAATGATGCACTAACCTTTTACAATCTCCATCAGATGACACTCCTAGGACATTATGTTAGACAATGCATGCATTTCTAGTTCTATCAAGTTCATATTTATATCCAAAAACAGCGTTTTACTATGGCATTGATGTTGAGGAAATCGTTTCCCTCCAATAACCGGCAGTCAAGTCAACACCACAAATTAAATAATTAAAATTAGAAAACATTGGTAAAATATTATATTATCATTTAAAGAATTATAGATTTACATCTCTTGAACGCAATCAACTTGCCAGATTTAAAAATAACCTTACTGGGAAATCACACTTTGCAATAATCTGAGCACTGCGCCCAGAAAAGTACGCGTTGCGATACAGACTAGACGTCATGTTGGGGAGATCTAAAATCGAAAATACTATGTAAATAATCCATTACCTTTGATTCTCTTCATCAGATGTCACTTCCAGGTATCACAGGTCCATAACGAATGTAGTTTTGTTCAAAAAAGCTCATCATTTATGTCCAAAAATCTCCGTCTTGTTAGCACATGATCTAAGCCAGCCGGACTTCTCGTCATGAACGAGGGGAAAAAATATATTTACGTTCGTTCAAACATGTCAAATGTTGTATAGCATAAATCATTAGGGCCTTTTTTAACCAGAACATGAATAATATTCAAGGTGGACGAATGCATACTCTTTTATAACGTATTGGAACGAGGGTACCCAACATGAACTCGCGCGCCAGGTGTCTAATGGGCCATCATCGTTCCATGGCTCTTGTTCGGTCAGATCTCCCTCCAGAAGACTCAAAACACTTTGTAAAGGCTGGTGACATCTAGTGGAAGCAATAGGAAGTGCCAAAATATTCCTCAGCCCCTGTATTTTTCAATGGGATAGGTTTAAAGGTAATACAACACATCAGGTATCCACTTCCTGTCAGAAAATGTCTCAGGGTTTTGCCTGCCAAATGAGTTCTGTTATACTCACAGACACCATTCAAACAGTTTTAGAAACTTTAGAGTGTTTTCTATCCATATATAATAAGTATATGCATATTCTAGTTACTGGGTAGGATTAGTAACCAGATTAAATCGGGTACATTTTTTTTATCCAGCCGTGCAAATACTGCCCCCTAGCCCTAACAGGTTAATCCACGCATTTGTTACTTCTAGGTTGGACTACTGCAATGCTCTACTTTCCAGCTACCCGGATAAAGCACTAAATAAACTTCAGTTAGTGCTAAATACGGCTGCTAGAATCCTGACTAGAACCCCAAAAATTGATCATATTACTCCAGTGCTAGCCTCCCTACACTGGCTTCCTGTTAAGGCAAGGGCTGATTTCAAGGTTTTACTGCTAACCTACAAAGCATTACATGGGCTTGCTCCTACCTATCTTTCCAATTTGGTCCTGCCGTACATACCTACAAGTACGCTACGGTCACAAGACGCGGGCCTCCTAATTGTTCCTAGAATTTCTAAGCAAACAGCTGGAGGCAGGGCTTTCTCCTATAGAGCTCCATTTTTATGGAATAGTCTGCCTACCCATGTGAGAGACACAGACTCAGTCTCAACCTTTACTGAAGACATCTCTTCAGTAGGTCCTATGATTAAGTGTAGTCTGGCCCAGGGGTGTGAAGGTGAACGGAAAGGCTGGAGCAACGAACCGCCCTTGCTGTCTCTGCCTGGCCGGTTTCCCCTCTTTCCACTGGGATTCTCTGCCTCTACCCCTATTACGGGGGCTGAGTCACTGGCTTACTGGTGTTCTTCCATGCCGTCCCTGGGAGGGGTGCGTCACTTGAGTGGGTTGAGTCACTGACGTGGTCTTCCTGTCTGGGTTGGTGCCCCCCCTTGGGCTGTGCCGTGGCGGAGATCTTTGTGGGCTATACTCGGCCTTGTCCCAGGATGGTATGTTGGTGGTTGGAGATATCCCTCCAGTGGTGTGGAGGCTGTGCTTTGGCAAAGTGGGTGGGGTTATATCCTACCTGTTTGGCCCTGTCCGGGGGTTTCATCGGATGGGGCCACAGTGTCTCCTGACCCCTCCTGTCTCAGCCTCCAGTATTTATGCTGCAGTAGTTTATGTGTCGGGGGGCTAGGGTCAGTCTGTCACATCTGGAATATTTCAATTGTCTTTTCCGGTGTCCTGTGTGAATTTAAATATGCTCCCTCTAATTCTCTCTCTTTCTTTCTTTCTCTCTCGGAGGACCTGAGCCCTAGAACCATGCCTCAGGACTACCTGGCTTGATGACTCCTTGCTGTCCCCAGTTCACCTGGCCGTGCTGCTGCTCCAGGTCCAACTGTTCTGCCTGCAGCTATGGAACCCTGACCTGTTCACCGGACGTGCCACCTGTCCCAGACCTGCTGGAACCCTGGCCTATTCACCGGACGTGCTACCTGTCCCAGTCCTGCTGTTTTCAACTCTCTAGAGACAGCAGGAGCGGTAGAGATACTCTCAAAGATCGGCTATGAAAAAGCCAACTGACACTTACTCTTGTGTTACTGACTTGTTGCACCCTCGACAACTACTATGATTATTATTATTATTTGACAATGCTGGTCATTTATGAACATTTGAACATCTAGGCCATGTCCTGTTATAATCTCCACCCGGCACAGCCAGAAGAGGACTGGCCACCCCTCATAGCCTGGTTCCTCTCTACGTTTCTTCCTAGGTTTTGGCCTTTCTAGGGAGTTTTTCCTAGCCACCGTGCTTCTACACCTGCATTGCTTGCTGTTTGGGGTTTTAGGCTGGGTTTCTGTACAGCACTTTGAGATATCAGCTGATGTACGAAGGGCTATATAAATAAATTTGATTTGATTTGAAATTTGATTTGATTTGTGAGTGGTCAGCCTGGGGACAGTGAGACTGGATATGCGCGGTCACGAGACTTCTCCATTTTTTTCTTTCAGCTTTTGAATGAATACAACGTTGCCCGGATGGAATATTATCGCTATTTTACGAAAAAAATTGCATACAAATTGATTTTAAACAGCGTTTGACATGCTTCTAAGTACGGTAATGGAATATTTATGTTCTTTGTATGCCATTTTTTTTTAAATATTTGAGTTAACCAATGATATTAGGCCACACTTGGCCATGATTACAAACACCTGTGTGTCTTCTGACACTATATAAATGACTCATCTCGCAGTGTTTGTGATGATACCCTGATGAAGACAGCTTTGCTGTCGAAACGTTGGTTATTCAATTTTTGCATCTGAGCTCTTAGAGTGTGCGTCTTTCCCTTATTTTCTAGTTTTCTACTCCGCTAGCCAGCACCTCGCCTTTATAGGTGTGCGTTTATTTTTTCTAGATAATTCACCAAAGTTACCAGATTCTTTTGTAATGTTGGTAAATTAAAACAAAAATATATAATTTAACCAGGCAAGTCAGTTAAGAACAAATTCTTATTTAAAATGACGGCCTACCCTGGCCAAACCCTACGACACTTGGCCAATTGTGCGCCGCCCTATGGGACTCCCAATCACGGCCGGTTGTGATACAGTCTGGAATCGAGCCAGGGTCTGTAGTGACGCTTCTAGCACTGAGATGCAGTGCCTTCGAACGCTGCGCCACTCGGGAGCCCATAATTAACAGTTAACATATGTAATTTATACTTGAATAACTGCAAAACAATATATATATCCATATTGTTCATGAGTTTCTAGTAGATAGACCATATGGTTCAAGAGAAAATAGCCAAATTAATATAAAAAGCATCTAATCAACAATGACATTTCTATTAACTCAAACTCTTCCAACTGACTTTTTTCACAACTGTCATCAAAACATTTACAACAAAGGCATATTGACATAGTAAAATAGATTGTGAAACAAAAAAAAAAGGATATTTCATGCTGAAACATTAAACAGCAATGGTATTTACTAAGTTGATGGTTTGTATTTAGGATAATGTTTTACACTTGGTCATCTTATTTGATTATTGTACATAATTTACATGTGATAAGGCCACACAGAGGGCCAGAGATAGACATCAATGACAAAGTACCCGAGAAGGCCACTAGGTGTCACCTTATAAAATTCCCCCAAAAAAGACACGTCGGTATAGAACTGGAGTGAAAATAGTTTTTCCCCATGGAGAGCATACAGTTCTTACCACGCTCACCATTGACACCTTGGAACTATGATATGGGCCTACGGTAATTATATCTGTCTATATGGAATTATAGATGTTTTCTTTGCTGTTAATAAATGGGTAAAAAGACCCAACCAAAGACCCACCTCAGGAAAGCGGTTCTGTTTGCACATGTTTATCAACATTTGCAATCCCAACTGTGCTGGTGTCGATCAGGGATTTTGAGTTCAATTGTCAATAAGTGCTGTAAGATGTTAACAGGACATGGCACTTGGTAAACAAAGATTTGTATTTTTTTCTGGTGGATCTAAGTAAGAAGAAGGATATTACTCATATATTAGGAAGCATGATCACAGAAGAACAACCTTGATGGAAAGAACATGTATTTCAGTTTCTAATAGAAAAACACAATTGCTACATGTTCAAAGGCATTTTCAATGAATGCCTTGTCCACAAAAAAAAAAATCACTTACGGAGAACCCCAACCTCATATTTACTGCCTGTTCAGATTCTTAACTTAACTGTATTTAAAGTATTTTTTCTATTGTAGAGGCACAGTGGCTTCAAAACAGCACCCGGTCAGTCATCTAGTGTGTATATATAAATAAATTAGGGATGCACGATATCGGTGAACATACCGGAATCGGATGTTATTAGCTAACATCGGTATCGGCCCGATGTCTAGTTTAACGCCGATGTGCAAAACCGATGTCAAAGCTGACTATAACGTGGGTACATGACGTAATGACGCCACGTAAAATTTTGCGCTACATGTGCAACACAGCATTCCTAACCTAGCCCACAATGTCTGCTGTATGGATCGAGCAGTCATTTGAAAGAGTAAGAACATTTCAGCGAGACAACTCAAAGGCGAAATCCATTAAACGCCAAGATAATGGAATTCATTGCCCTTGACTCTGTCGTGGGTGATGTTGGCTTTCGCGACTAGACGAGCACCGGTACACACTACCAAGTGCGCTATTTTTCAGATGTTGCACAGTAATAGCGTCACTGCTATTAGCCTCACGACATGCTACAGAACGCCGTTTGGGTCTTTGCGTGTAAAAAAAGATACACGTCAAATAACACGATTTGACAATAACACTATGACTCGTTAAATAAGCTTTTAATTTGACACATCAAATAACAGTTCTATTATAGAATGTTGTGTTCTGAATTTGGACGTGCAAGCCAAGCGCCACCACTACTATTAGTAGCACTGTCAAAGCTGTACAAAAAAAAAGTCTGCAAACAAGCAAACACCGGCCACGAACAATGTGTATACAATACCACGTTGGTAATAAAGCATTATTTGTTTAACCGCAACTTCTGGGGTAGCTAGCTAGCTTTAGCTTGGTACCTAGCTAGCACCAATACAACCAGCCTGAAAACAATGACCAGTAGAAACTGCAGTCATTTTCATTATTCTTAGCAATGATTTAGGAATCCTGTGAGTAAGTATAACCTAGGTAGCCACTTGTCGTTCGCCTGATGAAATTGAACTTCAGTTCATGAAAATAAACAGCTAGCCAACTACTTGACCCTGTTGCCCAAAGCTAACGTTATAAGCAGCCAGCTAGCTTCATCTGGCAAGTGACGCTCGACCGGGTTATGTGTTGTGATTAACAATGGCGCCGGAGAAGCAGGCTGACGTTTTACGTGTCCCCAACTGATTGAGTTGGGTGTTTTTTTCTACGTTTATTTGCGTTGTTTGTAACTTATTTTGTACATAATGTTGCCGCTACTGTCTCTTATAACCGAAAATAACTTCTGGACTGCGATTACTCACCCCGGACTGGCAGAAATAATTTTTTTCCTTTAACGAGTCTGACGAGCTAGACGCGAATGATATACTGCTTTCTCGGGGACAGGCACCGATCCCCGTGATTAGCGTGAAGAGCAGGTGGAGAAAAAGGGGCCAGAAGGTGGGCTGCCTTCTGAGAATTCGTAGGAGATCGAATAAACCTCCACTTCCTTCCATTCTGCTAGCAAACGTGCAATATTATTTACATTTACATTTAAGTCATTTAGCAGACGCTCTTATCCAGAGCGACTTACAAATTGGTGCATTCACCTTATGATATCCAGTGGAAC
The DNA here is from genome assembly GCF_965601325.2 of Salmo salar. Classification (NCBI taxonomy): domain Eukaryota; kingdom Metazoa; phylum Chordata; class Actinopteri; order Salmoniformes; family Salmonidae; genus Salmo; species Salmo salar. The sequence continues at coordinate 35,040,305 of NC_138297.1, read as the reverse complement.
AACCACTTTACAATAGTGCATCTAAATATTTTAAGGGGGGGGGGGGGGGGGGGGGGTTAGAAGGATTACTTTATCCTATCCCAGGTATTCCTTAAAGAGGTGGGGTTTCAGGTGTCTCCGGAAGGTGGTGATTGACTCCGCTGTCCTGGCGTCGTGAGGGAGCTTGTTCCACCATTGGGGTGCCAGAGCAGCGAACAGTTTGGACTGGGCTGAGCGGGAACCGTGCTTCCTCAGAGGTAGGGGGGCCAGCAGTGCCCTTGTTTGGGTGTAGGGCCTGATCAGAGCCTGAAGGTATGGAGGTGCCGTTCCCCTCACAGCTCCGTAGGCTGGTTATACGCTGTACCGGCAGGATAGAACAGCAGCGTCTGGTAAGACATGGGGCGGCAGACTATGTATTTTTGGAAATAACAGCTGGTGCTAAGGAAGTCTCGAGCTATTGCTCGCCTGAGGTAGAGTATCTCATGATAAGCTGTAGACCACACTATCTACCGAGAGAGTTTATCGGTATTTTTCATAGCTGTTTACATACCAACACAGACTGAGGCTGGCATTAACACAGCATTGAATGAGCTGTATTCAGCCATAAGCAAACAAAAAACGGTGATCCTAGTAGCCAGGGACTTTAAAACAGGGAAACAAATCTGTTGTACCAAATTTCTATCAGCATGTTAAATGTGCAACCAGAGGGGGGAGACACTCTTTACTCCACACACAGAGACGCATACAAAGCCCTCCCTCACACTCCATTTAGCAAATCTGACCAAAATGATATCCTCCTGATTCCTGCTTACAAGCAAAAAGTAGGAAGCACCAGTGACTAGATCAATAAAAAAAAGTGGTCAGATGAAGCAGATGCTAAGCTACAGGACTGTTTTGCTAGCACAGACTGGAATACGTTCCGGGATTCCTTCGATGGCATTGAGGAGTACACCACATCAGTCATTCATCAATAAGTGTGGCTCAGTTGGTAGAGCATGGTGTTTGCAACGCCAGGGTTGTGGGTTCGATTCCCACGGGGGACCAGTACGGAGAAAAAAAATGCATGAAATGAATGCATTCACTACTCTAAGTCGCTCTGGATAAGAGCATCTGCTAAATGACTAAAATGTAAATGTAAGTGCATCGATGACGTTGTCCCCACAGTGACCGTACGTACATACCCCAACCAGAAGCCATGGATTACAGGCAACATCCGCACAGAGCTAAAGGCTAGAGCTGCTGCTTTCAAGGAGCGGGACTCTAATCTGGAAGCTTGTAAGAAATCCCGCTATGCTATTGGTCTATTAACTCAGTGTTTCCCAAACTCTGTCCCGGGTGCACGTTTTGGTTCTTGCCCTAGCACTAAACAGCTGATTCAAATGACTTACTGATCATCAAGCTTTGATTATTTGAATCAGCTGTGTAGTGCGAAAGCAAAAAAAATAAATGTGTACCCAGGGGGGCCCCAGGACCGAGTTTGGGAAATCTTGTATTAACATACCGCCTGGTAATGTCACCAGGCAGGCAAAAACTCCATCCCACCAAAACAGGCAGAAATTTCAGGCAGTCTTTTCAAACAGCTCTTACACTAAAACGGCATTATCATTTTCACAATATTATATTTATTTATTATTAAAACCTCAGGAAATATATAAAACACAGGAAATCTCATTTTTGACAGCACTGGCCTTTAATACACCACTCAAACATGGTCATAGACGTATTGCTCGGGAAGGGTGTTACTGTCAATTCTAAATTTGCAATGTAAATTTGTGTTGAATGTTTAGGCTGGCTTAAATCAATTGAAGCGTTAGTACATAATCAGTGATTGTGCAAGTTATACTTGTCTTTGCCCTTCTTTCTTCATCTTTGCAATATGTTGTGTCCATCTTTAACCCATGAGGTACCCACTGCAGGGAAATAAAAAGGTAGAGACAGATTAGAGTAGGCTTCCAACCCGTGCGGTCAAAATTAACAGGAGGATCCTCAATGACAAAACTTTAAATATTTGTCAGCAGTTCAGGTAAATAACTGATTGATATACACACTATATATACAAAAGTATGTGGACACCCCTTCAGCCATACCTGTTGCTGACAGGTGTATAAAATTGAGCACACAGCCATGCAATCTTCATAGACAAACTTTGGCAATAGAATGGCCTTACTGAAGAGCTCAGTGACTTAACGTGGTACCGTCATAGGATGCCAACAAGTCAGTTCTTCAAGTTTCTGCCTTGCTAGCACAAGAACTATTCGTCGGGAGCTTCATGAAATGGGTTTCCATGGCCGAGCAGCAGCACACAAGCCTAAGATCACCATGGAGTGATGAATCGCGCTTCACCATCTGGCAATCCGACGGACGAATCTGGGTTTGGCGGATGCCAGGGGAATGCTACCTGCCCCAATGCATAGTGCCAACTGTAAAGGAGGAATAATGGTCAGGGGCTGTTTTTCAGGGTTCGGGCTAGGCCCCTTAGTTCCAGTGAAGGGAAATTTTTACGTTACAGCATACAATGACATTCTAGACGATTCTGTGCTTCCAACTTTGTGGCAACAGTTTGGGGAAGGTCCTTTCCTGTTTCAGCATGACAATGCCGCCATGCACAAAGCGAGGTCCATACAGAAATGGTTTGTTGAGATCAGTGTGGAAGAACTTGACCTCAACCCCATGAACACCTTTGGGATGAATTGGAACGCCAACTGTGAGCCAGGCCTAATTGCCAAACATCAGTGCACAACCTCACTCACTAATGCTCGTGGCTGAATTGAAGCAAGTCCCCGCAACAATGTTCCTAGTGGAAAGCCTTACCAGAAGAGTGGAGGCTGTTATAGCAGCAAAGTGGGGGACCAACTCCATATTAATGCCCATGATTTTGGAATGAGATGTTCGACAAGCAGGTGTCCACATACCTTTGGTAATGTAGTGTACCTCGGAAAGAAGTGGAGGGCGCTTAACCAACGTGAGTTGAAAAGGGGAAACGCTCGCTCACCATTAAACACTCATTTTATTTAAACAACAACTAGTAAAAGCTTGATATTTCAGCATTTATCAATGGCCTTCATCAGAACATTGATTAAGCTGGCCCGATTCACAGGTCAAGAGGGGTTTGAACCAGGTGAAAAACACCTCCTGGGTTTGAGCCAGGTGTCCAGTTCAAAGCTGAAAGCGAAGTCGGCTCAAAACAAAGTGATGTATGTCAAGCATGTGGAGTAATGACTTAGGATTCCCAGTTAACATGCAAAAGTGTTTGATCTCGTCATAAACGCATGTGTGCTTTATCTGCCTAAAATGTTTTTTTTTTTTTAACCTCTCTTGGGTAGGGGGCAGTATTTTCACGGCCGGATGAAAAACGTACCCAAATTAAACGGCCTACTACTCTGGCCCAGGAACTAGAATATGCATATTATTAGTAGATTTGGATAGAAAACACTCTGAAGTTTCTAAAACTGTTTGAATGATGTCTGTGAGTATAACAGAACTCAAATTTCAACTGCAAAAGATAGTGAAGATGTAAAATCATTGCATTGTTCAGGAACATGTATTTTCCATGAAGTATTTGTTTAACCTCTCTTGGGCAGGTGGGACGCTAGCACTTCCAGGAATCCCAGGTCCACAATAAATGTTGTTTTGTTCGATAAAGTCCATAATTTATGTCCAAATACCTCCTTGTTGTTTGCACGTTCAGTAAGCTACTCCAAATGTACATAGCGCGCCCAAAATTTCACGACAAAAAGTCTAAAAAAAGTTATATTTACGTACGTTGAAACATGTCAAACGTTGTATAGCATCAATCTTTAGGGCCTTTTTAACATAGAACTTCAATAATATTCCAACCGGACGATTCCAATGTCTTGAAAAACGTTTTGGAACACAGCTACCTCATCATGTGAATGCGCGCCAATGAACTCATGTCCTTCCCTGAGTCACCAACTCCCCGGCCTTCTTGTTCGCTCTCTGTTCACTGCAAAAGCCTGAAACTAGGTTCTAAAGACTGTTGACATCTAGTGGAAGCCTTAGGAAGTGCAAAATGAACCCTAAGTCACTGTGTGTTAGATAGGCAATGACTTGAAAAGACTACAAGAACCAGATTTCCCACTTCCTGGTTGGATTTTTCTCAGGTTTTTGCCTGCCATATGAGTTCTGTTATCCAATATGCATATTCTAGTTCCTGGGCCCGAGTAGTAGGCCGTTTAATTTGGGTAAGTTTTTCATCCACCCGTGAAAATACTGCCCCCTACCCAAGAGAGATTAACGGAGTTGCCTAGTTAAATAAAGGTTAAATTAAAACATTTAAAAAAACATCCATATATTTTGCCAGAGAAGTATGGGCCCAGGTTAATAGTAGTGTACTATATAAGGAATAGGGTGCCATTTGGAGATAAATCCATAGTGTTTTGCCAACATTATCATAGAGTCTAAAAACAGTGGGTGTTTCTCAATATGCATACTACCGTGCTCCACACTCTCATGCTCCGAGTGCATTCCCCGAAGACGTTCTAGCGAGGACGAGTGTTGAGAACACACATTACATTTCAGAAGCACTTGCACTCCCCCTACTGTATTCTCACTCTGCACTTCCCAATTCACTAAATCTTCTTCCAGCCAAGACAATAGCAATAGAGACAAAACAAGATATGAAGTAAAATTATTGCTTTGTGTATAACTATCAGTTAGCTACAGTGCCTTCGGAAAGTATTCAGACCCCTTGACTTTTCCCACATTTTTTTACAGCCTTATTCTAAACTGGATTAAATTGTAAAAAAAAAAAGTCCTCAGCAACCTATACACAATACCCCAAACAGAAATGCCTTACTTACATAAGTATTCAGACCCTTTGCAATAACACTCAAAATTTAGCTCAGGTTCATCTTGTTTCAATGATCATCCATAAGATGTTTCTACAACTTCATTAGTCCACCTTTGGTAAATTCAATTGATTAGACATGATTTGGAAAGGCACACACCTGTCTAGATAAGGTCCCACAGTTGACAGTGCATGTCAGAGCAAAAACCAAGCCATGAGGTCGAAGGAATTGTCCGTAGAGCTCCGAGACAGGATTGTGTCGAGGCACAGATCTGGGGAAGGTTGCCAAAACATTTCCTCAGCATTGAAGGTCCTCAACAACACAGTGGCCTCCATTCTTAAATCAAAGAAGTTTGGAACCAGCAAGACTCTTCCTAGAGCTGGCCACCCAGCCAAACTAAGCAATTCGGGGGAGAAGGGCCTTGGTCAGGCAGGTGACCAAGAACCGGATGGTCACTCTGACAGAGCTCTAGAGTTCCTCTGTGGAGATGATTGTACTTCTGGAAACTCCCCAAATACAGGTGTGCCAAGCTTGTAGCGTCATACCCCAGAAGACTTGAGGCTGTAATCGCTGTCAAAGTTGCTTCAACAAAGTACTAAGTAAAGGGTCTAAATACTTATGTAAATGTGATCGTTTTTTTATTTTAATAAATTAGCAAATGTCTAAAACTGTTTTTGCTTTGTCATTATGGGCTAGTGTATGTAGATTGATGAGGAAAAAAAATATTCAGCAATTTAAAATAAGGCTGTAATTTAACAAAATGTGGAAAAAGTCAAGGGGTCTGAATACTTTCCGAAGGCACTGTATATGTGAATTCCAACAATGTAGCTAACTAGATAGTACAACAGGCAAAAATGACCTAAAACAAATGTTATGCAAGGTAGATGTCAATTCTTTGTGGGTAGCTAGCTACCAATTTGTCATGGCTATCTGGCTAGCTAACAGTAGTAGCTAGCTAGTTAGCCCTATTGAATTACTATGGGATTGCGATCTATGCACACTAGTTCATGGGTATTGTAGGCAGGTAAACATGCCAAAAAAAAAAAGTATTTATTAATGCACCAATATAAAATATGGCAGTCAAGCAACACGAGATGAGAATGGGCATTATATAATTCGCAATTCTGAATATATTTTCAGCTTAAATAATGGTTAAGATATTTTGATTTCAAGAAATGTTGCATAATTTTTACGTGGTTGCTTCATATTGCTTCATATTTCTGTCCATACTTTCTGTTGAAGTTTGCATTGATGCATGCTCCAAAATATGTACAAACAGAGTACGCATTCGAGAAGTGCCCTGTTTCGCATACTTTGATTTGGACTCGTACTCCGACCCTCCTGTGCTCCAATGTGCGTGCTGGGAGTATAGTAGTATGCATTTTGAGAAACGACTAGTGTTTCCTAAACCTCTCCTCGTGTACCCCCAGCCAGAGACGGTAGAGAAAGCGAGACATCTCACTGGCTAATTTCTTCTGGTCAGGGCAGGGCGATCAGGGAGGGGGACAATATGTAGACCAGAGCCAGCTGTTTAGGGGCAGTTTAAAAAAAATATTGTCTGTGTAAGTGGATGTTCCCCCTCTGGTGTGAGCATGCCAGAGATAATGGAGGAACTGTGAGCTCACACGGTAAAACATCCACACACGAGAGCGGGAACGACCACTGACACAGACAATGTTTTTCAACAGTAAAATGCCTGAGTAAGACATCTTCATTTATACACACTCTTCGCCCCCAGCCAGTCCACTTCTTTGATGTATTCAAGAACTAGCACAGCCGATTCAAATGGCCTCCATTAAGCCCCTTATTAGTTGAATCAGCAGTGCTGGTTCTGGAATACATTAAATAACTGGGCTGTCTGGGGGTACTTCGAGGAAAGTAGAATGTCTGCATTAGATTACCATTTTTTACCTAACTTTTTTAAGTCTGGTGTTTTGATGCATTATAACATTTCAAAAGAATTGTCCTGCAATAGACTTTACTGTCATGAAGACAGTGGTGCGTTCATTACGATTGAGCAGGGTTTAACCGAAACGTTACTGTACTGAATGACTAGTTTATTTATTTATTTTATTTATTTCACCTTTATTTAACCAGGTAGGCTAGTTGAGAACAAGTTCTCATTTACAACTGTGACCTGGCCAAGATAAAGCAAAGCAGTGTGACACAAACAACAATACAGAGTTACACATGGAATAAACAAACATAATACAATAGAGAAAGTCTATATACAGTGTGTGCAAATGAGGTAGGAATAAGGGGGGTGAGGCCATAAATAGGCCATAGTGGCGAAATTATTACAGTATGGTAAATTAAACACTAGGGTGATAGATGTGCAGAAGATGAGTGTGCAAGTAGCAGTACTAGTTGAAGAACAGTGTGATTATGGTGGCCCAGAGGGAGAATGTGTATGGTGTGTGTTTTGCGATTTTAAATGGTAACACCCATATTGATCAGGCCACTCACCACTTCCACCAAAGGCTGTTGAAGAACAGTGCACACCGTTTTGGGGAAACATGTAATTCACTACAAAACGCCATGCAACATAACAAACGTTGAATCGAACTGAAGGAACCCCAGTTCCCTTTTGAGTGGAATATCCGTTCATTGAGTGGTATCAAACGAGATACATCTTTTGAGTGGTTGTGCAACACCCAAACATCCATCTCAACCATCCTATCAAGACTGTTGCTTGTGTTGTGACGATTAGGTCGTCTTCAAACTAGACAAACAAATGTGTAAAAAACGCAGCAACTTAATGGTTTTCAATGGGAGCAGTGTTTTGGGGAAGGGCCTAGGTTTGTGTTGTGCTGTCCATCAGAAAATAGCTCATTTCTCCTCACCCCACAGTTTCATGTGTTTTGGTTTAGAGGCATCCTAATAAATCTTCACAAGAGAGTACTTACGGCAGTTTCATTCTCATGAACACCCTGGCCATGAAGAAGCTGAGCAGGACGCTTACAAAACCAATGAACAGCAGGAGGAAGCGGTTGAGTTTAGGGATGTTTGGGGCATTGGAGCGATCTAGGATTATGAAGCCCAAGCCTCCCATAGTGAAGAGGAAACTGGAGGCCAACCCTTCCATGATGTACTGGCCATTCACTCTTCATGTGAAAGAGAACAAATAAAGTGTTTATGACTAGTAAATGATGGCCCCAAGCGTTGACAATGCAGGAACAGCATACACTGGCAAAGGGGCAGCGTACTTACCTGTATGCCAAAAACGCAACTGGCCGCTGGTGCCCATGTTCATCAGTCATTGAACCCACACTAGGTGGTTCCACAATGACATCGTAGATGATGCCTGCAGATGGGAGAGACATGATGAAAGCCCTTCGAAATATTTAGCTAAAGTAACTAGAAAGAAAATCAATAGTTAGTCATGCATTGGCATAGTATACGTGATGTGCGAGGGCAAAAGAAGATGCAATGCTAGCCCAGATCATCTGAGCTGGCTTGCTACAAGTAGCCTATACAAATTACCTAATAAATGACTCAAGGTTCATTAGCCACAGTGTTGGGGAAGCTACTCTGAGAATATAGTTTAACATTACCTAGTGTAATTAATCAGGCTGTAATACACAATGGGTATATACAGCCTGAAATGAATTCCTGCAAAATGTTACTTACAAGCCAGAATGTTGAATAAAATTACATTTAAACTTAACTCCTTCAGGTGCTCAAAAGTTGACAAATTATCCACAGTATTGTTTACCTGACTTTTTAGAGTGCCTGTAGTTATATGGTTAGGTACAGAGGTAAAGTTAGACGCTGACCAGACCGTGCATGCGTCCGCCATCGCGCACAGGACACAGGTTGAAATATCAAAATAAACTCTGAACCAATTATATTAATTTGGGGACAGGTCGATAAGCAAACATTTATGGCAATTTCACTAGCTAGCGTGCTGTTTCTAGCTAATTTGTCCTGGGATATAAACGTTGGGTTGTTTTTTTACTTGAAATGCACAAGGTCCTCTACTCTGACAATTAATCCACACATAAAACGGTAAACCGAGTTTGTTTCTAGTAATCTCTCCCACTTCAGACTTCTTCTTTGGACTTTATATAAGGTGCATTACCACTACTCACTGGACTCTAGTGTAGACCTCAGCTCATCTTTCAATCACCTATGCGGGTATATGCTCCTAAAAACCAATGAGGAGATGGGAGAGACAGGACTTGGGTGCAATGATTGAATAACATTCATGTGTACATTTTGCAACGCTCGCACACGCAGCGTGAGCGGTACGGTCAGTATGTTAGGCTAGTTTTAATCTATGTATTTCACATGACTGGGAATACAGATATGCATCTGTTGGTACCTTAACAAAAAGGTAGAGGCGTGGATCAGAAAACCAGTCAGTATCTGGTGAGTCCACCATTTGCCTCATGCAGCGGTGCATCTCTTCGCATAGAGTTGATCAGGCTTTTGACTGTGGAATGTTGTCCCAGTCCTCTACAATGGCTGGGCGAAGTTGCTGGATATTGGTGGGAACTGGAAAACGCTGTTGTGCATGTCAATCAAGAGCATGCCAAACATTTTCAATGGGCTGTGGAAGAACTGGGACATTTTCAGCTTCCAGGAATTGTGTAAAGATCAGTGCGACATGGGGCCGTGCATTATCATGCTGAAACATGAGGTGATGGCGGACGAATGGCATGACAGTGGGCCTCAAAATCTCGTCACAGTATCTCTGTGCATTCAAATTGCCATCGCTAAAATGCAATTGTGTTCGTTGTCTGTTGCTTATAACTGACCATACCATAACCCCACCGCCACCATAGGGCACTCTGTTCACAATGTTGCCATCAGCAAACCGCTCACCCACACAACGCCATACATGTGGTCTGCGGTTGTGAGGCTGATTGGACGTACTGCCAAATTCTCTAATAGAGTGTTGGAGGCGGCTTATGGTAGAGAAATTAACATTAAATTATCTGGCAACAGCTCTGGTGGACATTTCTGCAGTCAGCATGCCATTGGCACGCTCCCTCAACATGAGACATCTGTGGCATTGTGTTGTGTGACAAAACTGCACATTTTAGAGTGGCCTTTTGTCCCCAGCACAAGGTGCACCTGTGTAATAATCATGCTGTTTAATCAGCTTCTTGATATGCCACACCTGTCAGTTGGATGGATTGTCTCGGCAAAGGAGAAATGCTCACTAACAGGGATGCATACAAATTTGTCCCAAATAATTTGAGAAAAATAAGCTTTGTGTGCATATGGAATATTTCTGAGATGTTTTATTTCAGCTCATGAAACATGGGATTAACACTGTATATGTTGCGTTTATATTTTTGCTCAGTGTAGCTATTGAACCAAGCATGCCATGACCTTGAAAATAGTATGTTCTGAAAGATGGAGAACAAGCCACACGTTGAGTGATTTCTTTATTTATACAAAAACAAAATTGCACAAAGTGTGGATTGTTCTCCCTCATCTGATTCAGAATATACAATGTTCATGGTCATGGCACCATTGAGGAGAGAACTGAATATCCAATATAAAACTTATTTTACCTCGGTGCTGAACCAAATCATGTACAGTGCATTCAAATAGTAATCAGACCCCTTGACTTTTAAACATTTAGTTACGTTACAGGACTACTCTAAAATGTATTTAAAAAAAATGTTTCGACACACAATACCCTATAATGACAAAGAGAAAACATTTTATTTATTTTAGGAAATACTTCATGTAAATAAGAATTCAGACCCTTTGCTATGAGACTTGAAATTGAGCTCAGGTGCATCCGGTTTCCAATGATCATCCTTGAGATGTTTCTACAACTTTATTGGAGTCCACCTGCGGTTAATTCAATTGATTGGACTTAATTTGGAAAGGCACACACCTTTCTATATAAGGTCCCACAGTTGACAGTGCATGTCAGAGCAAAAACCGAGCCTTGAGGTCGAAGGAATTGCCCGTAGAGCTCCGAGACAGTATTTTGTCGAGGCACACATCTGGGGAAGGGTACCAAAACATTTCTGCAGCAATGAAGGTCCTCAAGAACACAGTGGCCTCCATCATTCTTCAAATGGAAGAAGTTTGGAACCACCAAGAGGTGGCCGCCCAGCTAAAATGAGCAATCGAGGGAGAAGGGCCTTGGTCAGGAAGGTGACCAAGAACCTGATGGTCACTGACAAAACTCCGGAGTTTCTCTGTGGAGATTCGACAACCTTCCAGAAGGACAACCCTCTCTGCAGCACTCCAGCAATCAGGCCTTGGTAGTGGTAGTGACCAGACAAATGCCACTCCTCAGTAAAAAGGCATATGACAAGCCAGCATGGAGTTTGCCAAAAGACTCTCAAACAATAGGAAACAAGATAATATGGTCTGATAAAACCAAGATTGAACTCTTTGGCCTGAATGCCAAGCGTCACATCTGGAGGAAACCTGGCACCATCCCTACGGTGAAGCATGGTGGTGGCAGCATCATGCTGTGGGGATGTTTTTCAGCGGCAGGGACTGGGAGACTAGTCAGGATCGAGGGAAAAATGAACGAAGCAAAGTAGAGAGATCCTTGATGAAAGCCTGCTCCAGAGCGGTCAGGACCTTAGACTGGGGCGAAGGTTCACCATCCAATAGGACAACGATCCTAAGCACACAGCCAGGACAATGCAGGAGTGGCTTCAGGACAATTCTCCGAATGACCTTGAGTGGCCCAGCCAATAGCTGTGCAGCGACGCTCCCCACCCAACCTGACAGAGCTTGAGAGGTTCTGCAGAGATAAATTGGAGAAACTCCCCAAATAAAGGTGTGACAAGCTTGTAGCGTCATACCCAAGAGGACTCGAGGTTGTAATTGCTTCCAAAAGGTGCTTCAACAAAGTACTAAGTAGAGGTCAACCGATTATGATTTTTTCATAGCCGATACCGATTATTGGAGGGCCAAAAAAAAGGGCCGATACCGATTAAATCGGCCAATTTTTTTCTTTATTTGTAATAATTACTGAATGAACTTATTTTAACTTAATATAATACATCAATAAAATCAATTTAGCCTCAAATAAATAATGAAACATGTTCAATTTGGTTTAAATAATGCAAAAACAAAGTGTTGGGAAAGTAAAAACGCAATATGTGCCATGTAAAAAAGCTAACGTTTAAGTTCCTTGCTCAGAACATGAGAACATATGAAAGCTGGTGGTTCCTTTTAACATGAGTCTTCAATATTCCCAGGTAAGAAGTATTAGGTTGTAGTTATTATAGGAATTAAAGGACTATTTCTCTCGATACCATTTGTATTTCATATACCTTCGACTATTGGATGTTCTTATAGGCACTTTAGTATTGCCAGTGTAACAGTATAGCTTCCGCCCCTCTCCTCGCCCCTACCTGGTCTCGAACCAGGAACACATAGACAACAGCCACCCTCGAAGCATCATTACCCATCGCTCCACAAAAGCAGAGCAAGGGGAACAACTACTCCAAGTCTCAGAGCGCGTGACGTCACCGATTGAAACGCTATTAGCGCGCACCCCGCTAACTAGCTAGCCATTTCACATCGGTTACACCAGCCTAATCTCAGGAGTTGATAGGCTTGAAGTCATAAACAGCTCAATGCTTGAAGCATTGCGAAGAGTTGCTGGCAAACGCACGAAAGTGCTGTTTGAATGAATGCTTACGAGCCTGCTGCTGCCTACCATCGCTCAGTCAGACTGCTCTATCAAATATCAAATCATAGACTTAATTATAATAACACACAGAAATACAAGCCTTTGGTCATTAATATGGTCGAATCCGGAAACTATCATTTCAAAAACAAAACATTTATTCTTTCAGTAAATACTGAACAATTCCGTATTTTATCTAACGGGTGGCATCCCTAAGTCTAAATATTGCTGTTACATTGTACAACCTTCAATGTTATGTCATAATTATGTACAATTCTGGCAAATTAATTACGGTCTTTGTTAGGAATAAATGGACTTCACACAGTTCGCAACGAGCCAGGTGGCCCAAACTGCTGCATATACCATTACTGCTTGCACGGAACGCAAGAGAAGAAATATGCAGGTTTAAAAATATATACTTGTGTATTGATTTTAAAGAAAGGCACTGATGTTTACGGTTAGGTTTGGTGCAACGACAGTGCTAAATCATCACCCGTTTGGCGAAGTAGGCTGTGATTCGATGAGAAATTAACAGGCACCTCATCGATTATATGCAACGCAAGACACGCTAGATAAACTAGTAATATCATCAACCATGTGTAGTTAACTAGTGATTGTGAAGATTGATTGTTTTTTAGAAGTTTAATGCTAGCTAGCAACTTACCTTGTCTTCTTGCTGCACTCGCGTAACAGTCAGCCTGCGACGCAGACTCCTCGTGGAGTGCAATGTAAGGCAGGTGGTTAGAGCGTTGGACGAGTAACCGGAAGGTTGCAAAAACGAATCCCCGAGCTGACAAGGTAAAAATCTGTCGTTCTGCCCCTGAACAAGGCAGTTAAATAAGAAAATAAGAATGTGTTCTTAACTGACTTGCCCAGTTAAATAAAGGTGTAAAAAATAATAATAAAAATATATAAAAAAATACAAAATACATTAAAAAAATAATAATAAATACATCAGCCAAATCGGTGTCCAAAAATACCGATTTCCAAAGGGAAGCTTGAAATCGGCCCTAATTAATCGGCCATTCCATCTGAATATGAATATATATATATATATGAATATATATATGTATATATATATGAATATATATATGAATATGAATATATATATATATATATATATATATATTCATATATATATATATATATATATGAATATATATATATATATATTCATATATATATATATGAATATATATATATATTCATATATATATATATATATTCATATATATATATATTCATATATATATATATATATATGAATATGAATATATATATATGAATATATATATATATGAATATATATATATATATATATATGAATATATATATATATGAATATATATATATATATATATGAATATATATATATATATGAATATATATATATATATATGAATATATATATATGAATATATATATATATGAATATATATATATGAATATATATATATGAATATATATATATGAATATATATATATGAATATATATATATGAATATATATATATATATATTCATATATATATTCATATATATATATATATATTCATATATATATATTCATATATATATATATATATATATATTCATATATATATATTCATATATATATATATATATATATATTCATATATATATTCATATATATATATATATATTCATATATATATATATATTCATATATATATATATGAATATATATATGAATATATATATATATATATTCATATATATATATATGAATATATATATATATGAATATATATATGAATATATATATATGAATATATATATATGAATATATATATATATATGAATATATATATATATATTCATATATATATATATATATATATATTCAAATATATATTCATATATATATATATTCATATTCATATATATATATATTCATATATATATATATATTCATATTCATATATATATAGGAAATATTACATTTACATATATTGGTTACAATTTTTTTTAATGTTTGCTTTGTCTTTATGGCATAATGGGTGTAGATTGAGGGACACACAATTTAATCAATTTTAATATAAGGCTGCAATGTAACCAGAATTTGGAAAAAGTCCAAGGGTCTGAATACTTTACGAATGCACTGTACCTATGGGCTCTCAAAGTTAAGTAAACAATACTTTCTTGTAGTTATTTTGTCTCAAATTTCTAGCAGCTTAAGGACAAACCGCACAGATAAACCGGTATAGTATGTTTAAATGTAATTGCATTTAACATTCTAGCTTGTAAGGAACATTTACATGATTTTGCAGGTATAAGTTTTATTGTTTATACCAATTAAGTTTGTATTACTGCCTGATTAATAAGACTCGAAATTACCAAGCTACCAATTACTTAATTGACACACAGTAAAGCTACCCTTTGTTAAACTGAAGTTACTTTAAAAAAGTAGTTCACTAGCTACATAAAAAAAAAGTTCAACATTACTGCACAAACAGATCACTGGTTGAGTCAGATGTTAACAGAATGGGTGTGCTTGGAAAAAGCAGATTGGTTGATGGTTGGCACAAAACTGGTTTGTAATGTTAATGTGTTCTTATGAAATCCATTCATTTTTGCAACACAGATTAGCCGATTGTATAGGTCTGACTGCATGTACTGGTTTTTCCTCAATATGTATGTAAACTAAATAATTGTACCTAAGTTAAAAATCCTGGAGTTAAGTAGCTGATGAAATTCACTCAACTCCACGATTTAAGATAGTTTACCTGGGACAGATTTGGGCGGACTGGAGCTCTGACATCACAAATACTGATTCCAGCACCCTAAGAATATCCCACAATTACACACATTTATACATATAAAACAACGTAATTTTGTGTGACGGAGTGCCAGTCCAACCACACTAGTCACCACTCAACACTATCGTAAATCGTTGAGTCGACTAAGACTAGTTGAGAAACCCAGCTATTGCTAACTGCATACAATACTTGTGATTGTTGAATAACGTTAACACATAGCTAGTTAGATGGATGGATGGATGTAACTTGGTCTATAACGTTACAGCCAAAGCAAAGCCTGTTTGAGGCTGTGTTAACCATGATCTGTTACAGCTAACAAACAGTTAGCTAGCAGCACTGTTCGACAACTTACCTCCAGTAATGAGAAAGTACGATACAATAACGATCGCATAGACTGTCATAGCCGAGGGCATGTGCAACCATGACGGCTTTTTGAGTTTTATATTTGGACATTCCAACACTGCGAAAGGTATACCGTATAACGTCTCCATATTTCAAAACGAATATACTCTTGCGGTAAACAGATTTCCGGTTTCTGTCTGCTACGTCGACGTGTCCAGGAAGTACCGAAAATCGAGTTCGTTGATAAACACTTAATAAGCCAGTGCCATTATTTGAATGAGAAAATGGATTTCATGTCATATCCAAAATCACTGTACCTGAATACTGACAAAATGTGACGTAAGGTCTATTTTACTTTGAAAGGTGTCATTTATCTGGTAAGACCTTAGTGGTGACGTAGATGTTGTGCGACAATCAACGGTTATAGAACAAAAGGGTTTGCACTATCTACCCACATCAGTGTTTCCAGGTTGCAACCTCGCAGTTTACTTAGAAAACGATGTTGCGAGTGAAAATGTATTGGTTGCGGGGGGTTTTTTGGCCTCTGGGGAGCAGGTTTTTATCAATGATCTCTCTGTACTTAGCTCTGTTCATCTTTCCCACGGTCCTGACTGGTCTCCCAGTCCCTAGGCTATTTCCAAGTTGCACCACGGCCGCCATGGCATTTCTCTTAAAATATATATATAATTCATTGTGACCTGCTGCTGACTGTAAGGCAGCGAGGCAGGCTGTTGAGCGAGAGTTGTGGGGAGGGACAGAGTGGTGTGTGTTGAGAGAGCCCAACAGCTATTGCCTGAGTCACGTGTGCTGTAGGTAGGCAATTTAGATTGTGGTTATAGAGAAACCCATCTCCAACCTTTAACCCCATAAAACAGATTAAAATGCTACAATTTATGCAGATGAAGAAATAATGGATACAAATCACTGGAAAACGATATTGGGCGCACTAGAGCGCATTACATACATTCCCTCGGAGGTGGTTTAAACTGCATTCGAATGTTGACTTTGCATAAAGAAAACTATCAAGCAAAGTGTTTTATGCATGCTTAGTTCATTGGTCTCGGGCTGCCGAGTAGAAATTTGAAATGGAAGTTATGGAACTCCCTCGCGTGGTTCTTTTTATGGGGGAAAAGTCCTCAATGAAACTGACATTAAATGTAGAGAATTATACATTTGCCACTCTGTTGGCCATCAAGTAGCCTATTAATGTATATGCCATTGTTGGACACCATTTGATACAATACATATGTTGAAATGACGATATTACCGGAGTCATTGCAAATCAATTTGTGTCACGTGTAACCTACATGGAGCTGGCAAACCAATTTCATAAATTGCCTATAACTTCAGTTTGTTGTAGCCTTGGGTTATTATGCAATTATTAATGAACATGCTTTGTTAATTAAATTGTAAGTTATCAAAGCTCTATCGCAATTGCCAATCAGTTAGAACGCATTAGATTGACGTAACAGTAGTCAAATTCTTCGAAAGCCAAGTGAACCAACAGATCACCGACCATTTCAAATCCCACTGTGCCTTCTCCACTATGCAATCGGGTTTGCGAGCTGCTCCCGGGTGCACCTTAACCACACTCAAGGTCCTAAACGATATCATAATAAAACGATAAAAGACAGTACTGTGCAGCCGTCTTCATCGACCTGGCCAAGCCTTTCGATTCTGTCAATCACCGTATTCTTATCGGCTGACTCAACTACCTTGAGATCACTGCAGCTGTACACAGCCCATCTGTAAATAGCCCATCCAACCAACTACCTACCTCATCCCCATATTTGTTTTGGTTTTTCTGCTCTTTTGCACATCAGCTTTTCTACTTGCATATCCTCATCTGCACATATCACTCCCGTGTAAATTGCTAAATTGTAATTACTTTGCCACTATTGGCCTATTTATTACCTTACCTCCTTACTTCATTTACACACACTGTATACAGATTTTTCTATTATTGTGTTATTGACTGTATGTTTGTTTATCCCACGTGTAACTCTGTTGTTTTTGTTGCTTTGCTTTATCTTGGCCAGGTTGCAGTTGTAAATGCGAACTTGTTCTCAACTGGCCCACCTGGTTAAATAAATACATTTTCTTTTAAAATGCTGATTATCTGAAAGTTGTAGTTCTATCATGGGCTATGGGCTACCGAGTTTATCTAAACAAACCATGGCAAAATTGAATTACAATCATAAACCCAGATTGGAATCTGTCGCCTATGCCTATTGCAATGACATGTCGATCTCGCAAATGGGCCATTTATAACGGTTTGTAGTTGTAACATCTGGCACATAATAACAGCACAATTCCCAGAAAATAGCCTAACATTTGTTTTTTATGTTCGTCCAAGTGTTTCTTGCTCA
This sequence comes from Salmo salar, assembly GCF_965601325.2. Lineage (NCBI taxonomy): Eukaryota > Metazoa > Chordata > Actinopteri > Salmoniformes > Salmonidae > Salmo > Salmo salar. Next base: position 35,022,407 of record NC_138297.1, on the reverse strand, counting down.
GAGATTGTGATCCTCTGTCTAACTTTCATCACTCAAACTCTCCTGTCTGATTTATCTAGTTATGTAAACTCAGCAAAAAAAGAAATGGCCCTTTTTCAGGACCTTGTCTTTCGAAGATAATTTGTAAAAATCCAAATAACTTCACAGATCTTCATTGTAAAGGACTTACGCATTCTCAAAGCCAAACATGCTTGTTCAATGAACCATAAACAATTAATGAACATGCACCTGTGGAACAGTCGTTAAGACACTAACAGCTGACAGACGGTAGGCAATTAAGGTCACAGTTATGATAATTTAGGACACTAAAGAGGCCTTTCTACGGACTCTGAAAAACACCAAAAGAAAGATGCCCAGGGTCCCTGCTCATCTGCGTGAACGTGCCTTAGGCATGCTGCAAGGAGGCATGAGGACTGCAGATGTGGCAAGGGCAATAAATTGCAATGTCCATACACAGAGTTACACGTGGGATAAACAAACATACAGTCAAGACAGCGCTACAGGGAGACAGGACGGACAGCTGATCGTCCTCGCAGTGGCAGATCACGTGTAATAACACCTGCACAGGATTGGTACATCCGAACATCACACCTGCGGGACTGGTACAGGATGGCAACAACAACTGCCCGAGTTACACCAGGAACACACTATCCCTCCATCAGTGCTCAGACTGTCCGCAATAGACTGAAAGAGGCTGGACTGAGGGCTTGTTGGCCTGTTGTAAGGCAGGTCCTCACCAGACATCACCGGCAACAACATCGCCTATGGGCACAAACCCACCGTCGCTGGACCAGACAGGACTGGCAAAAAGTGCGCTTCACTGACGAGTCACGGTTTTGTCTAACCAGGGTTGATGGTTGGATTTGCGTTTAACGTCGAAGGAATGAGCATTACACCGAGGCCTGTACTCTGCAGCGGGATTGATTTGGAGGTGGAGGGTCCATCATGGTCTGGGGCGGTGTGTCACACCATCATCGGACTGAGCTTATTGTCATTGCAGGCAATCTCAACGCTGTGTGTTACAGGGAAGACATCTTCCTCCCTCCTGTGGTACCCTTCCTGCAGGCTCATCCTGATATGAACCTCCAGCATGACAATGCCACCAGCCATACTGCTCGTTCTGTGCATGATTTCCTGCAAGACAGGAACGTTAGTGTTCTGCCATGGCCAGCGAAGAGCCAAGAACTGGCAAATCTGGTGCAGTCCATGAGGAGATGCACTGCAGTACTTAATGCAGCTGGTGGCCACACCAGATACTGACTGTTACCTTTGATTCTTGCTGTGAGATGTTACACCACTCTTCCACCAGGGCACCTGCAAGTTCCCGGACATTTCTGGGGGGAATGACCCTAGACCCTTGTTTCGCGAATGCGCTTGTTAAATCATCCCCCGTTTGGCGAAGTAGGCTGTGATTTGATGAGAAATTAACAGGCACCGCATCGATTATATGCAATGCAGGACATGCTAGATAAACTAGTAATATCATCAACCATGTGTAGTTAACTAGTGATTACGTTAAGATTGATTGTTTTTATAAGATAAGTTTAATGCTAGCTAGCAAATGTTATGAAAACTTGAAATCGGCCCTAATTCCTATTAATCGGTCGACCTCTAGTACCCTTAAAGAATCCTTAACTCGAATAGTGCCTAAAGCACATCTAGTGGCTAGAGGTTTTGAGGAGCTGGCTGCTAAAGAACTCCCAAAAGACTCACCGACATGCGCCTCAGAGTCACTCAGATTGCTGATGACAGTGATCTGCCAGAAAAAAATGGAAACTTAATTCCATAGACATCAAATCTGCATTTTTGCAGGGAACAGAGCTGTCAAGAAACATTCACATCTGACCTCCGCCTGAATCTAAGAGTGAAGGAACACTGTGGAAACTAAAAAAGTCTGTGTATGGCCTGGCAGATGCATCACTCTACTGGTACAACAAAGTCAAGGCAAAATGTCACAAGTGGATCCTGCAGTCTTCTATTGGCTTGATCAAGACTCCAATATGACTGGAGTACTTGCCTGTCATGTTGATGACTTTATCTGGGGTGGCTCACAGACCTTTGCTACAACTGTGACTCCACACCTCAAAGCTGTTTTCCAGGTCGGCCGTGAGGAGCATGATCATTTTTGTTATGTTAGCATAGAGTTTATTACAGTTGATGGAACAATACTGATGCAACAGGAGAGCTATATCAAGAATCTTCAACCCATCCATATGGATTCTTCAAGAGCCGTACAAAGGAATTCCCTCTCTGTGGAACTGAAGCTGATCAATTGAGGTCACAGATAGGACAAATTCTATGTGTTGCTAGACAGAGTAGACCTAATGTAATGTTTGATGGTTGCATCTTGGCATCTAACACAAAACACGCCACTGTACAAACCATTCATGAGGCAAACAAAGTTGTTCGTAAACTGAAATCACAAGTGACTTTAAAGTTTCAGCATGTTGGAAAAGATGACCCTTTGAAACTAGTTGTCTTCAGTGATGCTTCCCTAAGGGAACCTTACAGATGGAGGCACACAAGGTGGACATCTAATCGTGTAATGTGTGAAGGAGGAAGATTCTCACCTATCTGTTGGCAGTCAAAAAGGATCAGAAGGGTTGTCCGAAGCACACTTGCTGGAGAAACCCTTGCTCTTGCGGATGGAATTGACAATGCTATCTTTCTTGCAACTCTGTTCTCTGACCTTACCACTGGTGAGACAAAACGGCACATTCTACCTGTAGTTTGTGTCACTGACAACTACTCATTACTTGATGCTGTGAAGTCAACCAAGTCTGCCACAGAGAAAAGACTTCGTCTTGAGATTAGCAGCATCAAGGAATTTATTCAAGCAGAGAGTCCAGCCGATTCTGTGGTCGGCCACAAAGGAACAGCTTGCTGACTGACTAAAAAAAGAGCATCCGGTCTTGTGCCCCTACAGGCTCTCAGTAATGGAAAGTGGCAGCTTGAGTAATACAAATAAAAACTTTTTCACACCCCATTTGTAATGGGGAACTTGAATAATACTTGGACATTTAATAGTTTTATTTGTCTTTAAATAAAAGTGGGAGATTGTTAAGTTCATGTTTTAAGTATTTCTGTTATTACAGGGCTATCACTCTGTCGAGTGCGCCTGCGCAGGAAGTCTTGTTGATGGACCTAGCCTTGAGTGCGACGGCTACCTTGTAGTGTGTTCATACGGTATAGTAAACTTTGTTAGCCTCACTAGGGTAGGGGGCAGCATTCGGAGTTTTGGATGAAAAGTGTGCCCAAAGTAAACTGCCTGCTACTCAGCCCCAGAAGCTAGGGTATGCATATAATTGGTAGATTTGGATAGAAAACACTAAAGTTTCCAAACCTGTTAAAATAATGTCTGTGAGTATAACAGAACTGATATGGCAGGAGAAAACCTGGTGCTATTATTTTGAAATGGCTTTTTTCCATTGAAAGCCTATCCACCAAACAAAGACTTACGACCCAGTTCACGATCCCTATGGCTTCCACTACATGTGGCCAGTCTTTAGGCATTGTTTTAGGCTTTTACTCTGAAAAATGGAGAAACACCACTTTCAATGAGAGGACAGTGGAAATTCAGACATGAGTCCTGTGTGTGACCAGGATCGCGCCTTTCTTGTTTTTCCTTTTCTGTTGACGAAGTCCGGTTGAAATATGATCGATTATTTATGACAAAAACAACCTGAGGATTGATTATAAACATCGTTTGACATGTTTCTACAAACTTTGTTACTTTTTTGATTTGTCTGCCTGCTGTGACCGTGCTTTGTTCCAATGGATTACTGAACAAAACCCACCAACAAAACATACGTTTTTGGAGATAGAGAGACTTTATCGAACAAAACGAACATTTGTGTAACATGGAGTCTTGGGAGTGCAACCATATGAAGATCATCAAAGGTAAGTGATACATTTTATCGCTATTTCTGACTTTGTTACTCCTCTACTTGGCTGGTTACTGTTTGTAATGCTTTGTCTGCTGGGCGCTGTTCTCAGATAATCGCATGGTTTGCTTTTGCCGTAAAGCCTTTTTGAAATCTGACACTGTGGTTGGATTAACAAGAAGTTAATATTTAAACCGATGTATAACACTTGTATGTTTCATGGATTTTTATAGTGAGTGTTTCTGTTTTTGAATTTGGCGCTCTGCAATTTCACTAGGTGTTGGCCAGGTGGGACGGTAGCGTCCCACACCCCCTAGCGAGGTTAAACTGGAATCTTGTCGTTGTGTCATTTCAAGTTAACACCTGTACCCCCGCACATTGACTCGGTACCTGTACCCCCCTATATATAGCCTCATTTTGTTTTACTTTATTTTTACTTTAGTATATTTGGTAAACATTTTCTTAACTCTTTCTTGAACTGCACTGTTGGTTAAGGGCTTGTAAGAAAGCATTTCATTTACATTTTACTCATTTAGCAGACACCCTTATCCAGAGCGACTTACAGTAGTGAATGCATACATTTCATACATTTTTTCTCCGTACTGGTCCCCCGTGGGAATCTAACCCACAACCCTGGCGTTGCAAACACCATGCTCTACCAACTGTGCCACACGGGACCATGCAAAGGTCTACACTTGTATTTGGCTCATGTGACAAATAAAGTTTGATTTGACTTCTTTACCACATCTATGGTTAGGGTAGGGATGTCCCAAGGATCCGAGATAGCGCCGACCACAAAAGGTTAAAAAAAAAGTACAAGGGTAGCTAATGACACAAGAGCTTGGTTAAACGATCTTTGGTAATACTTTTACTTGTTAGTATTTATATAATTTATCATCCACCTGGTATATTGGATGAAATCCAGAGTATTCCCAAACATGTAAAGCCTATAGAACTCTTAGCCAGCTTGATAGCAGCATCAGCCACAGAACATTAGTAAATATTTGGTCAGATGGATGACTACAATCTCTTTTTAAAAATGGTTGGTTTGGAGTAAAGCAACTTGTTTACCTTGTATAAGCCATCAAATGTTTAAAAGCCTGCTCACCTTTAGAAATGCAAGCGCATGCAGCACCATCTTAATATTTCATGTAATCTGCTTAAACTTTAATAAAATACACAATTCCTGATGTAATGTCAGTGTCAACACTTTCAAAGTGAATAGAACAATGTTCAGTAGTCCACTCAGTTTTCAAACTTCAGTCTCATTCAAAACTACAAAATGGTAGTTCACATCGAGAAACACTGGACTCAAACTTCAAATTCAGGAATACTATGGACAGTTACACCATGAGTCAGGACACTAAACATATTTTCAATTATTTTAATGTTGCAGTGGAAATACACATTTACTTAGATTTTTGACTCTGAGCCTGTGCTTTAAGGACCTTGACAACAATCTTCTGCTCCTCAATCAGGAAAGCACGCTTGATCCTGCGGTAGACAGAAGGGTGAAGGTTAGTGGATCAGTTAACTTTGAGATGTTCAGGACATGCCATTGATGGTTACTTTACAAATACTGCCCAAATGTCAACACTAAGAAAAATCGAATGAATGCATGTTGCAAAGACCATTACAGAAACATACATCTTTATTTTTTGCACAAAGAAATTGTCCACTGCTTTTAACAGCACACCCCAGGACAAATCTCACAATGTGATATTTGTCGACAAAACCAGCTAAAACCACCATCTCCTTAAAATCACAATCAATCAGTTAGGGAGAGATGTGATCAGGATCAGACTTGACTAAAGAATGTAGTTTTTAATTATAGCACATCGAATTCACAAGAGCATTCTAAGATAACCAGAGGCTGCTGAAGCAAACAAAACGCACTTAAATTGCTATGGATAGAAATTCAACTATGGCTGGCTGGCACCTTGAATACAATGACATCTTTCTGGCATAGTTAGTCCAATATGCAAGTAAACAATATCAACCAGAACCAACCATGGGGCAGGATTAGGGCTGTTACGGTAATTGAATATCCCATGTCACTGAGTTATGGATGAAGACAGTCATTTCAGGATTTATTTTTATAAACTTAATTTTCTATATAGTGGGAGTTCACTAATGATAAACAATTGTTTTGCTAAATTCATCTCTTTCCAACTGATGATACGCAGGGGTGTAGAACGCTATAGGCTATGGCACTTGAGTAAAAAAAGTTTGTGGACTATTTCTTTGCATGCTAGTAAATAGATCTTTCAAAAACATTTGAAGTGTCAGATTGATTAATTATTCCATAAGGTTGTCCTGTCTCCGAGGCCTATAATGTGCTAATGTGTCAAATGGAACCCCTGTCATTTTGTAAAAATAATCTGTTAATTTTATGATTGTATTACAAAATGTACAGGTCTCATTCTCTGAGTGAAAACATTATTTGCAGAGTTAACCACCTGCCACACTTCTGAGAAACAAGTTTTGGTTTATTTCATACCATAAGTTACATGCGCCATGTGAGCAATGAGCATGTGTCTGGTTTCTGTCCTGTTAAGTCAGTTTATTTTTATATAGACACAGCAAAATAATAGTTCCTCACAGTATTTCAAAAATCCTTCACACTCCCCCTTGAAAATCAGCGTCGCTGATAAATAGGCAACTGACGTGTGCATTTGTTATTTTAAGGATTGTAAATTTCGTCGGCATACTATAACATAGCTCTCTCCTTCCCACTTTCCTTGTCAATTGATTATCGTAGCCCCTACTTTTGGAAAGCCTAAGGTAGGGCTAGTTAAAAAAAAAAAATTTTTTAAAGATAAAATATTTGCTCTAGTGGCTTTGATTGACGGGTGCTTTTACCGGGGTGTATGTGTGCTGATTCTCCTTGGGGTTATATAATTCCATTCAGTAAGGAGCCTGTCTGGACATCATGTAATCCTGACTAGTCTCCCAGTCCCTGAGGCTGAAAAACAGCCCCACAGCATGATGCAATGTCATACTCATGTCAGCTTTGACAACCACTGACCAATTAGATTTGGGGAGGCGCTATCGAAATAAAAAAAATAGCAGGAAATGCAATTGAGCATGATACGTTGTCACATTAATCAGGCCTTTTGATTTTAACATATTACATTTGGATTGTTTTAGTTGGCTAGGCTACTTAATGAATCAAGCCTTAGCAGTCATTCTGATCTAGTTTCCAATGGACAGTGCTTTAGTTAATCAGGTTGCTGTCCAGCGGTTTGGTTTGCGATGCACCTGACTACACATTTCTGTGCAATAGCCTTTTGATTTGAACATTTGAAAAGTGTGTGTACTAGGCAATTAGATTTAATTTATGCACGTTACAGGACTTTGGTTTTACTAATAAATGTCTAAATGTTATCTGCGTCTGGCTTCAGTCTTAAAAATTAGGATTAGGTGGAACGTGAGGCTGATTATAGGTAGACTGAGTAGGCCTACAACTCCATTCCCTTTCTATTCAGTTTAGAGAAATTAATTGAAAATAGCCATTATCAGG
>NC_138297.1:34520000-35007500 GCF_965601325.2 Salmo salar | reverse complement strand
CTCATACATACATATATATACACTCATACATACATATATATATATACACTCATACATACATATATATATATACACTCATACATACATATATATACACTCATACATACATATATATACACTCATACATACATATATATACACTCATACATACATATATATACACTCATACATACATATATATACACTCATACATACATATATATACACTCATACATACATATATATACACTCATACATACATACATATACACTCACATACATATACACTCACATACATACATACATATATATACACTCATACATACATATACACTCATACATACATACATATATATATATACACTCATACATACATATATATACACTCATACATACATACATACATATATACACTCATACATACATACATACATATATATATACACATACATATATATACACACATATATATATACACTCATACATATATATACACTCATACATACATATATACACACTCATACATACATATATACACTCATACATACATATACACACTCATACATATACACACTCATACATACATATATATACACTCATACATACATATATATACACTCATACATACATATATATACACTCATACATACATATATATACACTCATACATACATATATATACACTCATACATACATATATATACACTCATATATACATACATATACACTCATACATACATACATATACACTCACATACATATACACTCACATACATACATACATATATATACACTCACATACATATACACTCACATACATACATACATATATATACACTCATACATACATATACACTCATACATACATACATATATATATATACACTCATACATACATATATATACACTCATACATACATACATACATATATACACTCATACATACATACATACATATATATATACACATACATATATATACACACATATATATATACACTCATACATATATATACACTCATACATACATATATACACACTCATACATACATATATACACACTCATACATACATATATACACTCATACATACATATACACACTCATACATATACACACTCATACATACATATATACATATATACACACTCATACATACATATATACATATATATACACTCATACATACATATATATACACTCATATATATATAAACTCATACATATATATATATATATATATATAAACTCATACATATATATACACTCATACATATATATATACACTCATACATATATATATATATATACACACTCATACATATATATATATATACACTCATACATACATATATACACTCATACATACATATATATATACACTCATACATACATATATACACTCATACATGCATATATACACTCATACATACATATATATATACACTCATACATACATATATATACACACTCATACATACATATATATATACACACACTCATACATATATATACACTCATACATACATATATACACTCATACATACACTCATATATACACTCATACATACACTCATACATACATATATACACTCATACATATATATATACACTCATATATACACTCATACATACATATATACACTCATACATATATATATATATACACTCATACATATAAATATATACACTCATACATATATATATACACTCATACATACATATATACACTCATACATACATATATACACTCATACATACATATATACACTCATACATACATATATATACACTCATACATACATATATATACACTCATACATACATATATATACACTCATACATACATATATACACTCATACATACATATATACACTCATACATATACACACATACATATATACATATATACACACTCATACATACATATATACATATATACACACTCATACATACATATATACATATATACACACTCATACATACATACATATATACACACTCATACATACATATATACATATATACACACTCATACATACATATATACACACTCATACATACATATATACATATATATACACTCATACATACATATATATACACTCATATATATATAAACTCATACATATATATATAAACTCATACATACATATATATACACTCATATATATAAACTCATACATATATATATATATATAAACTCATACATATATATATATATAAACTCATACATATATATACACTCATACATACATATATACACTCATACATATATATACACTCATACATATATATATATACACTCATACATACACTCATACATATATACACTCATACATACATATATACACTCATACATACATATATACACTCATACATAGATATATATACACTCATACATAGATATATATACACTCATACATACATATATACACTCATACATGCATATATACACTCATACATACATATACACTCATACATATATATATATATACACTCATACATATATATATATATACACTCATACATATATATATATACACTCATACATACATATATACACTCATACATACATATATACACTCATACATACATATATATATACACTCATACATACATACATTCATACATACATACATACATACACTCATACATACATATATACACTCATACATATATATATACACTCATACATATATATATATATACACTCATACATATATATATATACACTCATACATATATATATACACATATATATACACTCATACATACATATATATATACACTCATACATACATATATATACACTCATACATACATATATATATACACTCATACATACATATATACACTCATACATACATATATACACTCATACACATATATATATATACACTCATACATATATACACTCATACATATATACATATACACTCATACATACATATATACACTCATACATACATATATACACTCATACATACATATATACACTCATACATACATATATACACTCATACATACACTCATACATATATACACTCATACATACATATATACACTCATACATACATATATACACTCATACATAGATATATATACACTCATACATAGATATATATACACTCATACATACATATATACACTCATACATGCATATATACACTCATACATATATATATATACACTCATACATATATATATATACACTCATACATATATATATACACTCATACATATATATATATACACTCATACATATATATATATACACTCATACATACATATATACACTCATACATACATATATACACTCATACATACATATATACACTCATACATACATATATATATACACTCATACATACATATATACACTCATACATACATATATACACTCATACATAGATATATATACACTCATACATAGATATATATACACTCATACATACATATATACACTCATACATGCATATATACACTCATACATATATATATATACACTCATACATATATATATATATACACTCATACATATATATATATACACTCATACATATATATATATACACTCATACATACATATATACACTCATACATACATATATACACTCATACATACATATATATATACACTCATACATACATTCATACATACATACATACACTCATACATACATATATACACTCATACATATATATATACACTCATACATATATATATATATATACACTCATACATATATATATATATATACACTCATACATATATATATATACACTCATACATATATATATACACATATATATACACTCATACATACATATATATATACACTCATACATACATATACACTCATACATACATATATATATATACACTCATACATACATATATACACTCATACATACATATATACACTCATACACATATATATATATACACTCATACATATATACACTCATACATATATACATATACACTCATACATACATATATACACTCATACATACATATATACACTCATACATACATATATACACTCATACATACATATATACACTCATACATACATATATACACTCATACATACATATATACACTCATACATACATACACTCATACATACATATATACACTCATACATACATATACACTCATACATACATATACACTCATACATACATATACACTCATACATACATATACACTCATATACACACTCATACATACACTCATACATACATATATACACTCATACATACATATATATACACTCATACATACATACATATATATACACTCATACATATATATACACTCATACATACTCATACACACTCATACATATATATATATATATACACTCATACATATATATATATACACTCATACATATATATATACACATATATATACACTCATACATACATATATATACACTCATACATACATATACACTCATACATACATATATATATATACACTCATACATACATATATACACTCATACATACATATATACACTCATACACATATATATATATACACTCATACATATATACACTCATACATATATACATATACACTCATACATACATATATACACTCATACATACATATATACACTCATACATACATATATACACTCATACATACATATATACACTCATACATACATATATACACTCATACATACATATATACACTCATACATACATACACTCATACATACATATATACACTCATACATACATATACACTCATACATACATATACACTCATACATACATATACACTCATACATACATATACACTCATATACACACTCATACATACACTCATACATACATATATACACTCATACATACATATATATACACTCATACATACATACATATATATACACTCATACATATATATACACTCATACATACTCATACATATACACTCATACATATACACTCATACATACATACATACATATATATATATACACTCATACATACATATATACACTCATACATACATATATACACTCATACACATATATATATATACACTCATACATATATACACTCATACATATATATATATACACTCATACATATATACACTCATACATATATATATATACACTCATACATACATATATACACTCATACATACATATATACACTCATACATACATATATACACTCATACATACATATATACACTCATACATACATATATACACTCATACATACATATATACACTCATACATACATATATCCACTCATACATACATATATCCACTCATACATACATATATCCACTCATACATACATATATACACTCATACATACATATACACTCATACATACATATACACTCATACATACATATACACTCATATACACACTCATACATACACTCATACATACATATATACACTCATACATACATATATATACACTCATACATACATACATATATATACACTCATACATACTCATACATATACACTCATACATATACACTCATACATACATATATACACTCATACATACACTCATACATACTCATACATATACACTCATACATATACACTCATACATACATATATACACTCATACATACACTCATACATACATATATACACTCATACATACATATATACACTCATACATACATATACACTCATACATACATATACACATACATACATATACACATACACTCATATACACACTCATACATACATATATACACTCATACATACATATATATACACTCATACATACATATATATACACTCATACATACATATATATACACTCATACATACATATATATACACTCATACATATACACTCATACATATACACTCATACATATATATATACACTCATACATATATATATACACTCATACATATATACACACTCATACATATATATATACACTCATACATACATATATATATACACTCATATATATATACACTCATACATACATATATATATACACTCATACATACATATATATATACACTCATACATACATATATATATACACTCATACATACATATATATATACACTCATACATACATATACACTCATACATACATATACACTCATACATACATATACACTCATACATACATATACACATACACTCATATACACACTCATACATACATATATATATACACTCATACATACATATATATATATACACTCATACATACATATATATACACTCATACATACATATATATACACTCATACATACATATATATACACTCATACATACATACATATATATACACTCATACATACACATACATACTCATACATACATATATACTCATACATACATATATACTCATACCTACATATATATATATATACACTCATACATACATATATATACACTCATACATACATATATATATACACTCATACATACATATATATATACACTCATACATACATATATATATACACTCATACATACATATATATATACACTCATACATACATATACACTCATACATACATATACACTCATACATACATATACACATACACTCATATACACACTCATACATACATATATATATACACTCATACATACATATATATATATACACTCATACATACATATATATATATACACTCATACATACATATATATATATACACTCATACATACATATATATACACTCATACATACATATATATACACTCATACATACATACATATATATACACTCATACATACTCATACATACACATACATACTCATACATACATATATACTCATACATACATATATACTCATACCTACATATATATATATATACACTCATACATACATATATATACACTCATACATACATACATATATATACACACACATACATATATATATATACACACACATACATATATATATACACACTCATACATATACACACATACATATACACACATATATATACACACACATACATATATATATATACACATACACATATATACACATACATACATATATATGTATAGTGGAGCAGGTTGAGAGCTTCCTTGGTGTCCATATCAAAAAACGAACATGGTCCAAGCAGACCAAGACAGTCGTGAAGAGGGCATGACAAAATCTATTCGCCCTCAGGAGACTGAAAAGATTTGTCATGGGTCCTCAGATCCTCAAAAGGTTCTACAGGTACACCATCGAGAGCATCCTGACTGGTTGCATCACTGCAGCGTATGGCAACTGCTCGGCCTCCACTGCAAGGCACTACAGAGAGTAGTGCGTACAGCCCAGTACATCACTGGGGCCAAGCTTCCTGCCACCCAGGACCTCTATACCAGGCGGTGTCAAGAGGTAGCCGGAGTGCCAAGTCTAGGTTCGGCTTCTACCCCCAAGCCATAAGACTCCTGAACATCTAATAAAATGGCTACCCAGACTATTTGGATTGCCCAACCCCTTTTATACCACGGCTACTCTGTTATTATCTATGCATAGTCACTTTAATAACTCTTGCTACATATTACCTCAATTACCTCGACTAACCGGTACCCCCTGTATATAGTCTCGCTATTGTTATTTTACTGCTGCTCTTTAATTACTTGTTACTTTTATTTGTTACTCATTTTTTTAAACTGCATTGTTGGTTAGGGGCTTGTAAGTAAGCATTTCACTGTAAGGTATACACCCGTTGTAGTCGGCCCATATGACTAATACAATTCTGATCAAACACCTTTGGGATGAATTGTAACGCCAAATGCTGGCCCAAAATCAGTGCGCGACCTCACTAATGCTCGTGGCTGAATGGAAGTAAGTCCGCCCAGGCGAGTGGAGGCTGTTATAGCAGCAAAGGGTGGACGAACTCCATATTAATGCCGATGATTTTGGAATGAGATATTCGAGCAGTAGTCCACATACTTTTGGTCATGTAGTGTTTTCACTGTAACAGACCTGAAAAATACCAGTTTGTATATTATGCAGTGGGATAGGATGTACATAGGACAATACTTACTCCACGCAGTCTACCAGGGCAGATTCCGCATGCCGACTTGGGTGCCTTGCCCACCTTCTTGGTGTACAGGTACACAATGCGGTTACCAGGAGTCCGGGACCTGTAAGTGAGGGAATACACATTACACAATGCAAAGTTGGCAACAATATTTTGAGGGATGAAAACATGCTTACATTAGTTTTCCCAAGACTACTTTATTTAAAATGCATAGCTAGCTAGATACAACCACGTGCAAGCCAGTACTAACGTTACTAACGATCAACAACCAAACCGTTACAAGGTCACAAGAAAGAAACAGGCACTGTAGTAACTAAGAATGGCACAGAGCCAAGGGAAAAGCAAAAAGCCAAGGGAATTGCAATGTAATTAGCTAGTTATAGCTACATGCTAGCTACTTACAGCCTAGTTTTGTTGGAGGCGGTGTTGTAGGACAACCTACGACGGTAAGTTAGGCGCTGGACCATGGTGATACCTGTAAATACATGATTATGAGTATAACGTAACACCGATTGATTACATTATTACCTTTTCTAGCTAGCTTGTTCATTAAGCAATGGTATCGGGGACTGCCGATGGCGTCAACATTACTGCGCAAGACTGTGTAACCAAGTAAGCTAGGTAGTTGATATACTACCTAACAAACGGATCAAGATGAAAACGTTTGATTTTACGTGGAAGAATACACCGTAGTTTGTCAATTTAAACAAGTCAATTTAAGGCAGCAAACCTGCAAAGGCATTTTTTTTGTAGTTACCAAAATGGAGACATGTTTGCTTTGTGCTAATGTTACTGAAGATATGATACTTAGAGGGCAATGACAAAGTACTAGGATAACATGAAATATCATCATCAACGTGTTAACGGTTTCTAACAATGGAAATATGGTCTTTGAAATACGAGTTGTCATATTATATAAACACAGATTACAACAGATTACTTAGACGAAGTATAAGCGATTAAATCTAAGCCGCCATACCTTCTATTAATGTCACCGGAAAAGGAAGGACTAAAGACGGTACTTTGGAATTTGACGTTTTTCTTCTTCCTGTGAGTTTCCAGCAGACTGGACGTTGTGTTGCGTATTGTTGCCTTCCGCAGGTCGGCGTGAGAATTGCAGTTTTATATATCTAATAGCCTCACACCACCTGTACATAGCCTCGCTATTGCTATAGTTATTTTACTGCTGCTATTTAATTTTGTTACTTTTATTTTATTTCTTTTTATAACTTATCTATTTTTTACTTAACTTCTTAAAGCATTGTTGGTTAAGGGTTTGTAAGAAAGCATTTCACTGTAAGGTCTACACCTGTTGTATTCGGCGCATGTGACAAATACAATTTGATTTGATTTAGGAACAAATTCTTATTTACAATGACGGCCTACACCAGCCAAACCCTAGTGACGCTGGGACAATTGTGCACCGCCCTATGGGACTCGCAATCACGGCCGGTTGTGATACAGCCTGGAATCAAACCAGGGTCTGTAGTGATGCCTCTAGAACTGACATGCAGTGCCTTAGACCACTGCTCCACTCGGAAGCCAAATTAAATGAGAGATGTGCATGGTAATTTGTTGTATGGCTCCTTCGGGATAATGAACCCATCAGGGCCAGAAAAGGTGAGGAATATATTGTGCAATGGTTGTGAAAAAAAGGGGGAAAAAGATTCCTATGTCTAATTATAAAATTCCTATGTCTATTTATTTTACATAAAAAAATGTAACATAGATTTTCTCTCTTCTCACTAATGGCAAATGGTTGCATTCTTGTTAATATGTTTTCCTGTTTTTAGGTTTTATGAATACGCTTTTCATCATATCCCCATTTGCAGAAAATACTTGCCAGCTTGCACTACAATATCTCAACCACTAGCAGATGTGTGTAAGCATGGTCTAAAGTGTGTGGGGAGGTGAGCACATTCTCATGTAAAGTAATGTTAATAAATGGCAACTTTTACATGAAAACTGGTGCACGTACATTATACCCTATATTTTGTATGTTCGCAAGGTTAATAAATGAGGCCAATGCACCGGCCTGCACCTACGGGTGCAGTACAGAGTCAATGTGCGGTGGCACTGGTTAGTCGAGGTAATTGAGGTAATATGTACATGTAGGTAGAGTTAAAGTGACCATGCATAGATAATAAACAGAGAGTAGCAGCAGCATAAAAGAGGGGTCTGGGTAGCCCTTTGATTAGCTGTTCAGGAGTCTTATGGCTTGGGAGTAGAACCTGTTAAGAAGCCCTTTGGACCTAGACTTGGTGCTCCGGTAACCCTTGCCGTGCGGTAGCAGAGAGAACAGTCTATGACTAGGGTGGCTGGAGTCATTGACAAATGTTAGGGCCTTCCTATTTTTATTGGCTAGGTTGGCTAGTTGAGAACAAGTTCTCAATTACAACTGCGACCTGGCCAAGATAAAGCAAAGCAGTGCGACACAAACAACAACACAGAGTTACACATGGAATAAACAAACATACAGTCAATAACACGATAGAAAAAATATATACGTTTATGTACAGTGTGTGCAAATGAGGTAAGATAAGGGAGGTAACGTAATAAATAGGCCAAAGTGCGAAATAATTACAATTTAGCAAATTAAACACTGGAGTGATAGATGTGCAGAAGATGAATGTGCAAGCAGAGATACTGGGGTGCAAAGGAGCAAAAATAATAAATAACAGTATGGGGATGAGGTAGTTGGATGGGCTATTTACAGATGGGCTATGTACAGGTGCAGTGATCTGTGAGCTGCTCTGACAGCTGGTGCTTAAAGCTAGTGAGGGAGATATGAGTCTCCAGCTTCAATGATTTTTGCAATTCGTTCCAGTCATTGGCAGCAGAGAACTGGAAGGAAAGGCGGCCAAAGGAAGAATTGGCTTTGGGGGTGACCAGTGAAATATACCTGCTGGAGCGCGTGCTACGGGTGGGTGCTGCTATGGTGACCAGTGAGCTGAAATAAGGTGGGGCTTTACCTAGAAAATACATATAGATGACCTGGAGCCAGTGGGTTTGGCGATGAATATGAAGTGAGGGCCAGCCAACGAGAGCATACAGGTCGCAGTGGTTGGTGGTATATGGGGCTTTGGTGACAAAACGGATGGCACTGTGGGAGACTACATCCAATTTGCTGAGTAGAGTGTTGGAGGCTATTTTGTAAATGACATCGCCGAAGTCAAGGATTGGCAGGATAGTCAGTTTTAAGAGGGTCTGTTTGGCAGCATGAGTGAAGGAGGCTTTGTTGCGAAATAGGAAGCCGATTCTAGATTTAATTTTGGATTGGAGATGCTTAATGTGAGTCTGGAAGGAGAGTTTACAGTCTAACCAGACACCTAGGTATTTGTAGTTGTCCACATATTCTAAGTCAGAATCTTCCAGAGTAGTGATGCTGGACAGGTGGGCAGGTGCGGGCAGCGATTGGTTGAAGAGCATGCATTTAGTTTTACATGCATTTAAGAGCAATTGGAGGCCACGGAAGGAGAGTTTTATTGCATTGAAGTTGGAGGTTGGATAACACAGTGTCCAAAGAAGGGCCAGAAGTATACAGAATGGTGTCATCTGCGTAGAGGTGGATCAGAGAATCACCAGCAGCAAGAGCAACATCATTGATGTATACAGAGAAAAGAGTTGGCCTGAGAACTGAACCCTGTGGCACCCCCATAGAGACTTCCAGAGGTCCAGACAACAGGCCCTCCGATTTGACACACTGAACTCTGTCTGAGAAGTAGTTGGTGAACCAGGCGAGGCAGTCATTTGAGAAACCAAGGCTGTTGAGTCTGCCGATAAGAATGTAGTGATTGACAGAGTCAAAAGCCTTGGCCAGGTCGATGAATACAGCTGCACAGTATTGTCTCTTATCAATGGCGGTTATAATATCGTTTAGGACCTGGAGCGTGGCTGAGGTGCACCCATGACTTGCTCGGAAACCAGATTGCATAGTGGAGCAGGTACGGTGGGATTCGAAATGGTCGGTAATCTGTTTGTTAATTTGGCTTTTGAAGACCTTAGAAAGGCAGGGTAGGATACATATAGGTCTGTAGCAGTTTGGGTCTAGAGTGTCTCCCCCCTTTGAAGAGGGGGATGACCGAGGCAGCTTTCCAATCTTTGAGGATCTCAGTCAGACTAGTAATAGGGGTTGCAACAATGACTGCTGATAATTTTAGAAAGAGAGGGTCCAGATTGTGGCTGCTGATTTGTAGGGGTCCAGATTTTGCAGCTCTTTCAGAACATCAGCTATCTGGATTTGGGTGAAGGATAAATGGGGGAGGCTTGGGCAAGTTGCTGTGGGGGGTGCAGGGCTGTTGACCGGGGTAGGGGTAGCCCGCTGGAAAGCATGGCCAGCCGTAGAATAATGCTTATTGAAATTCTCAATTATTGTGGATTTATCGGTGGTGACAGAGTTTCCTAGCCTCAGTGCAGTGGGCAGCTGGGAGGAGGTGCTCTTATTCTCCATGAACTTTACAGTGTCCCAGAACTTTTTAGAGTTTGTTCTGCAGGATGCAAATTTCAGTTTGAAAAAGCTATCCTTTGCTTTCCTAACTGCCTGTGTATATTGGTTCCTAACTTCCCTGAAAAGTTGCATATCACGGGGGCTATTCGATGCTAATGCAGTATGCCGTAGGATGTTTTTGTGCTGGTCAAGGCCAGTCAGGTCTGGAGTGAACCACGGGCAAATCTGTTCCTGGTTCTATATTTTTTTAATGGGGCATGCTTATTTAAGATTGTGAGGAATGCACTTTTAAAGAATAACTAGGTATCTTCTACTGACGGAATGAGTTCAATATCCTTCCAGGATACCTGGGCCAGGTCGATTAGAAAGGCCTGCTCGCTGAAGTGTTTTAGGGAGCGTTTGACAGTGATGCGGGGTGGTCGTTTGACCGCAGACCCATTACAGATGCAGGCAATGAGGCAGTGATCGCTGAGAACCTGGTTGAAGACAGCAGAGGTGTATTTGGAGGGCAGGTTGGTTAGGATGATATCTATGAGGGTGCCTGTGTTTACAGATTTGGGGTTGTACCTGGTAGATTCATTGATAATTTGTGTGAGATTGAGGGCATCAAGTTTAGATTGTAGGATGGCCGGGGTGTTAAGCATGTCCCAGTTTAGGTCAACAGTACGAGCTCTGAAGATCGATGGGGGGCAATCAATTCATATATGGTGTCCAGGGCACAGCTGGCGGCAGAATGTGGCCTATAGCAAGCGGCAACGTTGAGAGACTTGTTTCTGGAAAGGTGGATTTTTAAAAGTAGAAGCTCAAATTGTTTGGGCACAGACCTGGATAGTAAGACAGAACTCTGTAGGTTATCTCTGCAGTAGATTGCAACTCTACCCCCTTTGGCAGTTCTATCTTGTCGGAAAATGTTATAGTTAGGGATGTGTGGTATCCCAGGAGGTCTACCCCAGGGGATGGTAATAGAGGGGAGGTACATGAGGTGATGTTGGCTCCCTCTGCTGGGAATACGGGAGCTGGGCACCTCGACACGGACAGCTAAGTGGAGGTAATTAGAGGAAAGTGCCAACCAGCCGTGGATGCTAAATAAAAGGAGCACGATGGCACACCGCGGGAGAGAAGGGATTCCACTGGCTTCCAGTTGAAGCTCGCATCCGCTACAAGACCATGGTGATTGCCTACGGAGCTGTGAAGGGAACGGTACCTCCATACCTTCAGGCTCTGATCAGGCCCTACACCCAAACAAGGGCACTGCGTTCATCCACCTCTGGCCTGCTGGCCCCCCTACCTCTGAGGAAGCACAGTTCCCGCTCAGCCCAGTCAAAACTGTTCGCTGCTCTGGCACCCCAATGGTGGAACAAGCTCCCTCACGACGCCAGGACAGCGGAGTCAATCACCACCTTCCGGAGACACCTGAAACCCCACCTCTTTAAGGAATACCTAGGATAGGATAAAGTAATCCTTCTAACCCCCCCCCCCCCTTAAAAGATTTAGATGCACTATTGTAAAGTGGTTGTTCCACTGGATATCATAAGGTGAATGCACCAATTTGTAAGTCGCTCTGGATAAGAGCGTCTGCTAAATGACTTAAATGTAAATGTAAATGTAAGGGAGAGAGATGGACACCAGTTAAGAGAGAGAATTAAGACCGAGCAAAACCTAAGTTATTTCTTTGATATATTTATATTCTGTCTTAAGTAAAGTTGGTTTCTGACTAAAGCCTCCCTTTCTCTGTGTCAATCTCTGCAAGCTCAACCCAACACCCCACGGTTTACCAAACATGGTGGAGAACGCAGGCAACTCAATAGATTTGGGTGCCGTGGGGTCGAGTGTGCGGAGATTACCATGGAGGAGCTGGTGGCTCAGTTCATCCTCAGCCAGCAGAAGCAACAGGCTCTCCAGGAGCAAATGCTGGAGGAGCAGCACCAACAAAACCGCAGACTGGTAGCGCAGGTAGCCCAGTTGAAGGTTGGGAGTGCTCAGGAGTCTGGCCCGAATCAGTTCTTGGTTCAGTTCAGGGAGGAAGATGACATGGAGCCGTATCTGTGCACCTTCGAGAGGACGGCACAGTGGGAAGGATGGTCCAAGCCACAGTGGGCCAGCCTGTTGGCACCCTACCTCTCTGGGAAGGCCCAGAAGGCCTTGATTTGAACACTGACCAGGCCGCAAATTATGAGGGACTCAAACGGGAGATACTAAGCCGTTATGGGTTCAATCTCGCACGCCGTGCACAACTGGTCCACGACTGGGCCTTTGACCCCACCCTGTCCCCCCGTGCGCAGATGAGCGACCTGGTTCATCTGACCAAGGGCTGGCTACTGACAGAAGTACCGTCCCTCCCAATGCTCGACAAACTCGTCCTGGATAAATACCTTCGGGCCCTGCCCTATGAGATGAAGAAGACGGTGAGCATGCAGAACCACCAGAACCTGGAGGAATTGCTGACAGCAGTGGAAATTCACCAGAACACCCAGGACCTGATGGGAGGGGCTCGAGCGGAGAGAGGAGATGCGGTGAGGGGGGCGACCAACACAAAGAGAGGCGAGGAGCTGAAGGGGGCCCAGACGGAACCAGCCGAGGCTGTGAAGTGGGAGGGTGACCCAAACCGACGACGCCGGCGGCTGCTGGACCCCGATCAGAGACGCTGCTATGAGTGCGGTCAGCCGGGGTATCTCGCGTGGAGCTGTCCTGGCCGGGAGGAGGCCATGCTCTCCGCACCCCTCAGCTCGGGGATAACCCGGATGGCAAGTTACGTCACCTCCTGTTGGGCGCACACCGAGATGGCCCCTCCGATGGTTCTGGTACGAATCGATGGCATCGACACCAGCGCTCTGCTGGACTCCGGCAGCATGGTGACCCTGGCCCACCCGCAGTGGCTCACACGAGAGGGGAAGGAGGAACCGGGGGACGAAGAGGTGACAGTGTCCTGTGTACACGGGGACACGAAGAGGTACCCAACGGTGGCCGTGAGGATAACCACCCCAAAGGGGGAATGCCAGATGCGCGTGGGAGCTGTGCCTAACCTACCCATGTCCATTTTCCTTGGTCGAGACTACCCTCTCCTCCAGGCACTGTGGAGGAGGGACCTGGAGAGGCAAGCACGGGAGGTAGGAAGAAAAGGAAAAAAGACGGTGGCCTGTGCCACCCAACCCCGGCCACAAGAGGTGTCCACTGGGCCCGAGTCGGACCCGGAGGAGGGAGACGACCCCGCTCCAGAAAGCGAGCCGCCGTGCGAGGAAGACCTCAGGCTCCCCTTTATGGAGGTGGAGGCCCTAGACGGAGCTCCCAACATGGGAATCCTCACGGGTCAGTTCAGGACAGCTCAGTTAGAAGACCCACATCTCCAGAACGCTAGGGCCCAGGTGATGGCGGTGGATGGCGTACTGTTACCTGGGGTAAGTGATTGGCGCTACCCCCACTTCGCAATTAACCTGTTAGGGCTAGGGGGCAGCATTGACACGGCTGGATAAAAAACATACCCGATTTAATCTGGTTACCACTCCTACTCAGTAACTAGAATATGCATATACTTATTACATATGGATAGAAAACACCCTAAATTTTCTAAAACTGTTTGAATGGTGTCTGTGAGTATAACAGAACTCAAATGGCAGGTCAAAACCTGAGAGATTCCTTTACAGGAAGTGGCCTGTCTGACCATTTCTGGAACTTCTTTGCCATCTCTATCATTTACTAAGGATCTCTGCTCTAACGTGACACTTCCCACGTCGTCCATAGGCTCTCATAGCCCGGGAAAAAAGAGAATGTCGTCATTCCAGCCCCAGGCTGAAACACATTATCGCCTTTCTCAAGTGGCCCATCAAGAGACACTAGCTTATGCGCGTGACCCCGACCGCCCCCGCCTTTGGGATTTTTTCCTCTGTTTGCCGAAAAGGAGATTCCCTGTCGGAATTTTACCGCTTTTCTACGAGAAAAATGACGTAAAAATTGATTTTAAACAGCGGTTGACATGCTTCGACGTACGGCAATTGAATACTTTGAATTTTATTGTCAGGAATTGCGCCAAGCGCGCGACACTTCTTTACTATTTCGGATAGTGTCTGGAACGCACGAACAAAACGCCGCTATTCGGATATAACGATGGATTATTTTGGACCAAACCAACATTTGTTATTGAAGTAGACGTCCTGGGTGTGCATTCTGACGAAGACAACAAAAGGTAATGACATTTTTATAATAGTAAATATGATTATGGTGAGTGCTAAACTTGCCGGGTGTCTAAATAGCGAGCCCGTGATGCCTGGGCTATATACTTAGAATATTGCAAAATGTGCTTTCACCAAAAAGCTATTTTAAAATCGGACATATCGAGTGCATAGAGGAGGTCTGTATCTATAATTCTTAAAATAATTGTTATGCTTTTTGTGAACGTTTATCGTGAGTAATTTAGTAAAATGTTAGCGAATTCCCCGTAAGTTTGCGGGGGGTATGCTAGTTCTGAACGTCACATGCTAATGTAAAAAGCTGGTTTTTGATATAAATATGAACTTGATTGAACAAAACATGCATGTATTGTATAACATAATGTCCTAGGGTTGTCATCTGATGAAGATCATCAAAGGTGAGTGCTGCATTTAGCTGTCTTCTGGGTTTTGGTGACATTATATGCTGGCTTGAAAAATGGGTGTCTGATTATTTCTGGCTTGGTACTCTGCTGACATAATCTAATGTTTTGCTTTCGTTGTAAAGCCTTTTTGAAATCGGACAGTGTGGTTAGATTAACGAGAGTCTTATCTTTAAATGGCTGTAAAATAGTCATATGTTTGAGAAATTGAAGTAATAGGATTTTGAAGATTTTGAAAATCGCGCCACAGGCTGGCAGTGGATGTTACGTAGGTGGGACGAATTCGTCCCGCCGGTCCCATAGAGGTTAACCTGTTAGGGCTAGGGGGCAGTATTTACATGGCCGGATAAAAAACGTATCCGATTTAATCTGGTTATTACTACTGCCCAGAAACTAGAATATGCATATAATTATTGGCTTTGGATAGAAAACACCCTAAAGTTTCTAAAACTGTTTGAATGGTGTCTGTGAGTATAACAGAACTCATATGGCAGGCAAAAACCTGAGAGGATTCTGTACAGGAAGTGCCCTCTCTGACCATTCCTTGAGCTTCTTGGCTCTGTTTATTGAAAACTGGGGATCTTTGCTGTAACGTGACACTTCCTACGGCTCCCATAGGCTCTCAGAACCCGGGAAAAAGCTGAATGATGTAATTCCAGCCCCTGACTGAAAAACATTATCGCCTTTGGTAAGTGGCCGATCAGAGGACCATCAGACTGAGGCTCGTGCACGAGGGGATCCCATGTTTTTATTTTCTCTCTCTTTGAACGTAAACACGCTTTCCCGGTCGGAATATTATCGCTTTTTTACAAGAAAAATGGCATAAAAATTGATTTTAAACAGCGGTTGACATGCTTCGAAGTACGGTAATGGAATATTTAGAAATTGTTTGTCACGAAATGCGTCGTGCGCGTCACCCTTCTTTACACTTCGGATAGTGTCTTGAACGCACGAACAAAACAGAGGATATTTGAACATAACTATGGATTATTGTGAACCAAACCAACATTTGTTATTGAAGTAGAAGTCCTGGGAGTGCATTCTGACGAAGAACAGCAAAGGTAATAACATTTTTCTTATAGTAAATCTGACTTTGGTGAGGGCTAAACTTGGTGGGTGTCTAAATAGCTAGCCCTGTGATGCCGGGCTTTCTACTCCGAATATTGCAAAATGTGCTTTCACCGAAAAGCTATTTTAAAATCGGACATAGCGAGTGCATAGAGGAGTTCTGTATCTATAATTCTTAAAATAATTGTTATGTTTTTTGTGAACGTTTATCGTGAGTAATTTAGTAAATTCACCGGAAGTTTGCGGGGGGTATGCTAGTTCTGAACGTCACATGCTAATGTAAAAAGCTGGTTTTTTATATAAATATGAACTTGATTGAACAAAACATGCATGTATTGTATAACATAATGTCCTAAGATTGTCATCTGATGAAGATCATCAAAGGTTAGTGCTGCATTTAGCTGTGGTTTGGGTTTATGTGACATTATATGCTAGCTTGAAAAATGGGTGTCTGATTATTTCTGGCTGGGTACTCTGCTGACATAATCTAATGTTTTGCTTTCGTTGTAAAGCCTTTTTGATATCGGACAGTGTGGTTAGATTAACGAGAGTCTTGTCTTTAAAATGGTGTAAAATAGTCATATGTTTGAGAAATTGAAGTAATAGCATTTCTAAGGTATTTGAATAACGCGCCATGGGATTCCACTGGCTGTTACGTAGGTGGGACGAAATCGTCCCACTGGCCCTAGAGAAGTTAAGCATAATTTATTGTATCAGGTAGTAAAGCATAATGGAGAGACCAAAGACGTGTTACTCATACCCAGCCAGTATGTTAGGACTGTGTTGCACTTGCCCACACCCAACTGCTTGGGGCACACCTGGGGGTGGAGAAAACCAGGGAGCGGATCGGGAACCGGTTCCACTGGCCCGGAGTCAAGCACGCCGTGGAGGACTACTGCCGTAGTTGCCCA
This sequence comes from Salmo salar, assembly GCF_965601325.2. Taxonomy (NCBI): domain Eukaryota; kingdom Metazoa; phylum Chordata; class Actinopteri; order Salmoniformes; family Salmonidae; genus Salmo; species Salmo salar. The sequence goes on along the minus strand of NC_138297.1, from coordinate 34,988,475 downwards.
GAGTGCCAGATCACAGCTCCGAGGGTGTAGTATCAAAACCCTTTGGTTCCCTTGCCCATTATAGGAGTGCCATTCGAGCGGGTGGCAATAGATCTGGTGGGTCCGTTGGTGAAGACCGCGAGGGGACACCAATACATCCTGGTAATCACGGATTACGTTACCCGGTATCCTGAGGCAATCCCGCTACGCACGGCAGCATCCAAAGGTATCACACGGGAGCTCTTCCATTTATTCAGCCGGGTGGGGATTCCGCAGGAAATCCTGACGGACCAGGGCACCGCGTTCATGTCTCGTGTGATGAAGGATGTCTGCAATCTGTTACGAATCAAACAGGTGAGGACCAGTGTGTACCATCCACAAACCGATGGGCTAGTGGAACGCTTCAATAAGACCCTGAAACAGATGCTGAAGAAGGTCATTGAGGGAGGAACTGGGACCAGCTGCTGCTCCACCTGATGTTTTCAGTGCGCGAGGTACCCCAAGCATCCACGGGGTTCTCCCCCTTTAGCTGAAAAACAAATCCCAGACTGGAGTTGTAATTATTGTTTCATTGTATTTTATCATTACTAGCCTGGTTTGTCACTATAAATGGGTATTGTACTCTTTGAAATTTGATTCAATGATTTGATTAGATTAACTGTACATGTTGGGTATAATATAGTAACTAGGCCTGTTTCCAAAGAGGTTTCAAATCATCCTACACACTTAGAAAAAAGGGTTCCAAAAGGGTTCTTTGGCTGTCCATATAAAGAACCCTTTTTGATTCTAGGTAGAACCCTTTTTGGTTCCAGGTAGAACTCTTTTGGGTTCCATGTAGAACCATATGTGGAAAGGGTTCTACATGGAACCCGAAAGGTTCTATCAGGAACCAAAAGGGTTCTAGGCAATTGTCAAAAAATTAGTTTTGTCCTTGTTTCACTTCTTCACCGCATTTATTGGAAAAGACTTGACAAGTCAAAACAGTATGGTGGAAGTTTATCAATTGGCTGACTTTCAACTGGTCAGTTCTTTCAAATCAGAGACCAGTAAATTACAGGAAATTAGAAGAAATGTGTCCATTTCATTCACCACATGGAATATTATTTATTGTCCAGTTGGTGGCAGCAGTATCATACCAAGTGTTTGAATATTCTCGATCTGAATGTTGAAGCCTCTTTCATTGCCCCCAATAATGAGACATCATTTAACTTATATCCAAAAACTAAAAATGAATATTGTGGCAATCATGCAATTTCACACACACACATACACACACACTCCTTCAGTTGCTGTGAAAGCACTGTGCTTCAGACTTGCTATGGTTGCACACTTGGCAAGTGTATAGATCTCCAAATATGTAGCTTTCTTAACCACCTGCCCCCCTTACCCTCTGGGGCCTTGTCCCTGAGCTACAGCAAGCATGAGGGCCTCTGCTACTCGTTTCCCACAGTGCTACCTCTCCTGGTTGATAGATTTCCACTGTTCTGTCCTAATAAAACCATACTAGGCTCTCTCTTTTTGAGTAAGGAAGGAAGGCATCTGCAAGTTCACCAGCTAGACAAAGCATGTTATAGGATGAATCCATTGGAATTTCAAAAAGGTACAAGGTCATCTTCAAATGAGCGCGTTTATGCCCCAAATGCTGTACTGTAAAGTCATCCTCAGCTCCTTTTTCTGAAAAAGCTTTTAAGGTGTTTATCAATGTGACTTTTTTTTTTATTGTAAAAAAATAAATCCCTTACTCTTGTGCCTTGCGTAATTCAGGCCACTACGGTTGAGTCAAATTTGTAATGGGGTTGATAAAATGTCTTATCAGAAATCTACTGTCTATAGGAATATATTAAAGAATAATAGCTCAAAATGTTGCTCTTAGTCAATGTGAAATCGACAAAAAAATTCACCATGTCATTGGATTTAAGTTAAAAGTTGGGTATAAAAATATACACTGCTCAAAAAAATAAAGGGAACACAAACAACACAATGTAAGTCCAAGTCAATCACACTTCTGTGAAATCAAACTGTCCACTTAGGAAGCAACACTGATTGACAATAAATTTCACATGCTGTTGTGCAAATGGAATAGACAACAGGTGGAAATTATAGGCAATTAGCAAGACACCCCCAATAAAGGAGTGGTTCGGCAGGTGGGGACCACAGACCACTTCTCAGTTCCTATGCTTCCTGGCTGATGTTTTGGTCACTTTTGAATGCTGGCGGTGCTTTCACTCTAGTGGTAGCATGAGACGGAGTCTACAACCCACACAAGTGGCTCAGGTAGTGCAGCTCATCCAGGATGGCACATCAATGCGAGCTGTGGCAAGAACGTTTGCTGTGTCTGTCAGCGTAGTGTCCAGAGCATGGAGGCGCTACCAGGAGACAGGCCAGTACATCAGGAGACGTGGAGGAGGCCTTGGGAGGGCAACAGCCCAGCAGCAGGACTGCTACCTCCACCTTTGTGCAAGGAGGAGCAGGAGAAGCACTGCCACAGCCCTGCAAAATGACCTCCAGCAGGCCACAAATGTGCATGTGTCTGCTCAAACGGTCAGAAACAGACTCCATGAGGGTGGTATGAGGGCCCGATGTCCACAGGTGGGGGTTGTGCTTACAGCCCAACACCGTGCAGGACGTTTGGCATTTGCCAGAGAACACCAACATTGGCAAATTCGCCACTGGCGCCCTGTGCTCTTCACAGATGAAAGCAGGTTCACACTGAGCACGTGACAGACGTGACAGAGTCTGGAGACGCCGTGGAGAACGTTCTGCTGCCTGCAACATCCTCCAGCATGACCGGTTTGGCGGTGGGTCAGTCATGGTGTGGGGTGGCATTTCCTTGGGGGGCCGCACAGCCCTCCATGTGCTCGCTAGAGGTAGCCTGACTGCCATTAGGTACCGAGATGAGATCCTCAGACCCCTTGTGAGATCATATGCTGGTGCGGTTGGCCCTGGTTTCCTCCTAATGCAAGACAATGCTAGACCTCATGTGGCTGGAGTGTGTCAGCAGTTCCTGCAAGAGGAAGGCATTGATGCTATGGACTGGCCCGCCCGTTCCCCAGACCTGAATCCAATTGAGCACATCTGGGACATCATGTCTCGCTCCATCCACCAACGCCACGTTGCACCACAGACTGTCCCGGAGTTGGCGGATGCTTTAGTCCAGGTCTGGGAGGAGATCCCTCGGGAGACCATCCGCCACCTCATCAGGAGCATGCCCAGGCATTGTAGGGAGGTCATACAGGCATGTGGAGGCCACACACACTACTGAGCCTCATTTTGACTTGTTTTAAGGACATTACATCAAAGTTGGATCAGCCTGTAGTGTGGTTTTCCACTTTAATTTTGAGTGTGACTCCAAATCCAGACCTCCATGGGTTGATAAATTGGATTTCCATTGATTATTTTTGTGTGATTTTGTTGCCAGCACATTCAACTATGTAAAGAAAAAAGTATTTAATAAGATTATTTCTTTCATTCAGATCTAGGATGTGTTTAAGTGTTCCCTTTATTTTTTTTGAGCAGTATATATTAATAAGGAGTTGGTCCTCCTTTGCAGCTATAACAGCCTCAGCTCTTCTGGGAAGGCTCTCCACTAGATGTTGGAACATTGTTGCGGGGACTTGCTTCCATTCAGCCACAAGAGCATTAGTGAGGTTGGGCACTGATGTTGGGCGATTAGGCCTGGCTCGCAGTCTGCGTTTCAATTCATCCCAAAGGTGTTCGATGGGGTTGAGGTTAGGGCTCTGTGCAGGCCAGTCAAGTTCCTCCACACTGATCTCGACAAAACATTTCTATATGGACCTCACCTTGTGCACGAGGGCATTGTCATAATGAAACAGGAAAGGTCCTTCCCCAAACTGTTGCCACAAAGTTGGAAGCACAGAACCGTCTAGAATGTCATTGTATGCTGCAGTGTTAAGATTTCCCTTCACTGGAACTAAGGGGCATAGCCCGAACCATGAAAAACAGCCCAGACCATTATTCCTCTTCCACCAAACTTTACAGTTGGCACTATGCGTTCGGGCAAGTAGTGTCACCCTGGCATCTGCCAAATCCAGATTAGTCCGTCGGACTGCCAGACAGTGAAGCGTGATTCATCACTCCAGAGAAGGCATTTCCACTGCTTCAGAGTCCAATGACGGCAAGCTTTACACCACTCCAGCCGACGCTTGGCATTGCACATGGTGATCTTAGGCTTGTGTGCAGCTGCTCGGCCATGGAAACACATTTCATGAAGCTCCCGACGATCAGTTATTGTGCTGACATTGCTTCCAGAGGCAGTTTGGAACTCGGTAGGAGTGTTGCAACAGAGGACAGACGATTTTTACTCAATACAAGCTTCAGCACTCTGCGGTCCCGTTCTGTGAGCTTGTAATGGCCTGCAACTTCGCGGCTGAGCCATTGTTGCTCCTAGATGTTTCCACTCCACAATAACAGCACTTACTGTTGATCGGGGCAGCTATAGCAGGGAAGAAATTTGACAAACTGACTTGTTGGAAAGGTGGCATCCTATGACGGTGCCACGTTGAAAGTCACTGAGCTCTTCAGTAAGGCCATTCTACTGCCAATGTTTGTCTATGGATATTGCATGGCTATGTGCTCAGGGCCTTACTGGCTGTGTCCATATACCTTTGTGTATATATAGTGTATTTGTATTAGGTCTGTTCTAAATGTATATTTTTCAATTTATAGACACACTCTATGTGTTTTATTCAGAATCAACTTTATAAATTGAGCTTGTCTGACACTTTAAGCTTACTATTTGATGAAATAAGACAAATGCCTGAAGAGGGCGCCAGATATCTAGATAACCAGAAGAAACATACCTTAACCTGACCCAAATATTCTCCTCCCGCTCCTGCTGTCTTTCGCCGATTCTGCCATTACTCTCCTGAAGTAATAAGCTATACGAGTCGGCGGCAACCTTTCTCATGTGGAAAGCCAATTTACCCTACCATTTCTACCGATCTGCGTGCCAGTTATGGTTTTCACATGCAAATTTCCGTGAAACAGTTTTGTGTAATTTATAATAACGTCTTCGTATCTCAAAATCATTGTCATGTGGTTAATCACAATTCTATACAAATCTGAATGAAAATGATACAAACCAAAAAAGTAACTTCTATTGCCATTGCTAACTATGTAAAATAGCCTACATAAAGCCAACTAATGAAAACTGCAGCCAGCAGGTAGAAAATATCATGGTAAAAATAAATATCCTATAAATCACATTGGCTACACATGGCCTGTATGCAACAAACTTTAAACATTGTATAAAATATTCTAGGCCATCAGTTTCCCAGTCAGTGAGCTCGGGACAGACACAGCTGTAGGCAATTTGCACAAGGGATAAGAAGCAGTGCTTGACTTGGGAAGGAGCTCACCAGAGCTGAGTACCAGCATCTCAAATGTTCTACTGCTTGAGCTCCTGTTCCTCTTAAAGAATATTAGCTCAAAGGTATTGTGGAGCTCCTACACATAAATATAAACAGTATTAGCACCCTAAATGAGTACCGGAACCTATTTCATTCCAAGTCAAGCACTGATAAGAAGTAATCAGGTAGGCGTATTTTATGACCTTTTCATTCTATCAGAGCATGACATTTTTCCTTTTCATGCTGAGTGGTTATCGAAAGGGAGAGAGCTGGAAAGATTTTTCAAATGCATTGAGGAACTATTGTAATTCTCAATGGATGTAAAAACAGACTTTGTTTGCTTGCTGTTTGAGGTGAATAAATCATTACTTTGAGAAGCTCCACAGGTCATTAGTGGTAGTGCATTAAGTCAATCAGAAATACTATTAGATCCCCAAATGGACACATTTATATGACCACATTTGTGAACAGGCCAGGTAGCCTGTAGGCCTACTTCTATGCGTGCGTACTCAACACTGGCAGTACACGCTCCAAACAAAAGACAATTACTAAATTGACAAAACTTGTAAATGGAATGAAATAAAACCAAAACTTGTTTCTCACAACTGTAGCATAGGTTGTGCACTCTGAAAACAATGTGTTGACTCCGACAATAAGAACGGGAAGACTGGAATAATAATATTGAATGCATTAACAGAAATTACCGTAACCAAAGTAACAAACATTGTAGATTAGAAATTATAGGAATTAACGTTAAATGTACTACTAGTGATATATGTAATGGGGAATTGATGTAAACTAACAATTCACACAATGAAGTGATGAAACAATGAATGTGCACAAATTGGCGGGAGAAAACACATTCTGGAGAGAGAAGTGCATTGTGCATCTGGGCGCATGGTACATCCGAAGTCTGCATTGGCCATGCAGCATTTATGGTGACATGGCCTCAGAAGAAGTCAGGGCATTCATACTTCTTGCGCTTTGCGGAGCAGTGCAGAGTTGTTGTCAAGGAAGCGAGTTTGTGTTTATACAGGATGTAGCACCCCCAGTTACCATCAACCAATCATGTCAATGCGGAGCTATACCATTGGAGATTTTAGCATGTAAATCTTGGTGGGGAAGATTCCCCCCCAAAATGTAAGATGGATGCCAGCAAAGCCACTACACAACACATCATAAAAAATACATTAATTGCACTACAACGGCGACAAACGGTGCCCACAAACTGTTTGGACCTACATAAAGCTGTCCCAACAGATCCATTCTCTGGATTTATGGTACTTTCAAGACAACTGGGAACTCATAGAAAAAAAAGTTGAATCATGACGTCAGTGATCTTCAGGTCGGAGCTCTAGAAAGACGCTTGAGTCCCCGACTTGGAATTTCGAGTTGGATGACCGTTCAAAACTTATTTTCCCAGAGGGAGATCATTTTTTTTCAGAGTTCCCAGTTGTCTTCAACTAACTGAAGTCTGAGATTTCACAGTTCCAAGTTTCCAGTTGTTTTTCTGGATTGACAGCATGGGCAATGTATGCAACCTTTTCTGGCCCATGGTGTTGAATGTTTACCCTTTTAAGCTTGGAAAAGAGACCCTTAATTAAATCCAGACTTGGATCACACACCCACTCCACTGAATAGCAGGCTAGTGATTGCTTTGCAACACTTGCAGTTAGCCACTGATTCTCTCCAAACCACTCATTGTTGAATTTGCGATTTATAATATTTATGTAATATTTATGTCCAATGGCCGATAAGCACCGATACGTTTTATCTATAATTTATCTTCATATGACAAGGATTGAAAATGATTTGCCAGTAGATTGTCGACGTGATTCATGATGATGACTGCTTGTCCAGTTTGCTAGCAAAGATTTTGAAGGTAAGATGTTGACATAATCAGTCCAATCAAAGCTATGGTAGATATAACATGATTTGACAACATTTTATCTGCAGCCAATGATCTTGAGCCTTCTTGGATGGGCATATCTAATGTAACTCTATGGCTCTGCCCCACCTGCCCTGAATGATGGGTCGCCACTAAGCTACAGTGCATTCGGACAGTATTCAGACCCCTTTACTTTTTCCATATTTTGTTATGTTACAGACTTATTCTAAAATTGATTAAATCGTTTTTTTCCTCAATCTACAAACAATACCCCGTAATGACAAATGTTTTTAGAAATTTTGCAAATGTATTAAAAATAAAAACTGAAATATCATATATACATAAATATTCAGACCCATTACTCAGTACTTTTTTGAAGCTCCTTTAGCAGCGATTACAGTCTTCTTTATGACGCGACAAGCTTGGCACACCTGTATTTGGGGAGTTTATCCCATTCTTCTTTGCAGATCCTCTCAAGATCATTCAGGTTGAATGGGGAGTGTCGCTGCACAGCTATTTTCAGGTCTCTCCAGAGATGTTCGATCGGATTCAAGTTCCGGCTCTAGATGGGCCACTCAAGGACATTCAGAGACTTGTCCTGAAGCCACTCCTGCGTTGTCTTGGCTGTGTGCTTGGGGTCGGTGTCCTCTCAGATGGTGAAACTTCGCCCCAGTCTGAGGTCCTAAGCATCAGATCTCGCTGTACTCTGCTCCATTCATCTTTCCCTCGATCCTGACTAGTCTCCCAGTCCCTGCCGCTGAAAAACATCCTCACAGCATGATGCTGCCACCACCATGCTTCACCGTAGGGATGGTGCCAGGTTTCCTCCAGACGTGACGCTTGGCATTTAGGCCAAAGAGTTCAATCTTGGTTTCATCAGACCAGAGAATCTTGTTTCTCATGCTCTGAGAATCCTTTAGGTGCCTTTTGGCAAACTCCAAGTGGGCTGTCATGTGCCTTTTACTGAGGAGTGGCTTCCGTCTGGCCACTCTACCATAAAGGCCTGATTGGTGGAGTGCTGCAGAGATGATTATCCTTCTGGAAGGTTTTCCTATCTCCACAGACGAACTCTAGAGCTCTGTCAGAGTGAACATCTTGTTCTTGGTCACCTCCCTGGCCAAGGCTCTTCTCTCCCAATTTCTCAGTTTGGCCGGGCAGCCAGCTCTAGGTAGAGTCTTGGTGGATCTAAACTTCTTCCATTTAATAATGATGGAGGCCAATGTGTTCTTGGGGACCTTCAATGCTGCAGAAATGTTTGGGTGCCGTTCCCCAGATCTGTGCCTCGACACAATCCTGTCTCGGAGCTCTACAGACAATTCCTTCGACCTCATAGCTTGGTTTTTGCTCTGACATGCACTGTCAACTGTGGAACCTTATATAGACAGGTGTATCCCTTTCCAAATCATATTCAATCAATTGAATTTACCACACAAATGGACTCTAATGAAGTTGTAGAAACATCTTAAGGATGATCATTGGAAACAGGATGCACCTGAGCTCAATTTCGAGTCTCATAGCAAAGGGTCTGAATACTTATGTAAATAAAATATTTCTGTTTTTATGTTTAATAAATGTGAAAATATTTCTAAAAACCTGTTTTTGCTTTGTCATTATGGGGTATTGTGTGTAGATTGATGAGGACATTTTTGTTATTTAATCCATTTTAGAATAATGCTGTAACGTAACAAAATGTGGAAAAAGTCAAGGGGTCTGAATACTTTTCTTAAATGTAACCTTTATTTGACTAGGCAAGTCAGTTAAGAACAAATTCTTATTTACAATGGCGGCCTACACCAGCCAAACCCGGACAATGCTGGGCCAATTGTGCGCCGCCCTATGTGACTCCCAATCACGGCCGGTTGTGATACAGCCTGGATTCGAACCAGGGTGTCTGTAGTGACGCCTTTAGCACTGAGATGCAGTACCTTAGACCACTGCGCCATTTGGGAGCCCTCTGCATTGTTAAAAAATTTGGGAGGAGCATGGCGATGCAGTACAGAGCTCGATTTGGCCTCTGCATGCCTCTGGAGGCTCTGCAATTGCGTCACACTCTCCAAATGGAGCCTCAGACCACATTTTCGGATCAAGCATAAATTGTCTTTTAGTCTAGGCCTCCGCAATGGATTAGTTCACTGAGATGGGTGCAAATATATATATATATATATTTGTTACTGCTCGACTAAAACAATCTTGGTCGACCAACAGCCTAACCACCAAACAATCAACCGGTCGACTAATTTGGGTCAGTCCTAATTTGCATATGAATGTACTGTATGTATCTTTATCTCCATTTTTTTATTGTGATGTACACTGGTTAACTGCTTATCATGGTCTTGATTCTTGTATTAATTATGTATTTATTATGATGTAGGCTAGTTAGCTGCTTATCATGGTCTTTTTTGTATTGAAAATATATCTATGGTGATGTAGGCTAGTTAGCTTATCATAGGCCCATCTAATTTCCTGTGTATTTCCATGTTTTTCCCTATTCATTATGTCCTGTTTTTGTCCTACACCTAGGACCACATTGGAAATAAGTGTTTGTATGCTTTCAAGTGTCATCCTCTGGGTTCCTTGTACTTTTAACCCTTTACACTCGTAAGAATTGGCCTATATGGATAGGTACCATGGTAGCATATGTATATATATCTGCTAAATGACTTAAATGTAAATGTAAATGACTTAAATGTAGCAATCGAAAGGGAACAGTTAGGAGACTATGGGGAAATTATTAGACCAAAGTTGAGGACACAACAGTTCACCTGACACAAGACTGAATCCAAACATTACACTGTTGATTTTATATGTGGATTTTACATTTACTCTCCAAGCTGCCAAGCTGTGCCACTGAGGAACTAGAACAAGCACACTTTTAGTTATTTTGTTTGAAACACAGCCCTGCATTCCCGCCATCATACAATTACTGTTGTTGTTTGCGCAATCCAAAAATGGCCCATTATAAATCGCAATCTGGGTCAAGTGGGCATCATTTGAAAGCTTGTTCAATTGCCAACATGACTAGCTAAATTACAGTATACAGTTATGCTTTCACAGGGCAATTCATGGAGACAGATCGTAATTTTGGTGCGCATAGAAAGGAGTTATGTGCATTCAGGTGCGTGTTCCCAATAAACATCATAAGCTCATTCTGTTCAGAACAACCCAGGATATGATGCAATGTAATCTTGTAACTGTAGGCCTACATCAAACATAATGATCATAAACATTGACACTGTATATGACATGGAAATGTGAAGTGTACATTTGGACTCACTGGTGTTTGGCTTGCTTGTATAACATCAAAGTGGTATTTATTATAATCCTAAATGTCTCATCTTTCAAAATACATACTGTAGAATCCCCTTAATTTACACCATTTCCCTCACTCAGATAACAAACAATTTGCAAAAGTTGCCCAATTAGTGGGAGGGATCGGGCAACATTTGTTGCATGCGGTGCTCAAGTTCATAACGGCTGTCAGTCAAAACCAATACAGCGTTGTGAAGCGCAGGGCCAAAATCTGCCGTTTATGGGTATAAAGGGTTAAATTGTTTTTAAACGTTTCAAATGATTTTATCCAAAATTAAATGAATCAATCAATCCATCATGGTATGCTATAGGCCTACAGTTGAAATCAGAAGTTTACATACACTTAAGTTGGAGTCATTAAAACTTGTTTTTCAACCACTCCACAAATGTCTTGTTAACAAACTATAGTTTTGGCAAGTCGGTTAGGACATTTACTTTGTGCATGACACAAGTAATTTTTCCAACAATTGTTTACAGACAGATCATTTCACTTATAATTCACTGTATCACAATTCCAGTGGGTCAGGAGTTTACATACACTAAGTTGACACTGCCTTTAAACAGCTTGGAAAATTCCAGAAAATGATGTCATGGCTTTAGAAGCTTCTGATAGGCTAATTGACATCATTTGAGTCAATTGGAGGTGTACCTGTGGATGTATTTCAAGGCCAACCTTCAAACTCCATTGCCTCCTTGCTTGACATCATGGGAAAATCAAAGAAATCAGCCAAGACCTCAGAAAGAATTTGTAGACCTCCACAAGTCTGGTTCATCCTTGGGAGCAATTTCCAAACGCCTGAAGGTACCATGTTCATCTGTACAAACAATAGTACGCAAGTATAAACACCATGGGACCACATAGCTGTCATACCGCTCAGGAAGGAGACGCGTTCTGTCTGCTAGAGATTAACATACTTTGGTGCGAAAAGTGCAAATCAATCCCAGAACAACAGCAAAGGACCTTGTGAAGATGCTGGAGGAAACGGGTACAAAACTATCTATATCCACAGTAAAACGAGTCCTATATCGACATAACCTGAAAGGCTGCTCAGCAAGGAAGAAGCCACTGCTCCAAAGCCGCCATAAAAAATACAGACTACGGTTTGCAACTGCACATGGGGACAAAGATGGTACTTTTTGGAGAAATGTCCTCTGGTCTGATGAAACAAAAATAGAACTGTTTGGCCATAATGACCATCGTTATGTTTGGAGGAAAAAGGGGGAGGCTTGCAAGCCGAAGAACACCATCCCAACTGTGAAGCACGGGGGTGGCAGCATCATGTTGTGGGGGTGCTTTGCTGCATCAGGGACTGGTGCACTTCACAAAATAGATGGCATCATGAGGCAGTACAAATATGTGGATATATTGAAGCAACATCTCAAGACATCAGTCAGGAAGTTAAAGCTTGGTCGCAAATGGGTCTTCCAAATGGACAATGACCCCAAGCATACTTCCAAAGTTGAGGCAAAATGGCTTAAGGACAACAAAGTCAAGGTATTGGAGTGGCCATCACAAAGCCCTGACCTCAATCCTATAGCAAATGTGTGGGCAGAACTGAAAAAGCGCGAGTGAGCAAGGAGGCCTACAGACCTGATTCGGTTACACCAGCTCTGTCAGGAGGGATGGGCCAAAATTCACCCAACTTATTGTGGGAAGCTTGTGGAAGGCTACCTAAAATGTTTGACCCAAGTTAAACAATTTTAAAGGCAATGCTACCAAATACTAATTGAGTGTATGTAAACTTCTGACCCACTGGGAATGTGATGAAAGAAATAAAATCTGAAATAAATCACTCTACTATTATTCTGACATTTCACATTCTTAAAATAAACTGGTGATCCTAACTGACCTAAAACAGGGATTTTGTTCAAGGATTAAATGTCAGGAATTGTGAAAATCTGAGTAAATGTATTTGGCTAAGGTGTATGTAAACTTCCGACTATCTCTATGGTAGCCTATAGCTCAGAAAAATGTTTAGAACTATCATGTTGATCTCATGGAATGTCAGTCCTTGCATCTATGGCTCCATCTATGTATTTGGGTTACATTTCTCCAGCCCCATGCCTCAGCTTCACAGGAAAAGTTGTGGGGCTGCAGTTTGGCTGAATCACAAATTAAGGATTGTGGCTTTAATGTATTCCCTATTGCAAATCCAGCGTTAGTTAGGCCTCCAAGTTAGAAAAAAAAATACTCAGGAGTCAAAGGATTGATTTGATTAAATCCAGACATACCAAGTCCTGGATTAACCTATTTCCTCTGTCCAACTAGTCCAATAGGGCTGTGCTCACTAATTTCACTTAAAGGCCCAGTGCAGTCAAAAACATGATATCCTGTGTTTTGTTTATATTTCCACACTGAGGTTGGAATAATACCGTGAAATTGTGAAAATGATGATAATGCCCTTTTACTGTAAAAGCTGTTTTGAAGACTGCCTGAAATTTCAGCATGTGAAGGTGGGGTGGAGTATTGGTCTTCCATGGTGACATCTCCATGCAGTAAATTAGTTAATAGACCAATAAGAAAGGAGTGTTCCAAACCGGTCTGCCAATAACAGCAAATTTCAGTTTTCCCCTCCCCACTCAGACCACTCCCAGACATTCCTAGTAAAAGTCTTGCTTGAGAATTTGCTCTTGGCAAAGAAGATATTTTTGTTTATTTTTGGACATTTTAATTGAAAGCAATCACAGTAAGGTACTTAATTGTTACCCAGAAAAGATTTGATATTGAGATAGAAACGACTGCATTGGACCTTTAATACAGTCTCAGTAATCCATGTCATGATCCCAAGGGGCACAGAGCCTACATACCCATGTTTCCAAATAAACACAGCCATCTGTAGGAGGTCCCAATGTCAGACGTGTCAAAAGACTGTTTGGGTCAAAAGGGAGTTGGGGTAAATACCGTGCGTACCACAAACTCACTCAACTCAGGAAGTTTATATGAAGTAAAGAAAACAATTAATAATGGGCATTTTTTCATTGATATAATTGATTTTAATTATATGCATTCCCATGTGTTGAATTAATTGACAACAACCCTTCTTTGCAAATAGGTTTTACTCACTGTCCTCGTTCCAGGGTTGGACCGTCTTGTCTGAATGGTGACCACAGTAAGGAGGACTGCATCAGGACTGTTTTACCTTAAGTGCACTTGATTACACAAACTCACTGGGCATCTCCTTAGGCCTGCCGTGTAATCTGCTGAGATTTAAACCTGCTGCTTCTGTTTAATAAATCCCACTGCGATTAAAATAGGATTAGAGCTCTGCTTTCACCCCCAAATAACATTGGATCACGAAACATTTTATTTTTGCCTGGTTCTCCCAAATTTTTCAGTCATTGACATCGTCCACGACAGGGACGAACTTCCAGTTCCTGCCCCATACTTCCTATCTTCTGTCTGTGACCCAGCAGGTCGGTCCATAGTAGTGTGGGGTGATGGAGATGAACCTTATAATACGGTGCACACTCTGTATCAATGCTGCTCCCACAGCAGATTTATCAATGAGAGATAATGTCCACGGAGAATATGGAGATGGGTTTGATGGCTTTAGTCCATCCATGTAAGATGCAATATACTATACACTGAGTGTACAAAATATTAGGAACACCTTCCTGTTATTGAGTTGCACTTCATTTCATTCTCAGAACAGAACAGCTTCAATTTTGGGGCATGGACTCTACAAGGTGTCGAAAGCATTCCACAGGGATGCTGGCCCATGTTGACTCAAGTTGGCTGGATGTCCTTTGGATGGTGGACCATTCTTGATACACATGGGAAACTGTTCAGTGTGAAAAACCCAGCAGTGTTGCAGTTCTTGATACCCTGAATGTACAAACATCAGTTTGAGTGTATCTGTATATAAAATGAAAGCTTTAGAGTGATATTTTTAATACATAACTAATACATTATTGTAATGGTTGATTTTATGGTCAGATCTGTGTAAACGATGTCAGTGACTTAGGGGGAAAAAAAAAGAAAGCATTTTGCTTTTATGCTTTGAGTTTGGACCGCAAATGTGAAATATAAAATAGGATAATTAAAATCGATAAGATGTTGCTATTCCGGTGGGCTATACCTTTCCCCTTTACATTGAACATGCTTAGTACATTACTTTTACTAAGCCTGTCACAATAACTTCTGATGTATACAAGTACATAATGTCTTGGATGTAACATGTCAATGTAAAAGAATATATGTTAACATGCTCATGGAAGTTGTGCGGCATAGTTAATCTTTTGTTTAAAAAAACAAGTTTAAAATTAAACAAAATTGCAATTATTGAGGGCTTTATTCTTAAGAAATTTGAGAACACATTACTCCTTGTCTCTTGCCAGGCAGTCATTGTAAATAAGAATTTGTTCTTAACTGACTTGCTTGATTAAAAAGGTTAAATAAAAAAGTTATACAACAGTTTTCTACTTGAATAATAAAAATGACAAGGAAGCAAAACATACCACACTGAGCTCATAACAAGAACATACAAGGCAAACCATGCAATGCCATAATAAAATGAGGTATTGAGAGGTATAGAACATGTTTCTACTTCAAATACAATTCTATGGATAAAAAAAATGCATAAACAAAATGGAAAGTGGACTAATGCATTTGATCCATATTCAGTATGATTTTGCTGTAAAAAGGCCCTGGCCTGTATTGTGTTGATAATATGACAACTATCTGGCATGCCTGTCATATTATATGGGTGATCTTGTAGGACGCTCAAAGTGACCTCAGCATTTCTGCATGCTGGTGTAATATTAGGATGTAATGACTTCCATAGAGGCAATCCACTGTAGAAGGCGAAAGTAGGTGAGCAGAGACTCAAAAAGCATTGTTGGACAATTGGACAATTGAGTGCTGAGCTAAACTATAAACTGGCGGAAACAGCAACTGTTATAGTGATTCCCAAATATACCACCAGGGGTACGCGCAATGCCATCGGGGGTACGTCAAATAAAAATGTGATTCCCCAAAAAACAGTTAAAAAAATTAAAATTAAATGTTTTTTTCCCTTCACATTTTCAAACAGTCCATTTAGTAAGGCCGGCGTCAATAGAGACACATACCGGCTCTACTGGTAGTACTGCTACTAAAAGCAGTACTACACCTGTGTCACGGGTGTCGTAGGGTAGAGACCAAGACGCAGTGGGAAAATGTATACTCATCTTTTTTTATTGGTGAAGGAGGAAAACACAAACGTATACAAAACAAAACGAACTTGACAGTCTCGCTAGGCAAACAGCTAAACAAGAACAATCTCCCACCAAAACCCATGAAAAACAATCAGAGGCAACAATAACCAGCTGCCTCCAATTGAAGGTCCAACCCCAATTAACTAAACATAGAAATACAAAAGACTAGATAGAACATAGAAATATACTAACATAGAACAATGACTAACAAACCCCGGACTAATAAATCAAATACCCCTCTACCTAAACACATACACAAAACACACCCTGAACCACAAAACAAACACCCCCTGCCACGTCCTGACCAAACTACAATAACAAATAACCCCTATACTGGTCAGGACGTGACAACCTGCACCTGTATACGACACAAGTTGTTCTGCTTCCACGAGCACATCCAATGCTAGCATCAGTAATTCTACATTTGTTGTTAGCCCAGCTAGAATGGACACTGACAGTTATGAATCTGATGCAGCCGAAGAGCTACAGCCCCCTTACCCGGGAAAGAACCAAACAACAGACAGGGACGTTGGACCATCGAGGAGGCGCAAATATGATGAACTACATTGATTTGGGGTTCACTTATATTGGGATTAGTGCCTTTCCGCAGCCACAGTGTGTTATACATGCGAAAGTACTATCTCACAACTCAATGAAACCTTCACTCTTGTGCAGACATTTAGAAACAAAACATGCCAATTTAAAAAATAAGCCAGAGGAGTTTTTTGAGCGAGAATTAAGATGACTTTCGAGTAGTTAGACATGTATAAAAGCAACAGACATTAATAAGAAGGGGCTAGAAACGTCTATATGGTGAGCTACCGAGTGGCTAGGACAGGCAAGCCCCATACTATTGTGGAGGACTTAATTCTTCCTGCTGCCGCGGATATGGCTGGGGCAATGCTGGGGGAAAAGGCCCAAAAAACTATACAGACAATGGCTTCATCAAACAACACCATTTCACGATGCATCAGTGACATGGCAGGAGATGTTTTGAAACAATTACTGCTTCGCATACAAGCCAGTGAATTCTATGCGTTATACAGCTGGATGAGTCAACAGATGTGGCGGGCCTGGCACAGCTCCTGGTATATGTCCGTTACATTTATGTGGGGTCAATTAAGGAAGACGTCCTATTCTGCAAACCACTGGAAACCAGGACAACAGGAGATTATATTTTTAAAGTACTGGACAGCTTTGTGACATCAAATGGACTTTGGTGGTCAAGACGTGTTGGTATTGAGAGGCGAGCTTAAAGTTCTCTTTACTGACCATAATTTTCACTTGTCTGGCAGCTTGCATGATGACGAGTTTCTCACACGACTGGTCTATCTGGGTGATGTTTTTTCTCGCCTGAATGATCTGAATCTAGGATTACAGGGACTCTCCACAACTATATTCCATGTGCGGGACAAAATTGAGGCTATGATTAAGAAGTTGGAGCGCTTCTCTGTCTGCATTAACAAGGACAACACACAGGTCTTTCCATCATTGTATGATTTTTTGTGTGCAAATGAACTCAAGCTTACAGACAATGTCAAATGTGATATAGCGAAGCACCTGAGTGTGTTGGGTGCGCAACTACACAGGTACTTTCCCGAAATGGATGACACAAACAACTGGATTCGTTATAACTTTCAGGCCCTGCCTCCAGTCCATGATATTTGAACAAGAGAGCCTCATCAAAATTGCAACAAGTTAGTTGGCACCGAAGAACAGTTTTTTTGCGTTTTGTGTAACTTATTTTGTAACTTATTATGTACATAATGTTGCTGCTACCATCTCTTATGACTGAAAATAACTTCTGGACATCAGAACAGCGATTATTCACCACGGACTGGAAGAAACGTTCTCCTTTAACGAGTCCAACGAGAAGGATATACTGCTTTCACTGGAACAGGCCCAGATCACCAGCCTCTCTCAGCCTACTGCGGACAGTCTGTACACTGATGGAGGGATTGTGCGTTCCTGGTGTAACTGGGCAGTTGTTGTTACCATCCTGTACCTGTCCCGCAGGTGTGATGTTCGGATGTACTGATCCTGTGCAGGTGTTGTTACACGTGGTCTGCCACTGCGAGAACAATCAGCTGTCCGTCCTGTCTCCCTGTAGCACTGTCTTAGGCGTCTCACAGTACGGACATTGCAATTTATTGCCCTGGCCACATCTGCAGTCATCATGCCTCATTGCAGCATGCCTAAGGCATGTTCACGCAGATGATCATGGACTCTGGGCATCTTTCTTGGGGTGTTTTTCAGAGTCAGTAGAAAGGCCTCTTTAGTGTCCTAAATTTTCATAACTGTGACCTTAATTGCCTACCGTCTGTAAGCTGTTAGTGTCTTAACGACCGTTCCACAGGTGCATGTTTATTAATTGTTTATGGTTCATTGAACACGCATGGTAAACAGTGTTTAAACTCTTTACAATGAAGATCTGTGAAGTTATTTGGATTTTTACAAATTATCTTTGAAAGACAGGGTCCTGAAAAAGGGCCGTTTCTTTTTTTGCTGAGTATGTCCCACCCAGTTCGCCATAGTTGTCTGAAGAAACTCCTGTGTGGATGGATCCAAGGATCAGTCTCGCAACCTTTTGACTCAACTCATGAGGTGATAGGTGACTCAGTGTCTTTGTGGCTTAACCAATGTTTACATGCCTCTGTTTCACTTAGGGTCTCTGTTTCACTCTTGACTGAAATATCCTTCCTCCGGTGATGAGATAATTACTGTACTATCATGATATACAATCCAATAATAAGTTGTTCTTTACATTGAAAATGGGTAGAACAACTTGTATCATCATGTCAATGTGTTTTGGGCTGTATGAGTCGCACATGACAACTCCCCTAGCAGTAATAATTATTGTCCCTTTTATGTGCATCATGATGATATGTTTGAGGTGCGAATGAGCGCTGATGTCTCACTTTCCCTTGTGCTGCGGTCTAATCAGCTCTAGGATTTACCGGTAAGAGACCTTCCTGTGGATTATCGTTCCCCTAATCTCTTTAGCGGGATGACAAAAATTTATATTCACATTTCATCCCCTCTCTGTTCATTGGTTTTGCTGCGCCATTCCAAATAGGTATACTGTACCTCTAATATCTCAGACTGAGCAAACATTCCCCACTCTGTTCCAACTTCAAATCTCTGGTCAATAGCTGTGGGCGTCGATCGTACACCTTAACAGGCAGCTGAAGTGCAGGAAGATACATACAGTTTGTTAGAGGGAGAAGGCAGCATATACATTTGTAAAAAAAAATATATAAAAAAAAAATTCAGTTAATTGTAGTGTGTGGTGTTCATCCAGTAAGTACAGCTGGTCTCTTACAGGCCTATCCAAGCCTCTTTGGTCAGTATTGTGTTTGAGTAGGGGGATTAGCCTACAGTCATAATTTAATTCCATACCAGACTCCCCAGAAAGAAATCCTGTTTGGATGACCCTACACTTTTACTGTTTCCACCACCAAGCCACAAGCCTTAGGCAATAATTGTGGTTAGTGAGGTTAAATTTGCTTTGGTAGCTGCATCGCTCTCTCTCTTCGCTGGGAAAGCTTAACAGACCCCTCCCCGCATCTATCCCCCTTTACCATTGCTGACAAATGCACACAACTATGTGGCACACAAAAGCACGGATTTAGCTGCTGGCCCAAACTAAGGGTGGTATGGGGGGTAAGGCCGGGGTGGATCATTCTGTTGTTTTGTTTCGTGCAGATTTCAGACTAATCAAAACAAGTCCCATGACCAGTCATCACTTTTATGCTGGAGATGCAGCCAGATATGTGCCACTCAATCAGGAGGAGGCTAGGTGCCCATTGTGGAAAAAGAGCTGACTTAATGTCAGGATCTCATTTGATAGGCAAAATCATTGCCACATGTGAAGAGGGGTTGGTTGTAGTCAGGAGGTGTTGTGCACACACAGGCCATTGGCCATTGTTACTTTATATTACTGTTATATTCACCACATACGGTGCATGGATATTGTTACCCAGTAGTGGAAATGGTCTAGATTCAGTGGGAAAACCATAGTGGGCGGGGGTCAGGGGACAGACCTTGAGAAAACGTTTTCTAATTTAACAGCTAAAATCTGCATTTAATGCGATGAATAGAAGAGTTACATTACTTATTTACTTATTATAAATAGATATTTTTGGCTTGTTTAACATTCCAAGAACATCAAATCAATATTCCAGTGGAAACATTTCAGGTACAACGTGTACATTTGTCATTTGACAGATATTTCGAACACAAATCCAGTTATTTACAAATTAACAAGTATTTCAGTCACGGACACTTACATACAGGGTTGTGGCCGTCTATGGTGAATTGGTCCAGTGTGGCATGAGTATGGAGCTAGCATGGCCAGGTCGTAGGTTCAAGTCCTGCGGAGATCACATACTAAAAACAGATACACACGGGAAAATGTTGAGCATGAAAAACCCAGCAGCGTTGCAGTTCTTGACAAACTCAAGCCGGTGCGCTTGGCACCTACTACCACACCCCATTCAAAGGCATTTACATCTTTCATCTAGCCCACTCACTCTCTGAATGGAACACATACACAATCCATGTCTCAATTGTTTCAAGGCTTAACTCTTCTTTAACCTGTCTCCTCCCCTTCATCTACACTGATTGAAGT
This sequence comes from Salmo salar, assembly GCF_965601325.2. Lineage (NCBI taxonomy): Eukaryota > Metazoa > Chordata > Actinopteri > Salmoniformes > Salmonidae > Salmo > Salmo salar. The sequence continues at coordinate 34,968,104 of NC_138297.1, read as the reverse complement.
GGATTTAACAAGTGACATTAATAAGGGATCAAAGCTTTCACCTGGATTCACCTGGTCAGTCTATGTCATGGACAGAGTTCATCATTTTTTGTACACTCAGTGTATATGGATCAAAAAAATTAACTGTTTGTAAGGCTTGGGTGGTGTGCTGGCGAGGAATCAAATGCAGGAAGCAGCGATACAGGGTAGAGGCTTTAATGAGCTCAACGGCTAAAACACAAGCCACCCCAAACAGCGATCAGAGCGCACACAAAACAAAGTGCCCCAAACACAGGGGACAAAACACTGTTGGCGCGCGCGCGCCCCCCGCCCCGCCCGCCCGCACACACACACACACACACACACACACACACACAAACAAACACAAAACCAGTGTGTCACCAAGCACAGCATACAGAGAAACAATCCCGCACAAAGAGCAGGCAGGCCTACTGGCTAATATAGCCCCGCTAATCACCCCAACACAGAACAGGTGCAAACAATAACGGAAAAGGGGGAAAACAAAAAGGAATCACTGGCAACTAGTAGGCCGGTGACGACAACCGCCGAGCGCCACCCGAGCAGGAGGGGGAGCCACCTTCGGTGGGAGTCGTGACACTGTTCAGCCTTTCAAAAACGATATTCCAATAAGTATACACAGGCTGCTTCAGAAAGAACATTTTCATCCTCCTGAGACAAAATGTAATTTAGCACACTAAATTCAACAAACTTCAATACTGACAGATGAGCAAAAAACTCCTTCCAGCACTGTGAATCTTCTGCAACCATCTGATTGATCAAATTGCCTACTTATCTACCCATCCATCAATCAAAAACTCCTTTTAATTAACTTGTCTAATGGGTGAAGACATTCTCAGGAAAAAACTTTGGAGTCAGATGGCTAGGGAGCCTGATTGTGAGAGGCATTGCCCAATCCATTATGAGGAGTGGCTGCCAATGCATAATGGTCGAGCAAAGCAATTAAACTCTGAAACACTTTGCAAATAAATCAGTGGCCTAGTGGGCTTTTGCATCAGACAGCATTCAAACCAAAATTGAATTAGAAGTCCCTGGGAGACCACGTTGGTTTCTCCTAGGGAGAAATGTACGAAGTTACACACAAGATGTGTAAAGAATCATTGATAGCACTTCATATTAAGTCCATAGACAATGCATTAATTAAACACACATAATGGGTTAAAATGCAGTCAAAGTGTAGTAGGCCATAGCTGAAGTCTGTCATCAGGCTATCATTACTCCTGGGAATTATTATGAAAACTCTGTCACGTCCTGACCAGTAAAGGGGTTATTTGTTATTGTAGTTTGGTCAGGACGTGGCAGGGGGGTGTTTGTTTTATGTGGTTCGTGTTTATGTAGAGGGGTGTTTGTTTAGAGAATTCCGGGGGTTTTGGTTATGTTCTACGTTTTGTATTTCTATGATCTGTCTATGTTGTGTATTTCTTTGTGTTGGCCTGGTATGGCTCTCAATCAGGAACAGCTGTACATCGTTGTTGCTGATTGGGAGTCATACTTAGGTAGCCCTGTTTTCACATGTCCCTTGTGGGAAGTTGTTTTTGCACTGCTAGGGTTAGCCTGCATTACTGTTCGTTCGGGTTCTTGTTTTGTTTATTAAGTGTTCTAATAAAAGTTAATATGAGCACTCAACCCGCTGCGCCTTGGTCTACTATATATGACGACCGTTACAAACTCCTAATGAATGATTTTGAATAAATGTGCCATTTAGGTTGTTATGGATGATACTGCGACACTGATAAAGATGTTATGACCAATGTTCCCTCCAAAAAATTCTGCTGAGCGCAAACTTCAAAATTCTGTGCAACTTCCAGCACGTTTACTGTGAACACTGAGGCTGTACACGCTTTAAGTTACAGTTTTAACAATGACCAAGTAGCCAACTGTGGCTATTTGATCATAATATAGTGTCCTACATCAAAAACAACGGAGAAAATGCATCCCAAAATATTTTAACATGGAAATAGCTGTTCTATCATTCAGCCTATGTCACGTCCTGGCCAGTATAAGGGTTAATTGTCATTGTAGTTTGGTCAGGACATGGCAGAGGGTATTCGTTTTATGTGGTTCGGGGTGGTGTGTTTGTTGAAGGGGCATTTGATTTAAGTATTCCGGGGTTTTTTGGGCACTGTTTGATTTTCATGTATTCTATGTTTAGTCTAGTGTGTCTATTTCTATGTTTGGTTAATTGGGGTTGGGACTCTCAGTTGAAGGCAGGTGTTGTCTATTTGCCTTTGATTGAGAGTCCCATATATTAGGGTGTGTTTGTCATTTGCGGGAGATTGTTCTGTGTTTAGCCTTGTGCCTTGCCAGACTGTTTTGTTGATCTTTTGTTATTTTGGTGTTCATTTTGTATTTATTAAAACGTCAAGATGAGCATACACATACCTGCTGCGTTTTGGTCTCATCACTACGACAAGCGTGACAGCCTACAGTAGCAGCCAATGTGTGGTGTTCAATGTAGGCCTACATTCCATGAGGTTTTACAAAACAAAATGCATTATTATTCCCATACCATTATTACAGAATCCTACTCTGAAGCGTTCTGCCTACAGCAAAATCTCTTGCATAGTTTGTTTTGTTTCAGTATGTTGAAAGTGACTAATATTGGGTTGATTTAACCACAATTGCCACAGTAAAGGGAAACATTGATAGTGTTAACTAACAGGGAAAACTCTAGAAAGATAAGTGATGTTCAATCTCGTGCTTCTCTTCATGGGCTGATATTTCTACTGCACCCTGTGCAGCAGTCCTGGGGGAGCTGCCCGGCAGTCTCCGTTACTGTGCGCCTGCTCACATGCACAGTTTAGAGGGAACATTAGTTGCATATTGTATACCCCCTGTTACTGTTTTCGATAATGAGCTGAGCAACATTCATAATTAAGTGCAGTCAAACAATAAAAACATGTAATCGAGTTAATCGCAGGATTTGCTGTGAATAATCAAGGTTAATCACAAATGCAGAATTTGCTTAAATTGAACTGTAATTTAAGATATATATTTTTAAAGTATTATAAGAATATTCAAATCTTGATTTTGTCCAAAATAACTGACATCACATTGTTATTTTTAGCTGTATAGACGATGCATTTTGGATGTTTTCAGTGTATTTTGAAACGCTTTCATTGAATGTGATTATTCACGGTAATACAAAATGTGTTCACTAAAATGACAAAACGTTAACTTGAGTTAATTGATTAACTCTGACAGCCCTAATAATAATAATTGTTATGACATATTGTAATTTGATTATAAAACACTTAACGGGATCTTTTATTTGGGGCAATCTGGGATTGGTACATTCATTTTTGGACATTAAATTAATGACATATACCTATTGATTAATTATTTAATAACATAACTTAGAAATGCTTTATGAGCTTAGTTCAACTGTCGTACCCCATCAGACCCCAATATTTAAACTTGTTTAACTCTAATGTTTGTAAAAATTGTAAATGTGAACAATGTATAGCCTCAACTAAGGATTAAAACTCCTTACTTCTTGCGTCCATAGCTCTGTCTATAAATTTGAGAGTGGTTACATTTGTCCAGCCCCATCACTCAGATTTTTTTGGCGGGGTGCCTACTTTGTTATTGTTTGAACTGCATATTGCCAATCTGTGATTGGTACATACATTTTTGGGTTTCTAAATGAATGATAATGTAGCAAACGGCAGGGAAGGGAAGTGAACCTGGGTGCTGGCGTGAAAGGCAAACACCCTACGCATCACGCCAATAGAGCTTGCCCACTTGGTGGGAATTGTATAGCAAGGATATATCATATAGCAACTCGCTACTCTTCCCAATCAAGGATCACTACTCTTCCTACTCTTCCCAATCCGAACGCGAAGGCACGTCCCCGTGCTACGACGTACCGCAATCCCACTTCATGGACGCAATCCCTCTTCTGACATCAGTGTAGCAAACGACAGGGCAGGGAAGTGAATCCGGGTATCTGGCATGAAAGGCCAACACCCTACACATCGCGCCAATAGGGTTAAAACACTTGGTGGAAATTGTAACGTGGCTCATATAGCGAGGATCGCTACATTACCCATTGATTCTTATATAACTTGTTAATGCCTCATGATTTTAGTGCAACTGTTGTATTCCATCATAACTCCCAAAATAAGCTTGTTGTACTCCATTGTTTGTAAACCATGTACTCCTAAACAAACATTGTATAGCCTAAAATCATGAGCCAGGATTAAATAAAAAATAAAAAAGCTTTTAAAGGCAATGTTCCAGCATTGTGGATTTTGCATTTGCACAGATGAGGATCTGTGAAAGCCACTCAACCTGAAGTATCCCCACGTAGAATTTGTAGATAATTGGCCCTCTTTCTGGCACTCACCCACAAACAGGACCAAGCCTGGCCTGTTGAGAAGTGACGGACTCCATCCTAGCTGGAGGGGTGCTCTCATCTTATCTACGAACATAGACAGGGCTCTTACTCCCCTAGCTCCACAATGAAATAGGGTGCAGGCCAGGCAGCAGGTTGTTAGCCAGCCTGGCAGCTTAGTGGAGTCTGCCACTAGCACAGTCAGTGTAGTCAGCTCAGCTATCCCCATTGAGACCGTGTCTGTGCCTCAACCTAGGTTGGGCAAAAATAGACATGGCGGTGTTCGCCCTAGCAATCTCACTAGAATAAAGACTTCCTCCATTCCTGCCATTATTGAAAGAGATCGTGATACCTCACATCTCAAAATAGGGCTACTTAATGTTAGATCCCTCACTTCAAAGGCAGTTGTAGTCATTGAACTAATCACTGATCATAATCTTGATGTGATTGGCCTGACTGAAAAATGGCTTATGCCTGATGAATTTACTGTGTTAAATGAGGCCTAACCTCCTGGTTACACTAGTGACCATATCCCCCGTGCATCCCGCAAAGGCGGAGGTGTTGCTAACATTTACGATAGCAAATTTCAATATACAAAAAAAAAACAGACGTTTTCGTCTTTTGAGCTTCTAGTCATGAAATCTATGCAGCCTACTCAATCACTTTTTATAGCTATTGTTTACAGGCCTCCTGGGCCATATACAGCGTTCCTCACTGAGTTCCCTGAATTCCTATCGGACATTGTAGTCATAGCAGATAATATTCAAATTTTTGCTGACTTTAATATTCACATGGAAAAGTCCACAGACCCACTCCAAAAGGCTTTCGGAGCCATCATCGACTCAGTGGGTTTTGTCCAACATGTCTCTGGACCTACTCGCTGCCACAGTCATACTCTGGACCTAGTTGTGGATCTTAATGTTTTTCCTCATAATCCTGGACTATCGGACCACCATTATTACGTTTACAAACGCAACAAATAATCTGCTCAGACCCCAACGAAGGAGCATCAAAAGTTGTGCTATAAATTCTCAGACAACCCAAAGATTCCTTGATGCCCTTCCAGACTCCCTCCGCCTACCCAAGGACATCAGAGGACAAAAATCAGTTAACCACCTAACTGAGGAAGTCAATTTAACCTTGCGCAATACCCTAGATGCAGTTGCACCCCTAAAAACTAAAAACATTTGTCATAAGAAACTAGCTCCCTGGTATACAGAAAATACACGAGCTCTGAAGCAAGCTTCCAGAAAATTGGAACGGAAATGGCGCCACACCAAACTGGAAGTCTTCCGACTGGCTTGGAAAGACAGTACCATTGCAGTATCGAAGAGCCCTCACTGCTGCTTGATCATCCTATTTTTACAACTTAATTGAGGAAGATAAGAACAATCCAAAATGTATTTTTTATACTGTCGCAAAGCTAACTAAAAAGCAGTATTCCCCAAGAGAGGATGGCTTTCACTTCAGCAGTAATAAATTCATGAACTTCTTTGAGGAAAAGATCATGATCCTTAGAAAGCAAATTACGGACTCCTCTTTAAATCTGAATATTCCTCCAAAGCTCAGTTGTCCTGAGTCTGCACAACTCTGCCAGTATCTAGGATCAAGGGAGACACTCAAGTGTTTTAGTACTATATCTCTTGACACAATGATGAAAATAATCATGGCCTCTAAACCTTCAAGCTGCATACTGGACCCTATTCCAACTAAACTACTGAAAGTGCTGCTTCCTGAGCTTGGCCCTCCTATGTTGAACATAATAAACGGCTCTCTATCCACCGGATGTGTACCAAACTCACTAAAAGTGGCAGTAATAAAGCCTCTCTTGAAAAAGCCAAACATTGACCCAGAAAATATAAAAAACTATCGGCCTATGTCGAATCTTCCATTCCTGTAATTTTTTTTGAAAAAGATGATTGTTGGGGCTGTCTTGTTAGACTTCAGTGGAGCTGTTTTCTTACATTTCAGTGCGGCTTTTGACATTATTGATCATAGTCTGCTGCTGGAAAAATGTATGTGTTATGGCTTTACGCCCCCTGCTATATCGTGGATAAAGAGTTATTGTCTAACAGCACACAGAGGGTGTTCTTTAATGGATGCCTCTCCAACATAATCCAGGTAGAATCAGAAATTCCCTAGGGCAGCTGCCTAGGCCCCTTACTTTTTTCAATCTTTACTAATGACATGCCACTGGCCTTGAGTAAAGCCAGTATGTCTATGTAAGCGGATGACTCAACACTATACACGTCAGCTACTACAGCGAGTGAAATCACTGCAACACTTAACAAAGAGCTGCATTTAGTTTCAGAATGGGTGGCAAGAAATAAATTAAGGGTGTCCTAAATATTTCACGAACTAAAAGCATTGTATTTGGTACAAATCATTCACTAAACCCTAAATCTCACCTACATTTTGTCATAAATAATGTGGAAATTGAGCAAGTTGAGGTGACTAAACTACTTGGACTAACCCTGGATTGTAAACTATCATGGTCAAAACATGTTGATACAAAAGTAGCTAAGATGGGAGAAGTCGGTCCGTAATAAAGTGCTGCTCTGCCTTTTTAACAACACAATCAACAAGGCAGGTCCAACAGGCTTTAGTTTTGTCGCACCTGGACTACTGTTTAGTCGTGTGGTCAGGTGGCACAAAAAGGGACCTCGGAAAATTACAATTGGCTCAGAACAGGGTAGCACGGCTGGCCCTTAAATGTACACGGATAACTAACATTAATAATATGCATGTAAATCTCTCATGGCTCAAAGTGGAGGAAAGATTGACTTCATCACTACTTGTTTTTGTAAGAAGTGTTGACATGCTGAATGCACCGAGGTGTCTGTTTAAACTACTAGCACACAGCTCGGACACACATGCACCAAAGGCCTCTTCACAATACCCAAGTCAAGAACAGACTATGGGAGGTGCACAGTACTACATAGAGACATGGAACTCTATTCCACATCAGGTAACTGATGCAAGCTGTAGAATCATATAAAAAAAAACAGATAAAATAAACCTTATTGAACAGCAGGGACTGTAAATAGACACACATACACATAAGACACGAACTCTACACACATGTACACATGGATGTTGTATAGTAAATATGTGATACTGGAGTAGTGGCCTGAGGGAACACACAAAATGTATTGGGTATATTGTTATGCAATGTAATGTCATGTAATATGTTAAATTGTATATAACTGCCTTAATGTTGCTGAACCCCAGGAGTAGTAGCTGCTGCCTTGGCAGTAGCTAATGGGGATCCTTAATTAATAAATACAAATACAAAAATACAAATGTGCTTCCTGTAGTGGAATATTCCGCATCGTATCTATTGTTGCATTTAAGCCTCTGTTTTGGATTTTTCGTCAGTCTCAATCTCTCCTAGTATCAGGATTATGGGGCATGGAACAGTCATGTCACCATTTTGACCTGATCAAATGAAGTCCAATACTCTCGTTAGTCATACTGTTGAATTATAGTTTGGTAACACCTCCTACGAGTACCCTGTTCATAATGTATTGTCATAATGCCTTATGCTACATATAATGTAATGCATAACATAACTGTAATGTTATAGCTGCTCGTAAACATGTACAATCATTATTATCATTATACAGTAGATGATGAACAATCTTTTGATCTATTTGTTAATTTTCTTACTTTTTAACTACATTTTTGGAAAAGGGCTCGTAAGCATTATTACGGTAAAGTCTACACTTGTTTTATTCAGCACATGTGACAAATACAATTTGATTTGATTTAGATATAAGCTTCATAGAACATTTTACTGAAGTGTTCTTTAATTTGCATTCTCTTTATGAAAGGTGTTTTTTGTTAATGTGAAAAGAGTTGTGTATTTAGTAGGCTATGCATGAATAAAAACTAAATAACAAGCCACTATGGAAGTGCACAATATGTTGTTTCGAATATTAGACAAGAGTTTAAGGCTTTGAGGGGAGAAAGCAAGCCGTCCATCTCAATTTGTAGGTCTGAGTTTCTTACACCGTGGGTGGGTCAATCGGTGTGAATTGTCCATGAACGCTTGCGTATCTGTCTTTCAATGGTAAGTGGATATTGATAACAGGAATGCAGACAAGTTACTGTCTGTCTCTGTGTCCATTTTGGGTTAATTGCAGGTGGGAAGGGAGGGTAATCAATTAGGTCAGTGAATTGTGATATATTATCTACCATGAGGGCATTAGTGTCACACATACTTTGTCATGCTGTGCAGAGATTGCCGTGTTTATCTAACACGGCTTGTTTGGAATGTCTGCTAATGCTAAATACTGCTGGGGGTTTTGATGTAAGAGGAACTGAAAGTCAACATAGGAAGCACGTTTGTAGAGATGGATGTAATGTCAATTGAGGGCTGAGCAACAGACAAATCCTACAACACCAAATCCCACACACTGTTTGACCTTGAAGTCATGACTGCAGTGCATTCCTTTATGGATCTCATGTCCCAAAATGCCCTGATGTTTCAACCTAGTTTCAGATTAATAATATCCAGATTACCCAATGTGGTAGGCTGTACCACATCAATTGATGTAATTTCAAAACACTTCAACTCATTGATGACTCACAAATTCAAAACCATCTGTGCCCATATCCACAAAGTGTTGATTTAGGATCAAGTCCCCCTTCTTATTCATTATGATAAAGGGAAGAACAGATCATAGCTCTTACTCTGCTTTGTGAATAAGGCTCTGCTTTAGCTCCATTTGGTGACTCCCCTTCATTGCCCATACAAAAAAAGATTGCAGTTTGAAACTGCAGTAAAAGTGCAGTAACTGCAGTCAATTGGGGTATTTTGGACGCATTAATTGCAGAATAACTACTGCACTCTAAATGCAGTTACACTGCAAAATTACTGCATTAAAAATTGTTATTTTGGATGCAGTATTTGCAGCATTCTGCAGTTATACTGCACTAATTGCAGTAGTACTGCACTCTGACTGCAATTTTCTTTCGTAAGGGTGACCTTCATATCAATATATGAAGGATCACGTGCAGACCACTAAGTAACACCATTGAACGTTATTCCAAACAAATCCATTCAACTATGTCAGCCCTATCTGTGTTGTTGAAATGGTGCCATTGCTGTAACCACGGTAACTCCATCCAAGTCTAGTATTTCCGTGGTATATAGTATCATTTGACGGTTTACACTGTAGGTAGTCTACCAGACAACCAGGGAAATGGTTTGTCCGTCTGATATTGTAGGCTATAGCCTCCCTATTCACGTGGTTAGACCGACCCTACAGTGGGTTCCAGTCTCTTCTCTTACATTAGCAAGGTACTTTCGGATTTATCTGTAATATGGGAGGGATGATGCTGAGGTGAGCGCAGCTTGCAACCAGTTTGTCGGAGCTCCTCATCAATCGTCGGATAGGATAGTAACATCACATTTGCTCAATGAGAGCATAAGGACACGAGAGAGGATACTGAATTTCGACCTGGTGCGATAACGTGCCGTTCTATGTACCTCTATATAAGGTAAGACATTCATAATGACTCACACATTTGTCAATGTTAAGCGTTTACGCATACATTTTACACAGATGATGTTAACCGAACAGCCTAATAATTACGCAGCTTTGGAGCGCTATTGTTAACCGGCAGGGCGATTTTATTGAAGGACAGAGGCGCACGTTGCAACAGCTGTTTGCTGGTCCTAGCAGAAATGAAGAGAAAATGCTGATATTTCATTGCACGATGCAGCCTATAGGCGTACGCAAGACAAGGCCAGTATGTTTGCGTTTAGGCTATTTAATTTAAAAGCCTTACGTTACTGAATGACTTAAACTTACATTTCCAGCAATGTTTGTTATTTTTCTGTGAAAATAGCGATTCTGATGCAAGTAGAGTCTGTTAGTTAACCACGTTTGCGTCACGAAAAAATTCGACGCAACAAAAAATGTAACATTCTGACAATAATTTATCTAGAAAATTATCATCTCAACACGCATATTACCCATGATGCTCTGCAGCACAAATATGGAGGTGCTAATGGTACAACCCTAATACAAAACAAACAAGTCCAAGCATCTAGGTGCCAGCCTCTCTCTCTCATATGGTAATGCGGTCAACCTGACTCTCAACAACCTCCGTGGACTGTGGCGTTTACACAGGTGTAGGCATGTGAGTAGCCTGTGTCGCAGTCTTGTTGTGTACTTTTGTGGGTGTGGCTGAGTAAGTGTCCTGAGAATGTGATCGTGAGCCCCTAGGTGACGACTGCTGAGTCAGGGTGTCACTTAATAACAGTTCTGGACCACTCATGACTGGTGATTCTGTCGATATTGCTTTACTCAACAGTAACTGATATGTGTGCCTTTGACAGATGATGTCCTCTGCAGTCTGGACAGTGTAGGACACAGGACCAGTCTGAGCAATGACCAAAGCAGGAACCCACTTTGGTTCTTTGAGGCAGTTCCAAGCTAAGACAGTTTCTCCAGCTCTGTCCTTTGCTCTCAGTTCACAACGTTTGACTTGACTCTCCTTTTCGTTCTGAGGGTTGAGTAGGTCGAAGCTTGTGCATAGCTCTCGCTTCATGAGTCGCGATACAGGTGAAGCCTTGGTGGTTGCGTGAGGTGTGTTCCTGTAGGATAGCACGAAGCTGTTCAAGCATTGGTGCAGTCTCCTTTGACCATGAGACGCTTTCAAGGCATGTTTCATCGTCTGTACGAACCTTTGTGCCAGTCCTTTGGTAGATGAATGATACGGCGCAGACCTGTTGTGTTGTATGCCATTCACATGTAGGAACATGGCCATTTCTTGGGACACCTAGCTGCATTCTGTTGTTGCTAATGAGTGGTGATCCGAACCGACTAAAGACTTCCCCAAGCTTCTTGATGTTATTCTCAGCAGTAGTAGACATAATGATGGCAACCTTTTGCCATGAGGTTGCACGACCATGAGAAACATTCTGTCTTCGAATGGACCTGTGAAGTCGGTATATGCGTTACCACGCCTCCCCCGGCCAACCCCACGGATAAAAAGATGCAAGTTGAGGTATGTTGTGACCCTTCTCACATGAGGAACAGGTTTTTGCTTTCTCCTCAATGCTTCCATCCAGTCCAGGCCACCAGCAGTGGCAGGCTTAGGCAGGAGGGGCAATTGCTTTAGGCCTCACATCATCAAGAGGCATAGTTAAAAAAATAATAATAATACTGGTAATCTTTTTTTTATGAGGCCCCTCCTGCTCCACTCGAGGGGGGTTTTGCCTGGCCACTGTGCCCAGGTTAATGAGGCCGCATTGTTGACAAAAAAGGCCTCCAAAAAAGTTAATGAATCCATACAGCCAAATTCATAATAGATCAACCATTTATTTCCATGCATATACATATATTTCATATTAATATAATCCAAGTTTTTCTCATAGTCAGGCTTGGGTTGGTTACTTTCTAAATGTAATCCGTTACAGTTACTAGTTACCTGTCCAAAATTGTAATTACCAACATAACTTTTAGATTACCCAAACTCAGTAACGTAATATGATTACTTTCCCCTTAAGAGGTGCAGGTTAGTAGCTGGCACAGCCACAAAGTCATAAAATCTGCTTTTAAACCTAACCATAACCATAATGCTAACCCTAAACAGATGGCCCATCTAACCAAAATCGCTCAGATCCAATTCCAATTAATTTAATACCCCTTGATCTTCAAGAATAGGACTTGGAAATATAGATTAGCCAGCATGTTTTATCTGAGCATAACCCCAAAACTAAGGTCTAGTTAGCCTACTCTGTTGTTTATGATTTTGTTGTCTCGGAGGACTGATTAGGTTCATTGCTTCGAGTTGGTAAAAAAATACTGCTCTTGCAATGGCATGCTTTGAGCACTACCGAAAAGTGCTAATTGCATATGAAAAATGTATTCCAAATGCTGCATTTGCTATAGGCCTGTTTACATTTTCGTTGGTGACACTTTGATATCTCAATAATTTGCAGCTATTTAAGTCTATCAAAGTGCGAGTTGGAGTTTGAGCATCTGTCCGTTAGGTCTATGTTTTATTTTTTAAATAAACACAAATTAGATTAAGCAATAAAATCATACAGTATGGAGCACAATACTATGGGGGAGTTTAGAAGGGAGGAACTCAGACTTTTATTCCATAAGCTGGGATACGCACTATGCAGCTGTTGCTAGAGCTCATTTTCCACTGGCTGCCCACTGGGGGGCGTATTCATTATTCTGATTCTGTTGCAAAACATTTCTTAAACAGAACGAAACGGGAAGGGACATACCTGAATTTTGCTCTGTTAGCTTCCGTTTGGTTCTTAAACAGTAAAAGATTTTCCGTCATGAATACACCCCTGGTAGCAAAAACAATGATTGACAAACAGTTTAAACTTCTTCAATTCAACCATCCACATCCACAATCTGTAAGGCGCAAATAGCTAAATGAGAGAGCAGGAGTGTGATTCACGTCAATGCGCTATGTAGCCTAGTTATCAATAATAAGTGATACGCGTATTGCCCATAGGCTACACCACTGCTGTCGTCCTTATCTCCAAGCATTTATTCAAGTTGGATAATCTTTGGATGCTAACAGCAGTTGCACAATTGGAAGACCTTCAGAAAGTATTCACACCCCTTTACTTTTTCCACATTTTGTTCTGTTACAGCCTGAATAAAAATGTATTAAATTGAGTTGTTTTGTCACTGGCCTACACACAATACCCCATAATGTCAAAGTGGAATTATGTTTTTAGAACTTTTTACAAATTAATTTAAAATGAAAAGCTGTAATGCCTTGAGTCAATAAGTATTCAATCACTTTGTTATGGCAAGCCTAAATAAGTTCAAGAGTACAAATTTGCGTAACAAGTCACATAATATGTTTCATGGACTCAATCTGTGTGCAATAATAGTGTTTAACATGATTTTAGAATGACTACCTCATCTCTGTACCCCACACACGCATACAATTATCTGTAAGGTCCCTCAGTCAAGCAGTGAATTTCAAACACAGATTCAACCACAAAGACCAGGAAGGTTTTCCAATGCCTAGCAAAGAAAGGCACCTATTGGTACTGTAGATGGGTAAAAAAATAAAATAAAATAGAAGCTTAGTGGTGGCTGCATCATGTTATGGGTATGCTTGTAATCGTTAAGGACTGGGGAGTTTTTCCAGGAGAAAAAAAAGTATTGAACGGTGCTAAACACAGGCAAAATCCCAGAGGAAAAACCTGGTTTAGCCTGCTTTCCACCAGACACTGGGAGATGAATTCACCTTTCAGCAGGACAATAACCTAAAACACACTGGAGTTGCTTACCGTGAAGACCGTGAATGTTCCTGAGGGTCCGAGTTACAGTTTTGTTTGAAATCTACTTGAAAATCTATGGCAATACCTGGAAATGGTTGTCTAGCAATGATCAACAACCAATTTGACAGAGCTTGAAGAATATTGAAAAGAATAATGGGCAAATGTTGCACAATTCAGCTGTGGAAAGCTCTTAGAGACTTACCCAGAAAGACTCACAGCTCTAATCGCTGCGAAAGATGTTTCTACAAAGTATTGACTCAGGAGTGTGAAAACTTTTGTAAATTAGATATTTCTGTAATTAATGTTCAAGAAATGTGCTGAAATTTCTAATAACATGTTTTGAATTTGTCATGCTAGGGTATTTATTTATTCATTTATTTATTTATTTATTTCACCTTTATTTAACCAGGTAGGCAAGTTGAGAACAAGTTCTCATTTACAATTGCGACCTGGCCAAGATAAAGCAAAGCAGTTCGACAACATACAAAAACACAGAGTTACACATGGAGTAAAACAACATACAATCAATGATACAGTAGAAAAAAATAAGACTATATACAATGTGAGCAAATGATGTGAGATAACGGGGGTAAAGGCAAAAAAGGCCATGGTGGCAAAGTAAATAAAGTATAGTAAGTAAAACACTGGAATGGTAGATTTGTTATTTGAAGAAAGTTCAAAGTTAAAATATAAATAATATGTTGCAAAGGAGCTAAATAAAATAAATAAATACAGTAGGGGAAGAGGTAGTAGTTTGGGCTAAATTATAGATGGTTATTATGTATAGATGGTTGAGAAAACAACATATTTTTAATCCATTTTGAATTCAGGCTGTAACACAACGAAATGTGGCGAGGGTATGAATACTTTCTGAAGGCACTGTTGCTTGGACTGTAGCCTACAAAAGCCCATTCCTGCTCTTTTCTTGCGATCCATCAAACGCATTTGGTGTGTCATCATAGTGGTCTCTGAAGTAGATAAAGGGCCTCATTGCTAAAATCCCTAAGTAGCCTTTTTTCAATGCTAATTTGAATATCATTGAGAAAACAGAAAGGTCTCCAAAAACATCGTTTCTGAATTTTTAAGTAATCCTACAAGTAATAATTTAGTTTTTAAAAAGTTTCTGTAATCTGATTACAGTATTTATGCTGGTGATGTAAAACGGGTTACAGTTTCTTTGTAATCTGTTCCATGTAACGGATTACATGTAATCTTCACTGAGGCCCTTTACATGTAATCTGTTACTCCCCAACCCTGATAATAGTAGAAACAAGTGTCATTAATCACCCGTGGACTGGTTCATAATAATGAACTATTCCAGATGCAGCAATGAGGTTCTTTTAAGATGGAATTTGTCTGTTAAAATTCAGTAAATTAATGCATTTCTTTAGTAAAAAGACAGGTGCTGCTGATAATACTGTCATTATCGTCAAGACAGAATCAGAGGACATGTATGTAGCCCATGTATCTGATGCTGTCTGGCCAAAAAGACTGGCCTCTGCCTGGGCCTCCAAATCACCAAGTCCGCTCCTGGCCACCAGAAGTAGCTTTTTGTGATTTCCATCATGCGAACCATTCCACAATGACTTGAGTGTAGCTGTTGCAAAAGGGGTTTCCTCAGCGAAGGTGGAATGATAACTCTCTTCCCCCACAGCAGACAACCGGACTGTACTGACAGCTCAGTTCTCCTGGAAAGGTAAAGTTTCAGTTCCGGAGCATCCCCTGCAGCTCTGCCTTTGATGAGTCGTTTCTGGTGTTTCTGCGCACTTGTGTTGAAGTGACTGGTGCATTTTCCACTTCTCTGAAGTAGAAAATGTCTACTTGGCGTGACTGTTGCAATATAGTTCTGACTTGCAGTACTTGATATCGTAGGTGTGTGCTGACAACAACAAAACCCATCTTTGCATTCTGCTTACAGTAAGTGATGTAATCCCAGTATGCGGTCCAAAGATGCTTGTCAGCGGACGATAATCTGTAAGAAGGGTGAACTTCCTCCCGTACAGACACTGGTGAAACTTACGCACTCCAAAAATGATGCCTAGGGCTTCCCATCCTATCTGTGTATAGTTACTTGTTCGATATCCTCGATGCGAAAGCAATCGGCTTCTTCATCTGAAGGCATAATATGGTAATGACTAGGGATGGGTATCGTTAAGATTTTAACGGTATTACTACTCTTACCGATACTGCTTATCTATCCGGTACTTTAATGGTATTCTTACCGGTTCTTTTTGCAATTTTTTATGAAACCCCCCCCCCCCCAAACAAATTAAGAACAGAATTAACATTGCTTTATTTTCTGAAATGTAAGATAAATAAAATAACAATTATTTACAGAAAAATAAACAGCAATGTTTTGAACAAATCACTACTATAGACTCTGTTGTGATGATGGAAATGTAAAACAAATGAAATAAACTATATTTTCCTGCAAAAGAAAGTACAGTGGTATACATGTAGAGCAAAACGGGTGGGGTATGCAGGTAGTCTGCAAAAGGGCTAACAGTCCTTAGCTATTCTTCTGGAGAAAGATCAACATATTTGCCTTCTGGCAGAAGTCGGGACCTCTCCTGGCTTATTATGTTCCCTGCAGTTGAAAATACCCTCTCGCTAGGGGTGGAGGAGGCTTGAGCACAGAGGTAGCTTGTTGCAATGTTTGTGAGGAGGGACAGAGTAGCTCTCCTCTCCCACCGTCACAGGATCTTCAGCCATGGGGATGGGAGGCAGGCCTTTGTAGAGCTCGACCTCTAGGTCAACACGCTCGCTGAAGGGCGAGATGTCCTGTTGGATCGTCAACCTCAACTCCCTGTACTCCTCTGAGAACAGCTCCTCCAAGGCACTCCTTGTTTTGTACAACAGAGGGACTGTCTCCTCCATTTCCTTTCCTTCAGACTCCTCCTGTTGCTGATGCTCTGTGCCTGTCTGCACCTGCTCCTCTGACAGCCATGGTGAAGCTCCTGTCACATTACCCTCAACAGTTGCCTTCCTCAGCCTGTCCCAGGAGGCGTCACTCACCGGCCTCCCTTTAATTCTGGGGTCCATTGCTGTGGCCTCATGCAGGAAGGCTTGCATGTCCTCATCCTGATAGCACTAGGAGATATTCTCTCACACCTTCACTTTGATGGTTGCCACAAACATTGTATCTTCATGCTTCACAGTGAAATGCTTTTCCAGTTTTTGGAGGATGGGTATGATCTGTCCACAGGTGGCATTCTTTTCACATGGCACACACAGTGTGAATGCATAGAGGATTGTTAAACTCCTCAGCCTTATGGAAGGTTGTCCTTGGTCATTGCTTTTTGCAATTGTGGGTCTAAGGCTGTTGCTTGGATCGCTGGATACTGCTCCATGAATCTCTCTATCACTAGATCGAGCGAGTTCCATCTGGTCTTGACATCAAGGATGAGTAAGTGTTGCGGAAGGCCTGAAACGACAACAAAAAACAACAAGCATTTAATTACCGCACACTTGAATATTGAATTAAATTGTTAAATGTGGGAATTTCAAAATAATACTTTAATAGATTGAACTGGCTTCTTACCAAGGAGCTGCTGCTTTTTCTTCAAGACCGTTTTGAACATCGAGGATCTCTTGAACCACACGACCACTGCTCTGATTCGGGCTGCCCATTTATCAATGGAAGTAATATTGTCGATTTTCTTAGCTACCATTCAATGTGTGTGCAAAGCATCCTATTTTGATGGCAACATCCATATTGCCAGCATTATCAACAATCACAGCTACAATCTTGCTCTGCCACTACTTCGCCAGTTTGCGATTTGTACACTGCCCTGGTATGGAGGACCTTCTGTTTTACACTGCCCTGGCTTGTGTAGTGCACTGTAACAGTGAGATAGTGGTCCTGACAGAGGCTGGTCTACCCGTCTGATGTGATGGCCAGCTTTGGCACATCCTTCAGCTCAGTGATCACATTGGCCTTTTCTACACCATACCAGGTAGGAATTATTGTGTCACTGAGGTAACTCCTGGAGGGAGGGGTATATTTGGGGTTGAGTGCCTTGCTCATCTCCCTACAGTAAAAAAAGATAATTCAACACATGAAAACTATCATTATTGAATTATTGTGTTGTTGTGTATTGTATTGTGGAGTGATGGGACTAACATATAACCCTTCTATACTACTATATCCTAAAAATTAATACAACTCAATATATACTGACAGACTGTTACCTAAAGCCCTTGGACTCCACTGTTGCAAAGGGGTGTAGGCCTTTCATTATGAACTTGGTTAAGGCTAGGTGGCACTCATTCACCCTCTCCTCAGTCATCCTCCCAAAGGGGCTTTGGGCTTGTCTTTGGCTTGGACCAGCGGTATTAGAGAGAGGAGTGGGTTGCTTCATTGTGGCTGCAACATTAACAAAAAAGTAGCAAAATCTTTAAATGGGTGATTGAATTTATGAACGCACCCATAGCTAAACAATTAGCTGGCTAATGGTTACTTTTGATCCTGAACCCATGTTTGCATAATTTAGTTAACTCTGTGTGTGGGCTCTAGGCTGCTAGCATGCATACCTAACGTAGATTGGGCAGCAAGAGATGAACTACGAGCTAGGCAGTCAAAAATGGTGCATTTCTCAGCCTGTACATGATGCACTTTCGATAGATGTTTGGACAGATTGCTCGTGTTTCCGCCCTTACAAGCAAAAGTCATGTTGCACTTGTGGCAACGAGCATTGTCAGCATCGACTCTGGTGAAGTGTTACCACGCTTTTGAACGTTTAGTTCTCTCTGCCATCGTCACTAATTAAGAGCAGGCTCTTTCGTGTGGTGTGTGTGTGTGTGTGTGTGTTTGTGTGTTTGTGTGCTATAGCGTGTGAGAGACACAGGCTCCACGCGAGAGAGATCTCTCTTCTGGATTGGGAATAGCGAAAATGCATCATAGACAAATGTTTTCATCCTATTGCAAATTAGAAACAATTGGTAAGATAAAATGTGCAAGATAATGTTTATGTAGCAATAATAAATAGGAAATGTATTTTCTTAATTTCTCCAGTACCGAAAGCAGTACCGATAACGTCGGAGCTTATCGATACTACGGTCTTTCATAATTTGGCCCCGGGGCCTGTTTAATACCGGGATTCGGTACCCATCCCTAGTAATGACTGCTCCCACACCATTGGGACTAGGATCACAAGCTAGTTGTATTGGCAATGACCGGTCAAAGTGTTTTAAGTGCCTCATTTCAGGAATGTTTGCTTGGTTTTCACGAATGCTTCCTAGCATTGTTCTGTCCATTTCCATGCTTGTTAGGACAAAGCAATTGATGCATACTACAAAGAAAGGAAAGAACACAGTTGACTGACTTTCTGAGGAGCTGGGGGGTCCAAGATGGCCTTGACCTTAGACAGAGCCTCGTGAAGGCCCGTAGCATTGACGACTTGTCCGAGGCATTCAACTAGGGATGTGACAAATGGACAAATTTTCTTAACGTTTAAACAGCAATTTTTTTACATCGGTTTTCCGTTAAAAAGATAATAGAAATTCATACAATTCTGCGCAAATTCACAATACAGCTGCGATGCTGCCAGCAATGATTTGGGTTTCACACACGGTTTGGGTCCCTTTCAGATGGTTAAGCGTTGCACATGTACTACCATTATTGTACCTCAATTCCACCTCTCAAAGTTTTCATTTCCTTATCATTTAACTTATCAACCTATTGCCATACAGGACTTTGCTGCTGTCGCTTGTCTTTCTCTGACATTTCTCCAACTGTTAGCGACAATGCCGAAAATAATGTATTCCTCAATTTCTTGCATATGATTCCCGGTGTCGACTCACATTTCTGAGTGTCAAGATTCAATTCCGCTTGTTGTCGACTCTTAAGATTAAGTGTTTTTGGAATGGAGGAGACTGATTTAGTTTCCGTACTTCCAAGAACACAAACACTTGCATCTTTCATAGCGAGCAAACGAGGGACGGAGAGAGAGGGGAGGGGCACAGTATAGGCAGGTTGGCCACCAGGCAGACAGTCAGAACCGTGCACTCGGCCTATCTATCGCAATGGAATGCTGTATCTTACAATTTCTTGGCTTGCAATCATGATAGGCCCTGCTTTACTGAAGGGCCTATCATCAATGAATAGGCTAGGATATTCTACACGCAACAGACTGAATAATGAACACACACTCGCAAAGAGAGAGAGCAGGGTTGCAATCATTAGTCCAAACAGTTTGCAACTAAAACAAGAGTTTCTACTAGACATATTCAGGTAGATCCCTCCCAGTTTTGTTATGTTTGCTTCTGTTCCTAAACTTTTTGCAATGGAATTGGTGTAATGAATACGCCACAGGCGAGCCAGCGCGAGGGAGAGAAAGGATGTTATAGGCAGAAAGAACCATGGTGCGCATATGTTTTGGTAATCTGAACCTTGCAATGTCTCGTCTTGCATGTCTCGCAAGTTCACCAAAGTAGCCTAAAGTTCGCCTGTTCTCAAAGTTCACCTCTCTGGTATTATTTAAATAATACAACTTTCCCAGGTCTCAAAAGCCCATAGGCTATAACACACAAAATAATATGTTTTGTGATAACTGCACTGTGATTTTAATTTTGTTGGGTGAAGTTATAGATTTTTCTTAACGTTAAGGATCCCAATCTCGTTTAAATGTTCACACCCCTATATTCAACTGATGATTGGAAGAATGCACGTTTGACCTTAAGAACTCGCAGACCGTAGTCCTTCAATCTCTGTAAGGTTGCATCCAAGTTCTGAAGATGGTCCTCTTCATCTTTTCCAGTGACGAGGATGTCATCCAGGTAGCATTGCACTCCTGTCAATCCACTCAAGATCTGACTCATCGCCCTCTGGAACAGCGCGGGTGCACTACCAAACGGTTGACGACAGTACCTGAAGATCCGCTTGTGTGTCACGACGGTCAGCAGCTCTTTTTACTTTTCATACACATACATCTGCGAGTAGGCTTTCCAGAAGTCGATTTTGCTCAACTTTTGACCCTCAGCTAAGACTGCGAAAGGTTGTCGATGTGTGGTAGCAGATACTGCTCAGCGGACAACACAGGGTTAACTGTGTGTGTTTCTGAATATGCATACTACCGTGCTCCACACTCTCTCATGCTCCAAGTGCATTCTTCGAGGACGTTCTCTTGAGGACGAGAGTGTGGAGAACGCATAAAACATTTAATTTGACAAGCACTCACACGCTCCCTACTGTATTACCTCACGCTGCATCTCCCCATTCACTGACCCTTCTTCCAGCCAGGACAATGCCTCAATAGAGACGAAACAAGATATACACAAAGCAAACATTTATACTTTATTATCAGCTAGATAATCTCAGCCAAAAAAGAAAGTCCTCTCACTGCCTACTGTGTTTATTTTCAGCAAACTTAACATGTGTAAATATTTGTATGAACATAACAAGATTCAACAACTGAGACATAAACTGAACAAGTTCCACAGACAGACATGGGACTAACAGAAATATAATAATGTGTCCCTGAACAAAGGGGAGGGGGGGGGGGGGTCAAAATCAAAAGGAACAGTCAGTATCTGGTGTGGTTACCAGCTGCATTAAGTACTGCAGTGCATCTCCTCCTCATGGACTGCACCAGATTTGACAGTTCTTGCTGTGAGATGTTACCCCACTCTTCCACCAGGGCACCTGCAAGTTCCCGGACATTTCTGGGGGGAATGGCCCTAGCCCTCACCCTTCGATCCAACAGGTCCCAGACGTGTTCAATGGGATTGAAATCATGGCTCTTCGCTGGCCATGGCAGAACACTGACATTCCTGTCTTGCAGGAAATCACGCACAGAACGAGCAGTATGGCTGGTGGCATTGTCATGCTGGAGGTTCATGTCAAGATGAGCCTGCAGGAAGGGTACCACATGAGGGAGGAGGATGTCTTCTCTGTAACACACAGCGTTGAGATTGCCTGCAATGACAACAAGCTCAGTCCGATGATGCTGTGACGCACCGCCCCAGACCATGACGGACCCTTCACCTCCAAATCGATCCAGAGTACAGGCCTCAGTGTAACGTTCATTCCTTCGATGATAAACGCGAATCCGACCATCACCCCTGGTGAGACAAAATTGCCAGTCCTGTCTGGTCCAGCGACGGTGGGTTTGTGCCCATAGGCGACGTTGTTGCCGGTGATGTCTGGTGAGGACCTGCCTTACAACAGGCCTACAAGCCCTCAGTCCAGCCTCTCTGTCTATTGCGGACAGACTGAGCACTGATGGAGGGATTGTGCGTTCCTGGTGTAACTCGGGCTGTTGCTGTTGCCATCCTGTACCTGTCCTGCAGGTGTGATGTTCGGATGTACCGATCCTGTGCAGGTTTTGTTACACGTGGTCTGCCACTGCGAGAACGATCAGTTGTCCGTCCTGTCTCCCTGTAGCACTGTCTTAGGCGTCTCACAGTACGGACATTGCAATTTATTTCCCTGGCCACATCTTCAGTCCTCATGTCTCCTTGCAGCATGCCTAAGGCACGTTCACGCAGATGAGCAGGGACCCTGGGCATCTTTCTTTTGGTGTTTTTCAGAGTCAGTAGAAAGGCCTAGTGTCCTAAGTTTTCATAACTGTGACCTTAATTGCCTACCGTCTGTAAGCTGTTAGTGTCTTAACGACCGTTCCACAGGTGCATATTCTTTAATTGTTTATGGTTCATTGAACAAGCATGGGAAACAGTGTTTAACCCCTTTACAATGAAGATCTGTGAAGTTATATGGATTTTTACGACAGGGTCCTGAAAAAGGGACGTTTCTTTTTTGCTGAGTTCATTTGTGAATCGTAAACTTGCTAGTTAACAGGCAAAAATGATCTAAAGCTAATGTTATGCAAGGTAGATGTCAATTCTTTGTGGGTGGCTAGCTAAGAATTCTTCATGGCTAGCCAGTTAGCCCGATTGACTTACCCATTCACTGAACCGTTCTTCTTCTAGCCAGCAAAATGGCAATAGAGACATAACAAGATACACAGAAAGCAAACGTTTTACTTCATAACTATGAGCTAGCTATATATGAACAAGCAAAAATGACCTAAAACCAATATTATCCAAGGCAGATGTCAATTCTTTGTGGGTAGCTAACTAACAATTCTTCGTGGCTAGCTCTATTGACTTTACGACATACGTACTCACACTACAGTGGGTATTCCAGGCAGGTAACCATGCCAAAATTAACACAGCATGTGCAGTTGAACTCGGAAGTTTACATACACCTTAGCCAAATACATTTAAACTCCAGTTTTTTACAATTCCTGACATTTAATCCTAGTAACAATTCCCTCTCTTAGGTCAGTTAGGATCACCACTTTATTTTAAGAATGTGAAATGTCAGAATAATAGTAAGGGGAATGATTTATTTCAGCTTTTATTTCTTTCATCACATCCCCAGTGGGTCAGAAGTTTACATACACTCAATTAGTATTTGGTAGCATTGCCTTTAAATTGTTTAACTTGGGTCAAACGTTTCGGGTAGCCTTCCACAAGCTTCCCACAATAAGTTGGGTGAATTTTGTCCCATTCCTCCAGACAGAGCTGGTGTAACTGAGTCAGGTTTGTAAGGCCTCCTTGCTCGCACACAATTTTTCAGTTCTGCCGAAAAAATGTTCTATAGGATTGAGGTCAGGGCTTTGTGATGGCCACTCCAATACCTTGACTTTGTTGTCCTTAAGCCATTTTGCCACAACTTTGGAAGTATGCTTGGGGTCATTGTCCATTTGGAAGACCCATTTGCGACCAAGCTTTAACGTCCTGACTGATATCTTGAGATGTTGCTTCAATATATCCACATAATTTTCTTTCCTCATGACGCTATCTATTTTGTGAAGTGCACCAGTCCCTCCTGCAGCAAAGCACCCCCACAACATGATGCTGCCACCCCCGTGCTTCACTGTTGAGATGGTGTTCTTCGGCTTGCAAGCGTCCCCCTTTTTCCTCCAAACATAACGATGGTCATTATGGCCAAACAGTTCTATTTTTGTTTCATCAGACCAGTGGACATTTCTCCAAAAAGTACCATCTTTGTCCCCATGTGAAGTTGCAAACCATAGTCTGGCTTTTTTTATGGCGGTTTTGGAGCAGTGGCTTCTTCCTTGCTGAGCGGCCTTTCAGGTTATGTCTCTATTGGACTCGTTTTACTGTGGATATAGATCGTTTTGTACCTGTTTCCTACAGCATCTTCACAAGGTCCTTTGCTGTTGTTCTGGGGTTGATTTGCACTTCTTTAGGAAACAGAACACGTCTCCTTCCTGAGCAGTATGACGGCTGCGTGGTCCCATGATGTTTATACTTGCATACTATTGTTTGTACAGATGAACGTGGTACCTTCAGGCATTTGGAAATTGCTCCCAAGGATGAACCAGACTTTCGGAGGTCTACAATTTTTTTTTCTGAGGTCTTGGCTGATTTCTTTTGATTTTCCCATGATGTCAAGCAAAGAGGCACTGAGTTTGAAGGTAGGCCTTGAAATACATCCACAGGTACACCTCCAATTGACTCAAATGATGTCAATTAGCCTATCAGAAGCTTCTAAAGCCATGACATCATTTTCTGGAATTTTCCAAGCTGTTTAAAGGCACAGTCAACAGTGTATGTAAACTTCTGACCCACTGGAATTGTGGTACAGTGAGTTATAAGTGAAATAATCTGTCTGTAAACAATTGTTGTAAAAATTACTTGTCATGCACAAAGTAAATGTTCTAACCAACTTGCCAAAACTATAGTTTGTTAACAAGAAATTTGTGGAGTGATTGGAAAACGAGTTTTAATGACTCCAACCTAAGTGTATGTAAACTTCCGACTTCAACTGTATTTATTAACATATCAAGATAAAATGTTATATTCAGGTAACATATGAGATGTGAATAGGCAACATTTCAATGTATTTTCTCTCGCTTCAGCTCAAATAATGGCACCATTTGCATAATTTGTATGTGATTGCGTCATAGTTCTTTTGCATACTTTCCGTTGAAGCTTGCATCGATGCATGCTTCAAAATATGTACAAACGGAGTACGCATTTGAGAAGTGCCCTCCATGCTCCGAGCTCTTATTTCTCCAGGCTTGTTCAATGTGGCCCTTTTTTACCACAGGCTCGGCAATCCATGTCCTTTCACCAACTTGTAGACAACTGATGTCCCAATTTTCCTGTCTCTGGTTTTCAGTTGCTATGTGCACTTTTTGTGATGAACTCAACTGGTGAGCCTCTTTAGCAGCTAGTTCCATGGAAACACTGACTTCAATAGCCTTTGCCAAGGTTAGATTAATTTCAGTCAGTAGTGTCTTTTCTCTAGCTTCAATCCATAGCCCACATACTAGTCTGTCTCTAAACATTGTCACTGATTCTCCCTGATTTCTCTGGAAACGTTTTATTTAACTAGGCAAGTCAGTTAAGAACAAATGTTTATTTACAATGACGGCCTCGGAACAGTGGGTTAACTGCCTTGTTCAGGGGCAGAACGACAGATTTTTACTTTGTCACATCGGGGATTCGATCTAGCAACCTTTCGGTTACTGGCCCAACGCTGTAACCACTAGGCTACCTGCTGCCCCGAATAACAATAACTAGTGGTTTTGGTGAAAAGTGTCCTCTAAGTATTTCCACTATTTATTTATTTTTTATTTCACCTGTATTTAACCAGGTAGGCTAGTTGAGAACAAGTTCTCATTTGCAACTGCGACCTGGCCAAGATAAAGCAAAGCAGTTCGACACATACAACACAGAGTTACACATGGAATAAACAAACATACAGTAGAAAAAGTCTATATACAGTATGTGCAAATGAGGTAGGATAAGGGAGGTAAGCGAAACAATATAGCAATTAAACACTGGAATGGTAGATGTGCAGAAGATGAATGTGCAAGTAGAGATACTGGGGTGCAAAGGAGCAAGATAAATAAATACAGTATGGAGATGAGGTAGTGGCTATTTACAGGTTGGCTATGAACAGGTGCAGTATTCTTGATGCTCCTTTCCAATAAATATCTAGGGTCTCCACTGCTCAATACTTTCATTAAACTGTTGAACAGTTCCAGCCATTTTTCATTTCTCAATAGTATGCTGGACACGTGTCATTTTTAACGTTTTTTTTCTGATAAAAACTAGTTCATTGCATCCGCCGCCGTATGACCATATTTCCCAGCTGCTTGCCGTTGTTTTGAAGTAGTCACAAAAAAACAGGCCTTATTTTTGGCTTTTTTCACCCTGCTAGCTCCTATTAGTTCTATTGACCACCGTGGCACCAACTCGCCTTCCGAAACATTCTATTCCCAGCTTATTGTTCTCCTGCCTGCTTCACTATTGTTGGCAATGAGACCTGCTCACGTTGTTTATAGTTAAAATGTTAACAACAAAAAATGGAGTTCGTCCCATTGTTTCCAATAGGGGAAATATAGGCATGTTTGTCTATTTCGCCAAATATCTCGCAATGTGTATATTTAGATTTTTCGGACGCCATTTTAATCATGACAATCTCCTCTTTCTAATTATGTAAGTCTGGGCATCGAGCTCGGTTGTCATCAAATGCTAGCCCCAAAATACTTTTTGCCCTTGGAACGCTGAGATCACCCTGTTGTTGTCCTATGGAAAGGCATGTCTGTCTATTTCGCCAAATATCTCACAATGTGTATATTTTAGATTTTTTCAAGTCGGGCACCATTTTAATCAGGAGAATTTCCT
Source organism: Salmo salar (assembly GCF_965601325.2). Taxonomy (NCBI): domain Eukaryota; kingdom Metazoa; phylum Chordata; class Actinopteri; order Salmoniformes; family Salmonidae; genus Salmo; species Salmo salar. The sequence goes on along the minus strand of NC_138297.1, from coordinate 34,941,807 downwards.
CTTTGTAATTATGTAAGTCTGGGCAGCGAGCTCGTTTGTCATCGATCACTAGACCAGAAATGGAAGTTTTCATTTTTTCTACTTTCTTTTGTAGTGGTAAAATAAAAATGGATACATTTTTTTGTGCCATTTATGCGAAATGGAATTCTACGCATCGCTCCAGTCAAAACAGGCTCTGAGAACGTTCAATTCCATTCATTTTATATGGGCTCGCACTAGTGTTCCAGCTTAGCCAACATTCTTTTGCTGTTTTTCAGCCTTGGGTGAATTTTGACTTGTTCTATTGTCAGCCTATCAATAGGCTCCCGATTGTCACTCACTTCAATATTGTCCTCAAACAAGGCAATATTTTTCTCAGTCACATGATCTTCATTCACTTCGCTCACTGATGTTTCTTCCTCAAGTTCATTCATTGATCAGTTTTTAATTCCAAAGTTTGTCTGCACAGTTGAATAAATGTCCTTTCCTGTACTCACTATACATTCCACACATTTCCACTGTTTTCCCGCTCCGACGTCCGTCTAGAATCCTTTTCTGCCGTCCATGATGATGCTAACTATCTCTTAGCTAGCTCGACTAAGCACTTTCCTCTTCTAGCAAGACTGTGCTAACATTTGCTTAGACTGTACAAAGGAAAATAACAGTTTTAAACTTGTATAAACCGACTTCATCTGGATAGAATAGTTCCCGTAGGTTCAGACTTCCTCGTCGCCATTCTTTTGTTATGTCTCGTGGGGTTCATAACCACATCTATATAACAATTCAGTAATGATGAAACGGGACAGAAATTCAGTTCAACCATTTATCCAGAATGTGATCATCTCAACACACATTAGCCATAATGCTCTGCATCACAACTACGGTAAGTATGGAGGTGCAAACTGTACAACCCTAATACATAACATAGATGATCTGCTTTCAGCACCGCAATCCAATTGTATAGTGGGCTAGTCTGTAACTTTAACCTTTATAAAGGTATCACTGAAGTTCGTTTTATTTCAAGGGCATTTGGTGCATCACATTGCGAGTAAGCCTATAATTTGTGGAATTCTGCTATTTGCATACATTTTACCTGGATACAATGCCATTAGTAGGGTTGATTTATTTTTATGAATATTATATTATGAACCCTATTTGTCCGAGTAGGCAATTAGTATATTATGAATTCAAACATTTGCCGATTTTATTAAAAAAAAAAAAAAAAAATCCCCAATGTTATGTTATATGCTTATTTCTGAAAAGATAAAGTGGGATATAGCTATTGCCTCTGAACCCATGTATGGATAACTGGATAACCACTGGTCAGGACTACGTTGTGGTGTTAAATTCACATCAGAATTGAGGTAGGCATGTGATGGCTAATAGTTTGTTGCTGTGTGTGAGTTCTACATGTTGACGCTTCCTCCTTTTCTTTTTCTCTTTCATTTCTATCAAAATCATGTTTTTAGAGGCTAATATGAAGACATCAATGGGCAAGCCAGACCCTGGAAAGCTTCTGGAATCCTCCCATGTTGTTTGAAGCCTAAGGCAGGACCATGCATTGTGTCTGGTGAAAACCAGTCCACCCTCCTTCGACCAAACCATTGAGAGTGAAGACACACACCACACACACACACACACACACACCACAGAGATGGGTTTAGACCAGCCCTGCTTGGATATGGTGGTGCAAAGGCCCTTTCTGAGTGCAACATGTAATAGGCACCGCCACCAGAACCTGCGCAGAAAGATGAGGCCCATACGAATCCTGGGTTTTGTATTCAGCCTGGTAGCCATAAGCGCTATCTCATTTTCCTTCAGTGCCTTGACCTGGAGCTCAGGGACCTACTCAGAGCCGCTCCTGCCCCAGGAGGCCATCCTTCAGTCTGGCCCAACTCCACACAGGACTCTACTTTCCACACATCACCAGAGGGACCCTAATGTCTCAGCCGACATTCCCGTGGCAATGAGGTCTTCGGCAGACGGCAACGAGAGCCAAGGGGACTACCCCACGGACCTGTTCACCCTAGAAGAGAGGCGCCAGGGCGCTGTGGTGCTCCACATGTTTGGGATGCTGTACATGTTCATCTCTTTAGCCATTGTTTGTGATGAGTTCTTCGTGCCCGCTCTGACAGTCATCACAGAGAAGCTGGCCATCTCTGATGATGTGGCGGGGGCCACCTTCATGGCGGCAGGCGGGTCGGCGCCAGAGCTCTTCACTTCAGTCATTGGTGTATTCATCTCCCATAGCAATGTAGGCATCGGGACCATTGTGGGCTCAGCTGTCTTCAACATTCTCTTTGTCATTGGAATGTGCGCCATCTTCTCCAGGGAGATCCTCAATCTGACCTGGTGGCCCCTCTTCCGTGACGTCTCCTTCTACATCATGGACCTGATCATGCTCATCTGTTTCTTCCTGGATAACTACATCTCCTATTGGGAAAGTATTGTGCTACTTTCAGCCTATGCCGCGTATGTGATCTTTATGAAGTTCAACAGCAACGTGGAGGGCTTCGTGAAAGGCTGCATGAACAAGAATCAAGTGGTGGAGGTGGAAGTGCAGCCCAAGGTGAGTGTTAATCTATTTCCCTAGTTTTCTTTATCTCTCTTTCCCGACAGAGCTTCATCACCATTTCCTCTGCCTCTCTATCTTTCAAATGAATGTGACCATTTGAATCTAGCGATTAGAATCTCAGATCACAAGTATTGTACAAAACAACAATAGACAAATGTAACAATAAAAAGTTGGCTCTGTAATTTTTTATGTATTTAACCTTAATTTAACTAGGCTAGTAAGTTAAGAACAAATTCTTATTTACAATGACGGCCTACCCCGGCCAAACACTAACCCGGACGATGCTGGGCCAATTGTGCGCCACCCTATGGGACTCCAAATCACGGCTGGTTGTGATACAGCTTGGAATCAAACTAGGGTCTGTTGTGACGTCTCTAGCACTGAGATGCAGTGCCTTAGACCGCTGCACCACTTGGGAGCCCCATCCCCAGCCACCAACCCACTAAACACATGCACATGCTCACACACACAGCCTATGAAGGGATGGATCAATTCAAAATAAGTCAGTCAATTGAGGAAGTGATACCCTTTTTTCTATTATGGAATTAGAATATCAGGTTACTTCCTGAATTGACTGACTGACCTGAATTGACTGACTGACTACATTTCAATTTGTTTTCAATATTTATTCAATTTTGAACTTGCCTAGGCCTATGACCTATAGACTGCAGGTGTCGTTTGAATGCTTACCCTGTGCTCTGAAATGAAAAATGTGTATTTCATGATAGTTTTATTTTATTTAACCTTTATTTAACTAGGCAAGTCAGTTAAGAACAAATTCTTATTTACAATGACGGCCTATTTTATGAGTACAACCAATAACGTATTGTGAAAATGCAGTCAGAGCTCCCAGAACTCCCTCTACAGGTGATTTGGTGGACATGCAATGGTGCAAGTAAAAACAAGTCCTCAAACCTCAAAATGCAAGTTTTGAAATTACAACAATACTCCAACACACTAAGCCTTCTACTACACTATAGATTGTTTTAAAGGTAGTCTGAACAAGGCCAACATGGTTTTTGATGAATTTCTCAATCAATTTAGGTTCCAATGTCAGTGGCTTCACATCCATTGACTTTTCCACATTTTGTTATGCATGAATTTAAAATGGATTATATTTAGATTTTCTGTCACATAATGTCACAGTGGAATTAGGTTTTTCGAAATTATTACAAGTTACACTGAAAATATAAACGCAAAATATAAAGTGTTGGTCCCATGTTTCATGAGCTGAAATAAAAGATCCCAGAAATGTTGAATATGTACAAAAATAGTATTTCTCTCTCTAAATGTGTGCAGAAATTTGTTTACATCCCTTTCTCGTTTGCCAAGATAATCCATCTACCGGTGTGGCATATCAAGTAGCAGTTTAAACAGCAGGATCATTACACAGGTGCACCTTGTGCTGGGGACAATAAAAGGCCACTAAAATGTGCAGTTTTGTCACACAATGCCTAAAATTGAGGGAATGTGCAATTGGCATGCTAACTGCAGGAATGTCCACCAAAGCTGTTACCAGAGAATTGAATGTTCATTTATCTATAAGCTGCCTCCAATTTCGCAGTATGTCCAACTGGCCTCACAACCGCAGGCCACGTGTAACCATGCCAGCCTAGGACCTCCAATTCTGGCTTCTTCACCTGCGGGATCGTCTGAGACCAGCCACCCGGACAGTTGATGAAAGTGGGTTTGCACAACCGAAGAATTTCTGCAAAAAGTGTCCGAAACCAAGCTCATATGCGTGCTGGTCATCCTCACCAGAGTCTTGACCTGACTGCAGTCTGGCCTTTGATGGCCACTGGAGAAGTCTACACTTCACAGATGAATCCCGGTTTCAACTGTACCAGGCAGATGGCAGACAGCGTGTATGGCATCCTGGAAGCGGACAATGTCCCAGTTCTTCCATGGCCTGTATACTCACCAGAGATGTAACCCATTGAGCATGTTTGGGATGCTCTGGATTGACATGTACGACAGCGTGTTCCAGTTCCCGCCAATTTCCAGGAACTTCGCACAGCCACCGAAGAGGAGTGGGACAACACAGGCCACTTACATGAACTGTAACTCAGTAAAATCTTAAATTGTGTTTATATTTTTGTTCAGTGTCATTAAAAATGAAAGCAAAAATTTTCGGAGTCAATAAGTATTCAACACTTTGTTATGACATGTCTAAAAACACTACATGACCAAAGGTATGTGGACACCTGCTCGTCGAACATCTCATTCCAAAATCCTGGGCATTAATATGGAGTTGGTCCCCTCCCTTTGTTGCTATTGTAGTTACTCCACAATACATACCAAAGTGAAAAGGAGGAAGCCTGTGCAGAATAAAAAAATCCTAAACATGCTTCCTGTTTACAATAAGGCAGAAATTAACTTTATGTCCTGAATACAAAGTGTTATGTTTGGGTTAAACACATCACTGAGTACCAGCATGGTGGTGGCTGCATCATGTTATGGGTATGTATGCTGGTCATCGGCAAGGACTGGGAATTTTGTAGGATAAAAATAAATTAAATAGAGCAAAATCCTAGAGGAAAACCTTGTTCAGTCTGCTTTACAGCAGACACAGGGAGACAAATTCACCTTTCAGCAGGACTTTAACCTAAAACACAAAGTCAAATATATGCTGGAGTTGCTTACAGTACCAAGATGAATTGAATGTTCCTGAGTGCCTAGTTACAGATTATACATAACATCTATGGCAAGACTTGAAATGGCTTGCCATTATGGGTTATTGATTTCAGTTTGCCAATGTGGTGTGTTGTGTGTAGATGGGTGAGAATTATTCTTATTATTTTAATACATTTTGAATTTAGGCTGTAGCACAACAAAATGTGGAATAAGTCAAGGGATATGAATACTTTCTGAAGGCATTGTATATCCTAGAAATGCACACTGTAGTAATCACATAAATGTTGGTACCAACGTCAAAAATATATCCTAGTAATAAAAAAAGGGAAATGGAAAATGGAGATTGTACAAAGAAAACAAACAATGTCTGATAAACACATTTCATGTACCTTTTTTGTATTTCTTTTCAATCAAATTGCCCAACATAGTCACCATTTATTTTATATTTTTATACAACAAAATAAAGCTGTTTTTTTTTCTTCATTCCACTAGTGACATTACACTACAAATCAAAGTTTCTCAGATATTTTCAGACTTGGTGTTCTTCTGTTGAGATGGCATTGGCCTGTGTCACCCAAGCTGCCTCACAGTATTCCTCTGTGGGATTAATAAAAATGACAGTGTCATTCTAGGTTAAGCTGGACAAATTGTGTCCCAGTTTGACAAACAATCCCTTGAAATATACGGAAACTCTACAAACCAAATTTAATTAGACAATGTCAAAGGAAGGTCCGTTTTGAAATGGGTTTAAATGTATATAAAAATGAAGATATCCAAAATATGTTAGATCTCAGTCCTTAAAGTATGATTATTGGTATGATTGCCTCATTGCAAGGAGAAACAGTTTCTGTACACAAAATTGCCACTGTGGTACAATGGTCTTACTCCATCTGTCTTTCAGTCGCTCTCCTTAAGAAATTCTAAGAATCTTGAAATACTCCCTCAGGTTAAATTATGCTGGAAAATATTTTTGGTTTATTCACAAATGATAACTGGTATCTTCCTTGTGAAACATGTATATCTATAGGAATCCATTGACTTCACAGAGCATAGAATGATATCTTCAATTACACTGGAGGGCAAAGGGAATATATTCCATAGCAATTTGATACTGTTGTTGAGATTATCCGGATGGATTTAGGTTACCTTGTGACACGAGATGAAAATTAGTTTTTGAGATATGATCCCAGAAAGCTTTTCTGTAAAGCTTTAAATAAATCAGGATTTACTTTAAGTAGATAAAGGATATTTCATTGGAGGTCACACAACACAATACTGGGAATCGAACATCAGATAGACTCTAGAATTCACATACATTCAAGGTTGGCTAGGTGCTTGATATGTTCATTCCCAAGTGAGAATCTAGTAAATCTTTCAAAATATAAGGTCTTGAAAATGGGTGTGTTGTGTCTATAGTTATGTATTTTGACTTCTGGCTGCTACTAGTGAGTTAAATAAACCTAATAAGAATGCAACAGGGAGTGCCAGAGCAAAGAGGAGATTCAGTTGACCTTGAGATGCAATGCATGAGACGACTGGAGAAAATAACAGAAAAACAAGTCCAAAAAGGTGGATACACAGATGAGTCGATCAACCATGCTTGTCTCTGTTCTCATCCCCACAGCTCAATTATCACTCATGGCATATTTAAGTCTCTCCTATCATGGCCGGCTGAGGAATGCCTCCACTGCCCTGTGGCTACAGACCAAATTGTGTTGGACTCTGAGCTGTTAGATTCTGACATTATCACTAAATATCTTTATGTCGATGATTCTACACTTGAGAGTCCTTATTCTTTGCAGAATTATGTATACAGTGGCTTCAGAAAGTATTCATACCCCTTGACTTATTCCACATTTTGTTGTTACACCCTGCATTTGAAATGGATCAAATATTTTTTTTAATGTCACCCATCTTTACACAGTACCCCATAATGGAAATGTTTTACAGTAAAATGAAATGCAGTAATATCTCATTTACATATGTACAGTACCAGTCAAAAGTTTGTACACACCTACTCATTCCATTCTTTTTACTATTTTCTACATTGTAGAATAATGAAGACATCAAAACTATGAAATAACACATATGGAATCATGTAGGAACCAAAAAAGTGTTAAACAAATCAAAATATATTTTATATTTGAGATTCTTCAAAGTAGCCACCCTTTGCCTTCATGACAGCTTTGCACACTCTTGGCATTATCTCAATCAGTTTCATGAGGTAGTCACCTGGAATGCATTTCAATTAACAGGTGTGCCTTGTTAAAAGTAAATTTGTCAAATTTCTTTCCTTCTTAATGCGTTTGAGCCAATCAGTTATGTTGTGACAAGGTACTTTGCTTTTCTTGAAAAAAATGACATTTCTAATTGACCCCAAACTTTTGAACGTGTGTGTGTGTGTGTGGTGTGTGTGTTACCAAGCAAAAAGATAAACACAACATGTAGAGTGTAAAATTTTCCATATGTACAAAAAGCTTTTTTCTCTAAAATGTTTTGCACAAATTTATTTACATCCCTGTTAGTGAGCATTTCTCCTTTGCCAAGATAATCCATCCTCCTGACAGGTGTGGCATATCAACAAGCTGATTAAACAGCATCACCATTACACAGTTTGTTGTAAAGGCTTTTTTATGGCAACCCTCCCAAACAACTTGTGGTTATCATAGTTTTGGAGACTTTCTGACCCCAAGACCCAACTAACGTCTGCAATTCTCCAGCTGTGATTCTTGGAGATTTTTTTTGGCCACTCAAACCATCCTCCTCACTGTGCATGGGGTCAATATAGACACACGTCCTCTTCCAGGCCAATTGTTAACATCTCCAGTTTCTTTAGACTTCTTAATTATTGCCCTGATAGTGGAAATGGGCATTTTCAACTGTTGAGCTATTTATAGCCATTTCCTGATTTGTGCAGCTCAACAACCTTTTGTCTCACATCATTACTGGAATTCTTGTGTCTTTCCCATAGTGATGGATGACTATGGGTACTTGGCCTGTGTGTCACCTCATATTTATACCCCAGTGAAACAGGATGTCATGAATTACCACTTAAGTGTTCCTAATCGCTCGGGTGAAATTAAGAACGTAAAATATGAATGGAGAATATACTTCAGTTAGATTTTATTCATAAGGATTTCTAGGGGTACGCAAAAATTGTGGCACACGTTCCTTTATTTTTTGCAATCAGCAGATGGTGTCAACAAACTGTAGCATAGTCTCTTTGTATTTTGCCTAGTGGCGCGGCTGTTGAGTTTTGGCCACATGAGTGAAAAATGCGCTGTGTTTTTGTCTTACAGTAACTAAACTATTATATTAGGTTCTGTTATGTAGAATACTATCATATGTGATCTTGCAGACATTGATCTAACTGAATTAAACAATGACCATTGTCCTGAGTAGCATACAAAGAACATGATCCACACATGCTCAGAATGTGATCTGCACATGCCAGAAGCTTCGGGAACTTTACTTCGCGCTGATATGATTGCGCTTATATTCCTTATGTAAAGTCTTACTGAACTTTGTCTTTGTCTTAGACATCCTTTTAGACAACATTTGCATAAGAACATAAATCCCCTCAAGCATTTATCAGAGGTAGGACTGTAGGCCTTCTTAGCCCAGTAACTAGACAAATATCTAGTGGAGAAGATTAAGGCATCCTCTCTTGTAGCTCAAGGTCAATTACCTTTGACATGCAGTAACACGAACAACTGGTAATAATAGCGCACATGGGGTGAGGAATCCCTGAAGCAAAAGCATGACAGTGTGCTGCCATAAGCATAAAACAAACAGGGAGAGCAGAAGGAGGGGGGCACATGGTGAAAACTCAGACAGAACTGAGCCTTCAGTTGGTGATTGGCATTCTGCCATCGCCATGGCGATGAGACAGGCTCAGGCGAGGGGACTTGTGCTGTGATCATGTGGTTTGGAAAAGGCTGTAACACCAACAGAATGCTAATGAGAACATTGTGTGCCACAAAGAGTGTGAGAGCAGAAGAACCTGGGAGTGCTATGGTTGATCTTATAAACTGGGCATTCGTAACTAATCTATGGGCATTTCAAAACCAGTGAAAATTATGAATCATCAGTCTTGGTTTTCAATGAAAGCGATGCATTGGAAATGGTTAGTTGAATGCAATGGGTTTTGCTAAATTTACATTGGGCAGTCCAACAGAAAACTTGGATAAAAACGTCAAGCGAGGCATTCTGATTATGGATTCATCAACCAACTGACTATAAGCAGCAACATTTCCCTGACATCAATTCTCCTTTTCTATTTATTGAGAAGTCATTGCAAATAGATGTTATTTTTTCAATTATCAGTTTACTTACTGAATTGACTGCATTCAATTGGAATTGACTTCACCCTGTTGTAGGCGTCAAGGTTTGAAGGAATTAGTGCTTTTGGTCACAGCCTGGGATCCAGGAATCTGTCCAATTTCAATTCTTGATATTTACCCATTTGATTCTTGAAAATGTTATAACTTCCTCATGACCTTAGGGCAAATGTCTTTATCATAACTTAAAATATAAGGTTTTAAATATGTTTAAAACTATCATGTTGATGTCATGGACTGACAGTCCTTGCATCTAGAGCTGTCTATGAATTTGGGGGTGCCCCCGCCCATCTTAAGGGCTAGGGCTGTTGCGGTGACCGTATTCCTCCACACCGGCAGTCATGAGTCATGAAGGCAGTCAAATTCCACATGACCGTTTAGTCATGGTAATTAGGCTTCTCCAAGCTCTGATGCTGCTGCTGGTCATTAGTAGCCTACCGAACTTGCTAACTGCCTGGAACTCAGCACTCTTTTGTCCCTCTAATCACTCTGACATCAATGCAAATGGATTTGAAAATCTAATCAAACACTTCATGAGAGCCCATGAGCTCATGTTGCGCAATATTTCTATAGGCTATGCAATTGCGGGAGAAAACAGAATGATGGCTACTAATAAAAAGAGGAGGATCCCATGAGCTTCTATATTTATTTTTCAACTTTCCTAATATTAAGCACATTGCTTATATTTACAACAGGAGTAAATATAAACCACAGGGAAAAGTGTCCTCCATTCACTATTTAAGTGCATAGATGACATGTATTTTTTCCCCGCTGCCCCTGTTTTGATACAGGTACATGATAATGGTCCATTCTAAATCAAAACAAATTTCACTATTATTTAGTATATGTAAAGACAATATTAAATCAAGAATAGTCTGATGGCTGACAATATTAGCCTATCACTTGTGAATGATGCCGAGCATAAGAAACAGTGCCTTGTTTTTGCGACTTGTTCGAATCATAGTCACACACCTCATGTAGCTTAGCCCATAGGCCTATATGTTTTCATAAGGTTTGCATCACAACTAAAGTGTCCAAATAACTTTAATGCACATTAATCCGCTTTACAAGGGGTGTAGAGCCTCACTGGCATATATAAGCAGTGTGTGAGTTTCAAGTTTGGGGAAGATAATTTTCACCATAAAAATTCACCTTTATAATAAAAGCATTACATGCATAATTGCATTTGCGGTCACTTTTGATAATGGTGTTTTCCACTAATGGAACATTTGCGCTTATAGCCTACTACCATGTGTGCATTGCTGCGCTTATAAAGTCTCGAAATAGCCTAATCGTTTAGCTTAAAATGCTAATAAACTTTCTGATTTGTTGCGTCAGTCACATTGCTTAAAAAAAATGTCTGATGCTAGTGGTTGTATTAATTGGGAATCTATTCCATGCCACAACTGTCCCCAGACTGTTTGGAATATTTTTTTCTTTCACACAGAATAGAATTGGTCGACTTTTGTACTATGGGAGATAGTAGTAGATTGACATAGGTTTGTGCTTTTGCTGTTCGTTAGGCCTTCTCATCTTGTTGGCTGACAAAAAGTAAATGTGAACAGTTCATCCAATATCTTCAATATGCACCTCGAAATTGGAAAAGAACACTCGCATTTGTGTCCCCGATGTGTCTGTCTTAACTTAGCCTGTGAAAAAGACCCGATCATGTGACGGAGAGCAGTGTGAGTGAGAGATACTTCGGCTTGTGCAGCACACTCCGGGAGAAGGGCACAACGCAGGTTTTTTTTTTAGGGTGCATTACGGCCACAAATGGGATGCTGCTGTGAAATTCAAAGTAGGGATGCACGATATATCGGAAAACATATCAGAATCGGACGATATTAGCAAAAATGCCAACATTGGTATCGGCCCGATGTCTAGTTTAACGCCGATGTGCAAAACCGATGTCAAAGCTGACGTGCATACCTATTTAACATAGGTACATGACGCTACACCTGCAACACAGCATTCCTAACCTAGCCCAAAATGTCTGCTGTGTGGACCGAGTAGTCAACAAGTCTAGCTGTCATTTGAAAGAGTAAGAAAGTTTCGGCGAGACAACTCAAAGGCAAAATCCGCCTTTAACGCCAAGATAATAGATTCGTTGCACTTGACAATCAACCGTTCTCTGTCGTGGGTGATGTTGGCTTTTGCAACTGGTCGAGCACCGGTACATACTACAAAGTGCGCAATTTTTCAGATGTTGCCCTACTGGAGTTACACAGTAATAGTGTCACTGCTATAAGCTTCACGACATACCATGCACGTGCAACACAAGTGCCACCACTAATATCAGTAGCACTATCAAGCTGTACAAAAAAGTCTGCAAACACCGGCCACGAACTATGTATTTACAATACCGCATTGGTAATAAAGCATTATTTGTTTGACCACAACTTCGGGGGTAGCTTGGTACCTAGCTAGCACCAAATACAACCAGCCAGAAAACAATGACCAGTAGAAACTGCAGTAATTGTCATGATTCTTAGCAATGATTTATGAATCCTTATGAGTAAGTATTAGCTAGGTAGCCACTTGTTGTTCGCCTATTGAAATTGAACTTCAATTCATGAAAATAAACAGCAAGCCAGTTACTTAACCCTGTTGCCCAAAGCTAACGTTATAAGCAGACAGATAGCTTCATCTGCCTATTGAGGCTCGACCAGACATGGTTATGTGTTGTGAATGCTAGCCACAATAAGGATTAGGCAAAATAGTGGACTTTGCGGTTTGCCTTCAAAATAAATAAAAGTACCTCTTTGAAAGTGATGCAGAAGGTTACAATTGGTGGAATCATGCCATTTTTAGACTAGATAATGTTAAACAAGGTTGGAATGTGAAGCAATGAAATGGGATATTAGTCTACTCGGTGACACCCACAGAACAGAAATTTGAAGAGTTTAGCAACTTATTAGCATTATAGCTCTTATCGCGGGACTGTGACTGTGTGAAATCATCTCCCCAGTTAGCCTATTGTGTGTATTGACATTCATATTGCACTGTACAGCTTTACCTAAGGATTGGGGATCAATGAAATGGGCTATCAACCGACTCAATAACCAAGTAATTTTTTCCCAACGCCCTCCTCAGAGTTACCAGACTCTAAACATCCACGCGGTATTGCTTTTCCTCGGGAATAGTGTACAATACACATAGGTTGACAATAAATGTGGCTCAATTCACAGTTGTTTCAGAGTCCCGCAATAAGGGCTACGATGCTAATATTCTCTGGGTGTCACTGAGTAGACTGGTACCCCATGTCATTGATCCACAATCCATAGGTAAGGCTGTACAGTGAAATAAGTATGCCCTCAATGCAATTCTAAAGTATAATACATTCAGTGTGATTTCAACAGATTTTTGTCAAATTTAACAAATTATTGTCTTTTGTTGATTTTATAAAACAACATTCCAACCTCGTTTAGCATGATCTAGTCAATTATGGAATAATTCTACTATTTGTATTCATTTGCATCACTGTCAATTACATACATTTATTTTGAAGGCTAACCGGAAAGTCCACTATTGTGGCTAATCCTTATTGTGGCTTGCTTCACATAGATGGGTCTGACCACTATTAATCAAATAAGAACTGTCTTATAAATTAGGGTTATTTTAGATGATGACACCTAGCTATATAGCTACTGAAATAGATGTCATTTTGATATGTTTTTGGAAAAGAACATTGTTTGCACCCATGAGCTAGCTAGCTAGCTTTTTTTTTATAACCAGCACTATAGGTGCGCGAGACAACTTTACGAGCATCATTTTATTTACAATGACGGCCTATGGGACTCCCAATCACGGCCGGATGTGATACAGCTTGGATTCGAACCAGGGACTGTAGTGACGCCTCTTGCACTGAGATGCAGTGCCTTAGACCGCTGTGTCCGTGTGTGTGTTTTTAACTGTACTAGATGCTTAAAGGCCGCGGAAAATTATAATATCGGTTATCGGTGTCATTTTTTTTGGCAAGGAAAATATTAGATATCGGTATCGGCCACAAATGTCATATCGGTGCATCACTAATTCAAAGCATTATCAAGTGCTTGTCAAATTATGAATGAGAGACTATTAGAGTGTGTACAGCCTGCGCAAAAATGAAAGCAGAGCTTATGCCCTTCAAGCGACTTTTTTCAAATCATCATTAGAGTCTCAACATGCAGCCTAACAATGTATTAAAAATCTTAAAATATAGCCCAAAGTTACATTAATAACTCTAAATTAAGCATATAGGAATACCAATGTCTTTGTTAACCATTCAACACAATAGCTGCATGTGCGGACTCCCTCATTGTTTGGAGAAAATATTTATATTTTATTCATCTTTGTTCAATTGTATTCTTTATACTATAAAATAATCCCACGGAATTATAAGCAAATCTTGTCTGCTAAATGAACTAGTGTAGCCCACAGCCATTTGGCATAGCCACATCAAGACAACTCAGAGTATTATTATTTTCTTCTGAAATAGACTACATTTTCTTCATATGGTGCTTCTTTAGACCTATCTAAAATAAATTATGGATTTATTGTGAAGGTATAGGCTATATTACATGGATTTATTATACTTTTTAAAATGGCTTGTAGGCAATGTGTCGAAGCCAGGAGATGCTAAATGTGTTTGTTATTTTGTGGTCAATTATTGTGAGACCGACCAGTTATTTCCATGACATTTCGTGACCGCTGCTGGCAGGGCTGCTGTTTTGTTGTTTTTTCAATCCCAGAATGTAACTTTAACAAAGCATTCATAAACCCTTTAGTTTAAAAGACCTGCATAGATGCTTCACAAATCAACAATAAACCAAGGTCATACTATATAAAGGTGATATCATCAGGTCATTAAATCTGGTGCTTTTCAGATTGTGACAATCTTTTTGCCACCCTTTATAGTATGACATTTTACTTAAATTATGTAAATATTTGATGTAGGTCGTATAAAGGGCTTATGAAAACTTTGTATATTATTAAGATTTACTTCTTACTGAATCTGAAAATGAGTCAGATGCAGTTTAGATTTTCTTTTTACCCTTTTTTTCTCCCCAAGTTCGTAATATCGAATTGGTAGTTAGTCTTGTCCCATCACTGCATATCCCGTACGGACTAGGGAGAGGCGAAGTTTGAGAGCCAAGCGTCCTCCGAAACACGACGGAAAAGTTTTAGTAAGTATTTTATGCCCTATTGTGTAAAGTGAGGAAGTCCAGTGTTCATTTAACACCACAATTTTGTTTGTTTGTTTCTATGCCTTCCCTCTTTCTAGAACACAATGACATTCTGTCACTTTGCATCTGGCAAAGAGTGCACATTGGATTGGAACATGAAATGGAGAAACTGGCGGACGTTGTCGATTACTAGACGAGTCAGATATGCAACTCAATTTAACCCTGGGGGTAATGCATAACACCATCAATACTTCAAACTGAAACTGTCTGTCCCCACTTACGTTTCGTGCTTGCCTCTAGAAGACCCTCCATTAGTCATCAGTTGGGCCCCCTGCAGTGTATTAACCAACTAAGGGTTTTATTCACACGTACTGTATCAGTATTATTGGCAGCTCACTGGGTGACAGTAGACTGTTTCCTTGCTTCATCAAATGTATTCCATGATACAGCATCAATCGAATTAACAAAACTACACAATACATAGATGTGCTGTACATTTAAATGGCTTTAAAATTGAAACCCCTTGTGTGCCAGAAAGTGTACTCATATCTGGACACTCTGGTATTGAATGTAAAGGAGATTGACGAACGTTTGAGGAAAGCAATAGTAGATCAAGGGCTCGAATTGCATAGGAGATTAAAAAAAATGTGGACATTGAATGCTTTTTCTAGGTCTTTGTGAGCACATTTCAATATTTAAAAAAATATATATATATAATTGTTTTATTCACAATGAATGAAAGATTACATGTAAAGACATTGTACATTTTTCCCCTTTTTGTCCCACTTTGACCTCCCCCAGAATGCCTCCAAATACATTTACAAAGAAAGGCAAAGTCATTGAGTTAAATATCAGAAAACAAAACATAAGTATACAACAATGCTACTTCAATACAAGCAAAAATGTAATAGCTTAACTATTTCAGGTGATTAGGTGATCCTATAGCAGTAATCTCAAGGGGTGGGGGTGGGGCCGAGTACTAATCTGGAGGAAGTGTTTGGAGCTGTTCAAAATAGGATATCATCGGGTCCCAGGTGGAATAAAATTAGTTGGTTGACCCTCGAATGGTATACTTCATTTTCTCTGATTTTAGGAACAGCATCAGATCTTTGAGCCAAAGAGAGGCTAAGGGAGGATTGATAGATTTCCAATCCAATAAAATCCTTCTGCGGGCCAACAGGGAAGCAAAAGCAATGGCATCCAGCTGTCTATTGGTCAGAGAACGATTGTTGTTTGGTACTCCAAAAATAGCCATTTCTGCACTAGGCTGCAACTTTATATCAAATGCTTCAGAAAGGGTTTTAAATATAGTGGACCAAGAACATGTGGGTCAAGTCCGCCAAGGAGCCTTTACACCTGTCACATGTACCATCAATATTTGGGTAGAATTTGGATAATCTGGCCTTGCTGAAATGGATATGGTGAAGTACCTTAAACTGTATAAGGCTGAGCCGGGCACAAGAGGAGCTTCCATTTACCCTAAGTAAGGGACCATCCCAGACTTCATCAGTGATCTCTCCACCAAGTTCCCTTTCCCACTCAGATCGGATTTTATTGAATGCCAGGTTATCAAGGGACATGATTATCTAACAAATACGGGATATAAGTCCCTTTTAGCTGAAAAGGTGTTTTCAAAAGGGCATCCAGACCTCATCCGGGTGATAGAATTGGAAAGGTTGGGCTTTGAGTGTGAATAAACTGGCGGATTTGGAAATACCTATATAAACTTGAATGGGGTAGATTGCCAATTTCGAAGACCTCACTATCAAATGTAAAGGTGCCATCAATATAAAGGTCATTAAACTTAGTAAGGCCATTCCTCTGCCACAGCCTGAAAGCTGAATCCAGTTTGCCTGGAAGAGGTGATTATTACATATAGGACCTTGAATAGAGAAATCACAGAATTTAAAATGTTGACAGAATTGAGTCCACAGTTTTTAAGTATTGACAACAATTGGGTTGAATGTGTAGCGCGAAGCTGAAAGAGGGAGATTGGAGGTGACTAACACGGAACCCAAACCGGCTGCACGCGTGCACCATCATGCTATCGTGCATACATTTATTTTGTCCCCCTACACCAAACGTGATCACGACACGCAGGTTAAAATATCAAAACAAACTCTGAACCAATGACATTAATTTGGGGACAGGTCGAAAAGCATTAAGCATGTATGGCAATTTAGCTAGTTAGCTTGCACTTGCTAGCTAATTTGTCCTGGGATATAAACATTTAGTTGTCATTTTACCTGAAATGCACAAGGTCCTCTACTCCGACAATTAATCCACACATAAAACGACCAACTGAATCGTTTCTAGTCATCTCTCCTCCTTCCAGGCTTTTTCATCTTTGAACTTATATGGTGATTGGCATCTACACCTTCATAGTATTACCACGACAACCGGCAAAACATTTTATCTTTCAATCACCCACGTGGGTATAACCAATGAGGAGATGGCACGTGGGTACCTGCTTCTATAAACCAATGAGGAGATGGGAGAGGCAGGACTTGCAGCGCGATCTGCATCAGAAATAGGAATGACTTCTATTGTAGCCCTTGGCATCGCAGATGCTCGTTGGCACGCGCAAGCAGTGTGGGTGCAATAATTGAATAACACGGATTTCTAAATATATTTTGCGACACTCGCACATGTGATGTGACCGGTCTGGTCAGCATGTAAGGCTGACAAAGAGGAGGAGAAACAGGAGTTTGCTTCTGTTTGACACACGTCAGTTTCTGGGGTGTGAAGCTAGTAAATAATCTTTTGTATAGTCACTGCCCAGTAATAATACATGAAGTTAGAACACACGGAGGATTAAGCCTTCCTATCTCCCTGGAGGAATGCTTTACGTATTCTTGGATTCCCACCGCCCCATAGAAAAAAAATATATATAAGCTTATCCACTGAAGTAAAGAAAGAGGGAGACATTAGAACAAGTACAGAAATCTGGACAATACATTCATCTTGATACAATTCACTTTACCAGCTAAAGTAAAATGGAGAATACCCCATCTCTGTAAGTCCAGTTTAAGTTTGTTAATCAGGGGAGTAAAGTTCTCATCATGGAGGGAGGTACAGGTGATATTGATCCCTAAATATTTAAAGCCAGTCTTGGACATACGAAATGAAATAGTATCGCGTGGAATTTGTAATGCTAATTCATTAATAGGAAAGCATTCACTTTTTGAGAAATTCAATTTATAGCCCAAAAACACACCAAACCTACGCATTACGTCCACTACCTCAGGGACACACACTCGGGGTCTGAGATATATAAAAGCAAGTAATCTGCATACAAGGAAACGCTGTGTTCCAGTCCACATCTGTAGATACCATGTATTGAGGGTGTGGCCTTCAGCTTAATAGAAAAGGGTTCTATTGCCAGGGCAAATAACATTGGACATCCCTGGCGTGTGGCCCTTGATAATGGGAAATACCGTGAACAAAGTTTGTTTGTAAATACTGATGCCTTGGGTGGTGAGTACAACAGTCGGACCCAGGAAATGAAGTTTGCACCAAAGTCACATTTTCCTAGTACAGAGAATAAATATTCCCATTCTACCCTGTCAAATGCCTTCTCCACATCTAAAGAGATAACTACTTCAGGAATGTCCAAAGGCGCAGGAGAGTGTATGACATTAAGCAGATGTCGAATGTTAGAAAAGGAGTGGCTACTCTTAATAAACCCTGTCTGATCCATTGATATGTCGTCTGTCACAGTGGATTCTATTCGAGAGGCAAGCAATTACGCAAATATTTTTACATCTGTATTTAAAAGTGCGATCGGTCTATATGAGCAACACTCATACAGTTTTAACAAAAGTGTGATTGACGTCTCTGTCATTGTTTGGGGTAGAACATCCTGGTCCAGGGCATTTTCAAACATTTCAAGCAGGAGGGGGGCCAGTTTGGCAGAAAACTTCTTGTAGAATTCGATTGGGTAGCCATCTGGGCCAGGGGATTTCCCACTTTGCATTGCTGTAATTGAATTAATAATCTCCTCTAACTGCAAAGGTTGATCAATTTCCTCTCTCTTCTCTGTACTAATGGTAGGACTTTCCAAGTTGTCAAGAAAATCTTTCATAATTGAATTGTCTTCAGGTGATTCTGACGTGTAAAGATCTGAATACATTTTTGTGAATGTATTATTGATTTCAGTAGGACTAACTGTTAAGACACCCGAGGTGTTGTGAATTTGAGGGATCAGCTGTGAGGCAGATTTGCACTTGAGTTGATGAGCTAGAAGTCGATCAGCCTTTTCTCTATGTTCGTAAACACAACCATGTGCGCGGAGTAGCTGCTGCTAGTAAATTGTACTGAGTTTGAAGACTCAGCCTTTCTTTGTCAGGTTCTGGTGATGGAGAGGCGGAGTATTTTTGGTCTAAATCCAGAATTGCATTGATCAGCTGTTGTTTAATTTTCCGATGTTTATTGAGAGGAATAGGAAATTATTTTGCCTCTGGGAAACTCTTAGTTGTTCTTAAAGTGTAGATGGGGAGAGAGATTGTTTTATTTGTCTCAATAAAGACATCAATTGCATTCGATAGAATGGTGCAGAATTAATTGTTTGAAAGTAAAGATGAGTTAAGTCTCCATGGGGGGCGATCAGTATAGTTCAATGAGAATGAGAGGTCAAGTGACAGAGGAGCATGGTCACTAATAACAATGGCAGAGTATTCTACTTTCTTAACAGATGGGAGAAGGGCTTTATCTATGAAAAGTAGTCTATTCTAGAATAGGAGTGGTGTACATGTGAAAAGTAAGAGAATTCTTTGTTACTGGGAAAAAGGAATCTCCATGGATCTACACATCCTGCCTGGCTCAAAAATGCAGACAAAGCACTGGACATTTTTTAAGGAGATAATGATCTAGAGTTTGAGTGGTCCAAGACTGCGTTGATCACACAATTCAAGTCCACTCCAAAAATGAAATAGTGTGAGTTGAGATTGGGCAGCAAAGAAATAAGTTGGTTAATAAAATCATCATCCCAATTGGGAGCATAAACATTTACAATTAAAACAGAGGTGTGAAAGAAAGAACCATATACCATAACAAAGCGCCCCTGTGGATCTGAGATTATGTCAGCAGCGGTAAATTGTACTTTCTTATGAATAAGTATTGCTGTTCCACTTGCCTTAGCACTGCATTTTGAATGGAATATTTGTTCTACCCAAATTTTACGGAGTCTACCATGATCTGCTGTACACAGATGTGTTTCTTGTAAGAATGCTATATCAGTTTTTAAATTCTTAAGATGAACAAATACTTTAGCCCGTTTAACTGGGCCGTTCATTGCCTTGACGTTCCAGCTTGTAAACCTAATAGCTGACCCCCCAACTCCCACCCCAATATCTGAATTGTCAGTCATTAAAAGTTGAGATTACTGAATAGACATGAAAACTCCGTATAAGACCACCGATCATAGCTTGTAACAAAATAAAAAGCATGTACCGAAAAGTTTGGATAAATACTGTTGAAGTAGAATATGTAACAATCAAATGGTTAATGAAGGCAAACAACTTCCCCCCAACCCCCTGACATAAAACCCTCAAAATAGCACAACAAAATAAACACAGTATAAAATAACACTGTCCTATGCTCGCCTCTAAGGCGGACCGCAGGCTTCCCCAAATAGGGTCAAACTCCCGGTTAACCATCTGTCACTTAACTTACCCTACACAAGAGGGCTCCCAATTATTAACAGAATGATTTACAACGCCAGTTTTAAAATGGTTTAAACTCAGATACTGACAGTGTCACTCAATAGTCAGTTACATCCTCAATTGGCTTTAACAAACACAAATAGCCAAATAAGACTTCGGTCCATGGGTTGTGTTAGGAGCGCGTTTCACACCACGCAGCCGCACCGCGCAACTGCATCCACAGATGGTAAAATATGATACTCAGGCGCAGCGCGACCACAAAGACTACAGCAGGGAACGCACCCCACAAACACGAATGCCAAAATATTCCAACGTCAATGAATCTCCGTAGAGGCGGGAACTAAATATATCCATACACCCACTCAAACAAATAAAGGTATTACAGTCACAGGAAAGCAAATGCAAACAAGAAAGTAACCGGAGTCAAACCCTGAGATTGTAGCATTAGCAAAAAACGTTAGTCTTTAGAAAGGTAATGTGAAACAAATAGCTAATGCTAACTTAGTTCAAACAAAAACATAAACGCATATTGGATATTTAACATGTTACTAGTACCAGCTAAGCAAGTCAGCCATCCAATGTTACTTACATGGATACAGGTCTTCGTTAAGTCGATTTTAGATGTAGCTAGCTAGGTAGTTGTCCATATGTCAAGCTATATCTCAGCTAGCTAGCCATTAGAAATGGTGAAGTGCCTTGCTAAATCCACCGCCACATTCAAATAGCCCAGTCAGTCCTTGAGCACTCTAGTTTTTGTTGTACGTAGCTAGCCATGCTAGCAAGTCAGCCCATGGTCCTGTTGTCTGAAATCTTCTCAGCCAAGTATATATGTAATAGAGATATCCCTGGGTGTTCCTGGAGTTAAGCATTCATCTTGTTTCCATGTAAAAAAAAAAAATGTTTTTTAAAATGTGGCCTTAGCTAGCCAGCCAGATAGTAAACAGCCAAGTGTGTCCAGCCAGCTCCTGCTAGCCAGCCAATTTGATTGTGATGTATTAGCTAATGTTGCCACTCACCTCAGTCAAATTAAATTAAATAACGATGTCATCGGGTGCTCCCAGAATGAGGAAAAAAAACAAACATTGCTTTCATGTGAAAAGTAATATCCAAGTGAATGTGATGAAAATCAGTCAGTTTCCAGCTAGCAAAGTAGCCAGCCACATATTCCCCCCGCCATGGCCAGCCAGCCTATCAACTTTACTCTATGCGCCGGACATAGAATGCTTTAGCCTCGGCCAGTGTGCCAAAAATGTGGGTCTCTCCCTCAAAAGAAACGAAGACAGGCAGGGTGTAGGAGCTGAAACTTTATCCCCTTCTTGTAGAGACCGATTTTGATGTATTTGAATTCATCTCTTTTCTTCACGAGATTGGCACTCAGGTCCGGGTAGAATCGTATATCTTGGCCACGGAATTTTGGTTGATGATCCCTCGCCCAGCACATTGCACGTTCCTTGTCTTGGTAATAATGAAAGCGCGCTATAATTGCCCTAGGCCTCTCCCCTGAGTTGGGTTTGGGATCTGTGCGCTCGGTCGAGCTCTGGTGGCTTGTCAAAGACCCCGTTACCCATCCCTTCCACCAGCATGTCAGAGACAAATTTCACAGGGTTGACTCCAGTCTCAATTCCCTGCATGATGCCAACGATATGGATGTTTTCCCTTCTGGTATAATTCTCCAACGAATCTACCTTGGAAAGTAGAGCTGTGTTGGCCGTTTTTATATGAGAGACAGCTGCCTCTAGCTCGGCAATCCGCTCGATGTTGTCAGTGGAGAAACTTTCTAGTGTACTGAGGTGTCGCCCAAACTTGTTGACCGTTTCTCAAAAGGCGTCAATGGAAGTTTGGAGATGTGCCAGTGAAGTGCTGATGAGAGAAGCCATATCCTCCTTTACGATACTTCTTTGTTTAGCTTGCTCAGCTCCAAACGTGGTTATAGACAAGGCCTCTGACTCTGCAGGAGGGCTTGCCACAACAGCCATTTTCGGTGTTCGAGTAGTTGCTTCGGCCTTCGACAATGTGTTAGTCGTAGAAGTTCTCCTCAGGTTGGTCTTGCTCATGGTACCATGGAAATTGATAATTTTTTTATATTTGTATTTTATTTCACCTTTATTTAACCAGGTAGGCCAGTTGAGAACAAGTTCTCATTTACAACTGCGACCTGGCCAAGATAAAGCAAAGCAGTGTGACAAAAACAACAACACAGTTACACATAAACAAACGTACAGTCAATAACACAATAGAAAATACCATTTTTTAAATCTATGTACAGTGTGTGCAAATGTAGAAGAGTAGGGAGGTAGGCAATAAATAGGCCATAGAGGCTAAATAATTACAATTTAGAGTATGTTCAGTCTGTAGATGGAATTTGAGATGAAAAATATATATGAAATATATACAAAGAAAAACGATATATACACGGAACGGGACAAGACAATCAAAACAGACATCCCACTGCTACCCCATCTTGGATTAGAAGAATATAATAAACGAATACATCCACATAAACACTAACAACGTTAAAATTAAAGTTTAATTGGAGACCTCAAACACATGGTCTTACATCGCCGACCGGAAGTTTCTCTCCAGCACATTTCAATCTTTAAGAACATCCTATAGCAAACCTTTAGTAAGAGTTTACCGCCGAGGACAACCCAATACGAAGTTGATGAGTTGGTCAGTTGGGAAGTGATTTGAAAATCATGTGATGCATAGTAGCAGAAAGAACAAACATGAAATGCACAAAAACGGTGCACCATTATGTTGTTTATGTGACGTGATTGGCATCTGATCTGAATGCACCCACTGATCAGAACATTCCCCCTCTAGCGTGTCCATTGCAGATTACAGTGGCTTGTGAAAGTATTCACCCCCTTGGCATTTTTACTATTTTGTTCCCTTACAACCTGGAATTGAAATTGATTTTTTGGGGGTTTGTATCATTTGGTTTACACAACTTGCCTACCACTTTGAAGATGCAAAATATTTTTATTGTGAAACAAACAAGAAATAAGACCAAAAAAACTGAAAACTTGAGCACCCATAACTATTCACCCCCCCCAAAGTCAATACTTTGTAGAGCCACCTTTTGCAGCAATTACAGCTGCAAGTCTCTTGGGGAATGTCTCTATAAGCTTGGCACATCTAGCCACTGTGATTTTTGCCCATTCTTCAAGGCAAAACTGCTCCAGCTCCTTCAAGTGGGATGGGTTCCGTTGGTGTACAGCAATCTTTAAGTCATACCACAGATTCTCAATTGGATTGAGGTCTGGTCTTTGACTAGGCCATTCCAAGACATTTAAATGTTTCCCCTTAAACCACTCAAGTGTTGCTTTAGCAGTATGCTTAGGGTCATTGTCAGGCTTGAATGTAAACCTCCGTCCCAGTCTCAAATCTCTGGAAGACTGAAACAGGTTTCCCTCAAGAATTTCCCTGTATTTAGCGCCATCCATCATTCCTTCAATTCTGACCTGTTTCCCAGTCCCTGCCAATGAAAAACATCCCAAAAGCGTGACGCTGCCACCACCATATTTCACTGTGGGGATGGTGTTCTCGGGGTGATGAAAGGTGTTGGGTTTGCGCCAGACATAGCATTTCTTTGATGGCCAAAAAGCTCAATTTTTGTCTCATCTGACCAGAGTACCTTCTTCCATATGTTTGGGGAGTCTCCCACATGCCTTTTGGCAAACACCAAATGTGTTTGCTTATTTTCTTCTTTAAGCAATGGCTTTTTTTCTGTTCACTCTTCCGTGAAGCCCAGCTCTGTGAAGTGTACGGCTTAAAGTGGTCCTATGGACAGATACTCAAATCTCTGCTGTGGAGCTTTGCAGCTCCTTTGGGATTATCTTTGGTCTTTTTGTTGCCTCTCTGATTAATGCCCTCCTTGCCTGGTCGGTGAGTTTTGGTGGGCGATCCTCTCTTGGCAGGTTTGTTGTGGTGCCATATTCTTTCCATTTTTTAATAATGGATGTTCAAACATCCATTTAATAATGGATGTTCAAAGTTTCTGATATTTATTTATACCACAACCCTGATCTGTACTTCTCCACAAGTTTGTCCTTGACCTGTTTGGAGAGCTCCTTGGTCTTCATAGTGCCGCTTGCTTTGTGGTGCCCCTTGCTTAGTGGTGTTGCAAACTCTGGGGCCTTTCAGAACAGGTGTATATACAGTTGAAGTCAGAAGTTTACATACACCTTAGCCAAATACATTTAAACTCAGTTTTTCACAATTCCTGACATTTATTCCTCATAAAAATTCCCTGTCTTAGGTCAGTTAGGATCACCACTTTATTTTAAGAATGTGAAATGTCAGAATAATAGTAGAGATGATTTATTTCAGCTTTTATTTCTTTCATCACATCCCCAGTGGGTCAGAAGTTTACATACACTCAATTAGTATTTGGTAGCATTGCCTTTAAATTGTTTGTTTAAATTGGGTCAAACGTTTTGGGTAGCCTTCCACAAGCTTCCCACAATAAGTTGGGGGATTTTTCGCCCATTCCTCCTGACAGAGCGGGTGTAACTGAGTCAGGTTTGTAGGCCTCCTTGCTCACACTTTTTCAGTTCTGCCCACAAATGTTCTATAGAATTGAAGTCAGGGCTTTGTGATGGCCACTCCAATACCTTGGCTTTGTTGTCCTTAAGCCATTTTACCACAACGTTGGAAGTGTCCTTGGGGTCATTGTGCATTTGGAAGACCCATTTGCGACCAAGCTTTAACTTCCTGACTGATGTCTTGAGATGTTGCTTAAATATGTCCACATAATTTTCTTTCCACATGATGCCATCTATTTTGTGAAGTGCACCAGTCCCTCCTGCAGCAAAGCACCCCCACAACATGATGCTGCCACCCCCGTGCTTCACGGTTGGGATGGTGTTCTTCAGCTTGCAAGCATCCCTCTTTTTCCTCCAAACATAATGATGGTCATTATGGCCAAACAGTTCTATTTTTGTTTCATCAGACCAAAGGACATTTCTCCAAAAAGTACCATCCTTGTCCCCATGTGCAGTTGCAAACCGTAGTCTTGATTTTTATGGCGGTTTTGTGGCTTCTTCCTTGCTAGGTGGCCTTTCAGGTTATGTTGATATATAACTTGTTTTGCTGTGGATATAGATACTTTTGTTCCTGTTTCCTCCAGCATCTTCACAAGGTCCTTTGCTGTTTTTCTGGGATTGATTTGCACTTTTCGCACCCAAGTACGTTCATCTCTAGGAGACAGAACGCGTCTCCTTCCTGAGCGGTATGACGACTGTGTGGTCCCATGGTGTCTATACTTGCGTACTATTGTTTGTACAGATGCACATGGTACCTTCAGGCATTTGAAAAATGTTCCCAAGGAATTAACCATACAATTCTTTTTTCTGAGTTCTTGGCTGATTTCTTTTGATTTTCCCATGATGTCAAGCAAAGAGGCACTAAGATTGAAGGTAGGCCTTGAAATACATCCACAGGTACCTCCAATTGACTCAAATTAGGTCAATTATCCTATCAGAAGCTCCTAAAGCTATGACATAATTTTTGGAAATTTTCCAAGCTGTTTAAAGGCACAGTCAACTTAGTGTATGTAAACTTCTGACCGACTGGAATTGTGATACAGTGAATTATAAGTGAAATAATCTGTCTGTAAATAATTGCTGGAAAAATTACTTGTGATATGCACAAGGTAGATGTCCTAACTGACTTGCCAAAACTATAGTTTGTTAACAAGAAATTTGTGGAGTGGTTGAAAAATTAGTTTTAATGACTCCAACCTAAGTGTATGTAAACTTCCAACTTCAACTGTATACTGAGATCATGTGACAGACCATGTGACACTTAGATTGCACACAGGTGGACTTTATTTAACTAATTATGTGACTTCTGAAGGTAATTGGTTGCACCAGGTCTTATTTAGGGGCCTCATAGCAAAGGCTGTGAATACGTAAGCACACACAATTTTGTTTCATTTCACTTCACCAATTTGGACTATTTTGTTTCTGTCCATTACATGAAATCCAAATAAAAATCCATTTAAATTACTGGTTGTAATGCAACAAAATAGGAAAAACACCAAGGGGGTGAATACTTTTGCAAGTCACTGCAGATATAACTAGGAATAAAGTGACTATGCAACAGTAGCAGCAGCGTATGTGATGAGTCAAAAAAAGTTCGTGCAAAAAGGGTCAATGCAGATAGTCCGTGTAGCTATTTGTGACTCATTTCAGGAAACTCAGCGTGTGTCGCGGGCCATTACTTCACAGGAGAGGCATTTGAACATAAACTTTTTTTTAAAAATATATATGTTTTTTTTTGTTGCCAGAAATGCCTTCTGGATCATGCCTTTATAATTTGCCTTAATAACATACTTGTATGCCATCTGTAAATACGAATACAATTGTTAAATGATTAGCCTAGTTGGTTTAGCCACGGAAAAAGGAAGGAACCTTCTCGCTAGCCATGATTGACTGAGATAATGTGTGGGCTGGACAGGCCAAGAGATGAGTTTGGTTTGGTCTTCCATGTAGCACGCTTCTGTCTATAACATGAGCTGGTCAGTACGTGTTGGTAATCCTTTCAAACGCAGATTTTTTGCAAGATATCACATAGTAGAACTGCAAAAGTGTTGCTCTCAACTTTCTGGAGGACTGAGTTTTGAAATCAGTGGAATGCCCAGTGAAATTAGAGTATGATTGCTAAGGAAATTGAGAGAATTCTTCTGTTTGATTGCAAATATGCAGGGAGTCGAAAAGAACACATAGAAGGCCGTTATATAAAACACCTGTCTCCAAATTACATCTTCAAACTAAGGGCAAACATGGCATCCGTGACAGAAATGGAGAAACGTCCATCCATGTATACGGTAAGAGTCTATCTAGCTACATTTTCAGATATTATACTCTTCTAATTTTGTCAGAAAGTCGTTTTCATTTCAAGTTAAAGCGTACTATTAGATATCTAGCTAATGTTAGCTGGCTGGCGGCTTGCTAGCTAACGTTACATGTGTGATCTGTATAGTAATATTATTTGTATCTCAGAGCCATTTGCATTGCTAGTTGTAGCCTAATGTTAGCTAGCTAGCTAACATTGAACCTTGTTGGTTAGCTACCTACAGATTCATGCAAAGTAGTAACATTATGAGTTGGGATTATGGTTAATTGTTTAACTAGCTTGCTAGCTACATGTCTAAACAAAAGACTCCACTATGTAAGTAACCATTTCATTACACCTTCTGTATCCTGTGCATGTGAAAAATCAACTTAGATTTTATTTGATATAGTATGTGTTTACCATGAGATGGTAATGGAAGAACATGACCTGCACCAAAGTCAAATATAAGAATATAACGTTAGGCCAACGAGACCGTGCCCTGCTTTTCTTTCATCACATTCACAATTGTAAGCTATTTTCTTGTAAATAATGATCTTATTTTCCTGTAATAATGAAGACAAATAAGCTAAAGAGAACACGTTGTCAGCTAACTTAACATTAGCTAGCTAGCTAAGAAAGTTGCTTTTAGATGCCTGGTTTGCTAGATTGACATATACTACATTTATTTCTAAACGTGTGGTTTTATTGGTGTTAAAATACACTAGTTATGCTATTTTGGACCACCAGGCTGCTGGTGTCATGTACCCTGTAGTTTCTGTGTTTCTTTTTCATAACGACAATGACAAGTTTGATGTCGGAGGACAACAGAATGTTCATGATGTCACTGTGACAAATGTCGATAGACGTAGTGTAAACCAGCCTTTAGTCTTGAAATCTTTGGTTATTTAGTATATGGCCTCACATTTGAATCTTTAAAGAGATAGGTGGGGGTAAGGCTTAAGAGGATGTAAACGATACTGAATGAGTGTAGACAAAAAGAGCTCTCCAGTAGGTTTACCAAAATATTCAAGGGCCATTTTCTCAAAAGTGACAAGTTTATCAACTTTCAAAGCAAAATTACTTTCCCATTGTTCCTCAACTGTAGTGTGTGATACACTACTTTTATCCAATGTAAAAAAAAATACTATTACAATTTTGCTACATAAGACCGAATCGAGCTGGTCGGTCATATTTTACTAACTATTTAGCAGTCATATGGCATGGGGCAAGATGCTGTTCAGGGTCCTGTTAGTTCTAGACTTGGTGCATCTGTACTGCTTTCCGTGTGGTAGCAGAAAGAAGTCTGTCTTGGGTGGCTGGAGTCTTTGACTATTTTTAGGGTCTTCCTCTGACACCGCCTGGTGTAGACGTCTTGGAAGGCAGAGAGCTCGGCCCCAGTGATGTACCGAGCAGTACGCTCTACCCTCTATTGTCTTGCAGTTAGATGCCAAGCCGTTGCCATAACAGGCGGTGATGCAGCCAGTCAAGATGCTCTCAATGGTACAGCTGTAGAACTTTGAGGATCTGAGGGCCCATGCCTAATCTTTTCAGCCTCCTGAGGGGGAAGAGGCATTGTTGTGCCTTCTTCACAACTGTGTTGGTGAGTGTGGACCATGATAGATCCTTAGTAATTTGGACATCGAGGAACTTGAAGCTCTCGACCTGCTCCACTACAGCCCTATAGATGTGAATAAGGGTGTTCCCGGCCCTCCGCGTCCCGTAGTCCACGATCAGCTCCTTTGTCTTCCTGACGTTGAGGGAGATTGTTGTCCTGACACCACAATGCCAGGTCTCTGACCTCCTCCCAATAGTAGGGTAACTGTGGTCAACCTGACTCTCAACAACATCTTTGGACTGTGGCGATGACACAGGTGTAGGCATGTGAGTAGCCTGTGTCACAGTCTTGTAATGTACTTGTGCGGCTGAGTCCGTGTCCTGAGAAAGTGAATGTGAGCCCCTTGGTGATCACCCAGTAACAGTTCTGGACCATTCAATACTGGTGGTTCTATCTGTGTTGCTTTACTCAATAGTAGTTTATCTGTGTCCCTTTTTCAGATGATGTCCTCTGCAGTCTGGACAGTGTAGGACATAGGACCA
Source organism: Salmo salar (assembly GCF_965601325.2). Lineage (NCBI taxonomy): Eukaryota > Metazoa > Chordata > Actinopteri > Salmoniformes > Salmonidae > Salmo > Salmo salar. The sequence goes on along the minus strand of NC_138297.1, from coordinate 34,912,514 downwards.
GTATGAGCAATGACTGTAGCAGGAACCCACTTCAGTCCGTTGAGGTAGTTCCTAGCTAAGACAGTTTCTCCATGATTGAAAGTGCTGTCCTTTGACTCAGTTCACAACATTTGACTTGACTCTCCTTTGTGTTCTGAGGTTTGAGTAGGTCGAAGCTTGTTACGTATCTGTCTCTTCATGAGTAGCGATGCAGGCGAAGCCTTGGTGGTTGCGGAAAGTGTGTTCCTGTAGGATAGCAGGAAGCTGTTCAAGCGTTGGTGCAGTGTCCCTTGACCCTGAGACAGTTTTAAGGCATGTTTTATGGTCGGTACGAACCTCTCCACCAGCCCGTTGGTTGATGGATAATCCGTAGGAATGGATTATCCATCAATAATTCACCAGTAGGAACGTCGCCATTTGTTGGGACACTAGCTGAGGTCCTTTGTCACTAACAATTTGTAGTGGCGATCTGAACCCACTAAACATTTACCCAAGCTTCTCAATCTTCTTCTCAGCAGTAGTAGACCTCATGAGGATGGCAATCTCTGCCCACATGCCATGAGTATCCACGACGACAAGAAACATTTTGTTTTCGATTGGACCTGCTAAGTCGATGTGTATACGTTTCCACACCACCTCCGGCCAAACCCACAGATTGAGGTGCAAGTTGAGGTACATTGCAAACCTTCTGACAATCATGAGGAACATGTTTTTGCTTTCTCCTCAATGCTTCCATCTAGTTCAGGCCACCAGAAGTAGCTTTGTGCGATTTCCTTCTTGCGAACAATTCCACAATGTAGCTGTTGCAACACCAGTTTCCTCAGTGAAGGCGGAATGATAACTCTCCTCCCCCACAGCAGACAACCGGACTGTATCGACAGCTCAGTTCTCCTCGAAAGGTAAGGTCTCAGTTCCAGAAAAATTCCTTTGGCTCTACCTTTGATAATGATGTCCATCACTTCAGATATCACTTCCACTCATCTGACATAGAAGATGTCTACTTGGGCTGACTCTGCCTTGACCACAGGTAGTGGCACTTTGGAAAGTCCATCTGTGTTGCAGTGCAGTTCTGACTTGCGGTACTTGATGTCATAGGTTTGTGCTGAAAACAACAAAGACCACCTTTTCATTCTGCTTGCAGCAAGTGACAGAATCCCAGTATGCGGCCCAAAGATGCTCATCAGTGGATGATAATCGTACTGATACAGGTGAAACTTACGCACTCCAAAATTGATGCCTAGGAATTCCCGTTCTGTGTGTGCGTCACTTTCAGATTGTTCAATGTCTTCGATGCGAAAGCGATCGGCTTCTCTTGACCGGAAGGCATAATATGGGACGACTGCTCCCACACCACATGGACTAGCTCCACACGCTAGTTGGATGGGCAACGACAGGTCGAAATACGTTATTGCCTCAAATTTCAGCAGTGTTTACTTGGTGTTCTTCACAAAAGTTTCCTTGCATTGTTCTGTCCATTTCCATGTTTTGTCCTGACAAAGCAACTGATGCAGTGGCTTCAGTTTTGTTGCTAAACTCAGATTAAAGCGTTCAAAATCATTCAGTAACCACTGGAAAGAATGTAGTTAACTGACGTTCTGAGGAGCTGGAGCGTTCAAGATAGCCTTGACCTTGGACAGAAGACTTACGAAAGCCGTATTATCAATTACGTGTCCGAGGTATTCAACTACGGACTGCAAGTCCTTACAAACTTGCAGTCCCTACTCCTTCAATATCTTTAAGGTCGCATCCAAGTTCTGGAGGATGTTATCCAGGTAGCATTGTACTCCTGGATATCGCCCTCTGGAACAGCGTTGGCGCACTTGTGATTCTTAACGGTAGACGACAGTACCTGTTTGTGTCATGACGGTCAGCAGCTCCTTTCACTTTTCATCCATGTGCATCTGCAAGTATGCTTGGCAGAGGTAGATTTTGCTGAACTTTTGACCCCCAGCTAAGCCCACGAAAAGGTTGTTGATGTATGGTAGCAGATACTGCTTAAAGTCTCCACATATCCTGATTCCACCAACCTTCTTAAGGACTGGTACGATGGGTGTAGCCCATTCACTCACGCTGACCGTCTCCATTGCTTAATGCTAAGCTGTCTTTCATGCTACCCAGCTCTCCATTAAAGACTCCTCCATGTTTCTTTAAGATGGTGGGTAGACCTGTGTCTCCATGTGTCATTGTACGCACTGATGGCCAGTCCAGTGTGATTTTTCTCTAGCTACGAACGTCCCAGTAGTGATGGATAGTCTCCTTTCACGATGTAGAGTATCAGCTTTTCAGTTTGTCCATTTAACTGAACTGTGACCTCAGTGAGGCCTCTCACGATGACTGATTCACCTGTGTGTGCTGGCTGAAGTGGAAAGTGTTTCAGTGCCTTTTTGTAGACTCAGTCTGACACGAGATACAGCTGCTTCATTGTCAATCTCTGTATGCGCTGGCTGCCCCTCTAGCAAGGGAATATTTTCCTCAGTCACGTGATCTTCATTCACTTCACTCACTGACATTTCATCCTCAAAATCGCTTATTAAGCAGTTAATTCCAAAGTTAGTCTTCACAGTTGAATAAATGTCCTTTCCTTTACACACTGTATATTCATATTCCTCCCTTTGAAACCACGTTGTTTTCCCACTGACGCCTGCCTCAAATCCTTTTCTGCCATCCTTGACGCCGCTAAATCTCTTTTAGCTAGGTTGGATATGCACTTGCCTCTGCTAGCAATACACTGTGCTAACATTATCTTAGACTGTACCACAGAAAATAAGTTTTAAACATTACTATATATTTTTTGGGGGGCCAGAATAATGACTTACTTGTCGCCTATCTTTTGTTATGTCTCGTGAGTTTCATAACCACATCTTTATAAAAATTCAGTAATGATGAGACAGGAATTCAGTTGAACCATTTATCTGAACGTTCTCATGACAATACATACCCTAATGCACAACCCCATTGGATAACAGGACTGATTTCTGATACCAGTCCCTCTTAATTTTGGAACAGCAGTCTACAACTGCAAGCTATGCACGCATGTATGTCAGTAAAGGTATAGCTGCTAAGCTAGTAAGCTATGTCAGTATCCACAAGTCAGCTAAGCAACTAAACAAGTCACTGATGTGCTTGCACATAATTTTTGCAGGAGCAGTGGTAGAAAAAGTACTCAGTTGTCATATGCATAAAAGTAAAGATGCCTTAACCTGTTGGGGGTAGGGGGCAGTATTGACACGGCCGGATAAAAAACGTACCCGATTTAATCTGGTTACTACTCCTGCCCAGTAACTAGAATATGCATATAATTGGCTTTGGATAGAAAACACCCTAAAGTTTATAAAACTGTTTGAATGGTGTCTGTGAGTATAACAGAACTCATATGGCAGGCAAAAACCTGAGAGGATTCTATATGGGAAGTGGCCTGTCTGACAAGTTGTTGTTCATCTGGGCTCTTTTTATTGAAGACTGAGGATCTTTGCTCTAACGTGACACTTCCTACGGCTCCCATAGGCTCTCAGAGCCCGGGAAAAAGCTGAACGATATCGAGGCAGCCTCTGGCTGAAACACATTATAGCTTTTGGCAAGTGGCCGATCAGAGTACTATGGGCTTAGGCGCGTGTCCGAGTCGCCCCCATGCTTTATTTTCTTTCGTCTGTTTACCCAAATGCAGATTCCCGGTCGGAATATTATCGCTTTTTTATGAGAAAAATTGCATAAAAATTGATTTTAAACAGCGGTTGACATGCTTCGAAGTACGGTAATGGAATATTTAGACATTTTTTGTCACGAAATGCGCCATGCTCGTAACCCTTATTTACCCTTTCGGATAGTGTCTTGAACGCACAAACAAAATGCTGCTATTTGGATATAACTATGGATTATTTGGGACCAATTCAACATTTGTTATTGAAGTAGAAGTCCTGGGAGTGCATTCTGACGAAGAACACCAAAGGTAATAACATTTTTGTTACAGTAAATCTGACTTTGGTGAGTGCTAAACTTGCTGGGTGTCTAAATAGCTAGCCCTGTGATGCCGGGCTATCTACTGAGAATATTGCAAAATGTGCTTTCACCGAAAAGCTATTTTAAAATCGGACATATCGAGTGCATAGAGGAGTTCTGTATCTATAATTCTTTAAATAATTGTTATGCTTTTTGTGAAAGTTTATCGTGAGTAATTTAGTAAATTCACCGGCAGTGTTCGGTGGGAATGCTAGTCACATGCTAGTCACATGCTAATGTAAAAAGCTGGTTTTTTATATAAATATGAACTTGATTGAACAAAACATGCATGTATTGTATAACATAATGTCCTAGGGTTGTCATCTGATGAAGATCATCAAAGGTTAGTGCTGCATTTAGCTGTGGTTTGGGTTTATGTGACATTATATGCTAGCTTGAAAAATGGGTGTCTGATTATTTCTGGCTTGGTACTCTGCTGACATAATCTAATGTTTTGCTTTCGTTGTAAAGCCTTTTTGAAATCGGACAGTGTGGTTAGATTAACGAGAGTCTTGTCTTTAAAATGGTGTAAAATAGTCATAAGTTTGAGAAATTGAAGTAATAGCATTTCTAAGGTATTTGAATAACGCGCCACAGGATTCCACTGGCTGTTACGTAGGTGGGACGATTTCGTACGGCCCTAGAGAAGTTCATAGAAAATGACTCAAGTAAAACTCTAAGTTACCCAGTAAAATACTACTTGATTTAATTTACAGACGGCCTGGGTCACACTCCAACACTCAGACATTTGTATTTGTATGTATTTTGGATCCCCATTCAGCAGCTACTCTTTCTGGGGTCCAGCAACATTAAGGCAGTTTATAGAATCTTTTAAAAATATACAGATTTCACAACACACTGTGTGCCCTCAGGCCCCTACTCCACCACTTCAACATATCTACAGTACTAAATCCATGTGTATGTATAGTGCGTATGTTATCGTGTGTGTGTGTGTGTGTGTGTGTGTGTATGCATGTGTCTGTGCCAATGTTTGTGTTGCTTCACAGTCCCCACTGTTCCATAAGTTTTTTTTTTAGCTGTTTTTTTTAATCTAATTTTACTGCTTGTGTCAGTTACTTGATGTGGAATAGAGTTCCATGTAGTCATGGCTCTATGTAGTACTGTGTGCCTCCCATAGTCTGTTCTGGACTTGGGGACTGTGAAGAGACCTCTTGTGGCATGTCTTGTGGGCTATGCATGGGTGTCCGAGCTGTGTGCCAGTAGTTTAGACAGACAGCTCGGTGCATTCAACATGTCAATACCTCTCATAAATAAAAGTAGTGATTAAGTCAATCTCTCCTCCACTTTGAGCCAGGAGAGATTGACATGCATATTATTAATATTAGCTCTCTGTGTACATCCAAGGGCCAGCCGGGCTGCCCTGTTCTGAGCCAATTGCAATTTTCCTAAGTCCTTTTTTTGTGGCACCAGACCACATGACTGAACAGTAGTCAAGGTACGACAAAACTAGGGCCTGTAGGACCTGCCTTGTTGATAGTGTTGTTAAGAAGGCAGAGCATCGCTGTATTATAGACAAACTTCTCCCCATCTTAGCTACTACTGCATCAATATGTTTTGACCATAGCAGTTTACAATCTAGGGTTACTCCAAGCAGTTTAGTCATCTCAACTCAATTTCCACATTATTTTTTACAAGATTTATTTGAGGTTTAGGGTTTAGTGAGTTTTGTTCCAAATACAATGCTTTTAGTTTTAGAAATATTTAGGGCTAACTTATTCCTTGCCACCCACTTTGAAACTAACTGCAGCTCTTTGTTGAGTGTTGCAGTCATTTCAGTCGCTGTAGTAGCTGACGTGTATAGTGTTGAGTCATCCGCATACATAGACACTCTGGCTTTACTCAAAGTTTGTGGCATGTCATTAGTAATCATTGGAAAAAGCAAGGGGTCTAAACAGCTACCCTGGGGAATTCCTAATTCTAACTGCATTATTTTTGAGAGGCATCCATTAAAGAATACCCTCTGTGTTCTGTTAGACAAGTAACTCTTCATCCACATTATAGGAGGGGGTGTAAAGCCATAACACACATGTTTTTCCAGCAGCAGACTATGATCGATAATGTCAAAAGCTCCATTGAAGTCTAACAAGACAGCCCCAACAATCATTTTATCATACCTTTCTCTCAGCCAATCATTAGTCATTTGTGTAAGTGCTGTGTTTGTTGAGTGTCCTTCCCTATAAGCATGCTGACATTCTGTTGTCAATTTTTTTTACTGTAAAATAGCACTGTATCTGGTCAAACACAATTTTTTCCAAAAGTTTACCAAGGGTTGGTAACAGGCTGATTGGTCGGCTATTTGAGCCAGTTAAGGGGCTTTACTCTTCTTGGGTAGCGGAATGACTTTAGCTTCCCTCCAGGCCTGAGGGCACACACTCTATAATGGGCTTAAATTGAAGATGTGGCAAATAGGAGTGGCATTATCGTCTGCTATTATCCTCAGTAATTTTCCATCTAGATTGTCAGACCCCGGTGGCTTGTCATTGTTGATAGACAACAATCATTTTTTCACCTCTTCTTCACTGACATTATGGAATTCAAAAGTACAATTCTTGTCTTTCATAATTTGGTCCGATATACTTGGATGTGTAGTATCAGCGTTTGTTGCAGGCATGTCAACCCTAAGTGTGGCATGGTCCAAACAGACCAAGACAGTCATGAAGACAAAGCCTATTCCCCCTCAGGAAACTGAACAGATTTGGCATGGGTCCTGGGATCCTCAAAAGGTTCTGCAGCTGCAACATCGAGAGCATCCTGACTGGTTGTATCACTGACTGGTACGGCAATTGCTCGGCCTCTGACCGCAAGGCACTACAGAGGGTAGTGCGTACGGCCCAGTACATCACTGGGGCTAAGCTGACTGCCATCCAGGACCTCTACACCAGGCTGTGTCAGAGGAAGGCCCTAAAAATTGTCAAAGACCCCAGCCACCTCAGTCATAGACTGTTCTCTCTACTACCACATGGTAAGTGGTACCGGAGTGCCAAGTCTAGGACAAAAGAACTTCTCAACAGTTTTTACCCCTAAGCCATAAGACTCCTGAACAGGTAATGAAATGGCTACCCAGACTATTTGCATTGTGTGTGTGTCCCCCAACACCTCTTTTACACTGCTGCTACTCTCTGTTTATCATATATGCATAGTCACTTTAACTATACATTCATGTACATACTACCTCAATTGGGCCGACCAACCAGTGCTCCCGCACATTGGCTAACCGGGCTATCTGCATTGTGACCCACCACCCGCCAACCCCTCTTTTACGCAACTGCTACTCTCTGTTCATCATATATGCATCGTCACTTTAACCATATCTACATGTACATACTACCTCAATCAACCTGACTAACCGGTGTCTGTATGTAGCCTTGCTACTTTTATAGCCAAAATGTCATTTAAGGTGCCCCAAAGCTTTCTACTATCATTCTTTATATAATTTATCTTTGTTTCATAGTGTAGTGTATTTTTATTTTGTTTAGTCACAACATTAACCAACGCAGTATTTGTGTTTAGTGAGTCCGTATGACAACACGTGATATTGATGGGTGTGTTAATTGGACCTGAATTCTGAATTCTTGTCCTGCCTGAGCATTTGAAATTTAACGAGTACTTTTGGTTGACAAGGAAAATGTATGGGAGTAAATCAAATCAAATGTATTTATATAGCCCTTCTTACATCAGCTTTTTCAAGAGTGGCTTTATTACTGCCACTTTTAGTGAGTTTGGTACACATCGGTGGATAGAGAGCCGTTTATTATGTTCAACATAAGCCAAGCTCAGGAAGCAGCTCTTTCAGTAGTTTAGTTGGAATAGGGTCCAGTATGCAGCTTGAGGGTTTGGAGGCCATGATTATTTTCATCATTGTGTCAAGAGATATAGTACTAAAACACTTTAGTGTCTCCCTTGATCCTAGGTACTGGCAGAGTTGTGCAGACTCAGGACAACTGAGCTTTGGAGAAATATGCAGATTTAAAGAGGAGTCCATAATTTGCTTTCTAATGATCATGATCTTTTCCTCAAAGAAGTTCATGAATTTATTACTGCTGAAGTGAAAGCCATCCTTTCTTGGGGAATGCTGCTTTTTAGTTAACTTTGCGACAGTATCAAAAATACATTTCGGATTGTTCTTATTTTCCTCAATTAAGTTGGAAAAAATAGGATGATCGAGCAGCAGTGAGGGCTCTTCGATACTGCACGGTACAGTCTTTCCAAGCTAGTCGGAAGACTTCCAGTTTTGTGTGGCATCATTTCCGTTCCAATTTTCTGGAAGCTTGCTTCAGAGCTCGTGTATTTTCTGTATACCAGGGAGCTAGTTTCTTATGACAAATGTTTTTAGGGGTGCAACTGCATCTAGGGTATTGCGCAAGTTTAAATTGAGTTCCTCAGTTAGGTGGTTAACTGATTCTTGTCCTCTGACGTCCTTGGGTAGGCAGAGGGAGTCTGGGAGGGCATCAAGGAATCTTTGGGTTGTCTGAGAATTTATAGCACGACTTTTGATGCTCCTTGGTTGGGGTCTGAGCAGATTATTTGTTGCGATTGCAAACGTAATAAAATGGTGGTCCGATAGTCCAGGAATATGAGGAAAAACATTAAGATCCACAACATTTATTCCATGGGACAAAACTAGATCCAGAGTATGACTGTGGCAGTGAGTAGGTCCAGAGACATGATGGACAAAACCCACTGAGTCGATGATGGCTCTGAAAGCCTTTTGGAGTGGGTCTGTGGACTTTTCCATGTGAATATTAAAGTCACCAAAAATTAGAATATTATCTGCTATGACTACAATGTCCGATAGGAATTCAAGGAACTCAGTGAGGAACGCTGTGTATGGCCCAGGAGGCCTGTAAACAGTAGCTATAAAAAGTGAGTGAGTAGGCTGCATAGATTTCATGACTAGAAGCTCAAAAGACGAAAACATCTGTTTTTTTTGTAAATTGAAATTTGCCTTCGTAAATGTTAGCAACACCTCCGCCTTTCCGGGATGCGCAGGGGATATGGTCACTAGTGTACCCCGGAGGTGAGGCCTCATTTAACACAGTAAATTCATCAGGCTTAAGCCATGTTTCAGTCAGGCAAATCACATCAAGATTATGATCAGTGATTAGTTCATTGACTATAACTGCCTTTGAAGTGAGGGATCTAACATTAAGTAGTCCTATTTTGAGATGTGAGGTATCACGATCTCTTTCAATAATGGCAGGAATGAAGGAGGTCTTTATTCTAGTGAGATTGCTAAGGCGAACACCGCCATGTTTAGTTTTGCCCAACCTAGGTCGAGGCACAGACACGGTCTCAATGGGGTTAGCTGAGCTGACTACACTGACTGTGCTAGTGGCAGACTCCACTAAGCTGGCAGGCTGGCTAACAGCCTACTGCCTGGCCTGCACCCTATTTCATTGTGGAGCAAGGGGAGTTAGAGCCCTGTCTATGTTTGTAGATAAGATGAGAGCACCCCTCCAGCTAGGATGGAGTCCGTCACTCCTCAACAGGCCAGGCTTGGTCCTGTTTGTGGGTGAGTCCCAGAAAGAGGGCCAATTATCTACAAATTCTATCTTTTGGGAGGGGCAGAAAACAGTTTTCAACCAGCGATTGACTTGTGAGACTCTGCTGTAGAGCTCATCACCCACCCTAAATGGGAGGGGGCCAGAGACAATTACTCGATGCCGACACATCTTTCTAGCTGATTTACACGCTGAAGCTATGTTGCGCTTGGTGACCTCTGACTGTTTCATCCTAACATCGTTGGTGCTGACGTGGATAATAATATCCCTATACTCTCTACACTCGCCAGTTTTAGCTTTAGCCAGCACCATCTTCAGATTAGCCTTAACGTCGGTAGCCCTGCCCCCTGGTAAACAGTGTATGATCGCTGGATGATTCGTTTTAAGTCTAATACTGCGGGTAATGGAGTCGCCAATGACTAGGGTTTTCATTTGTCAGAGCTAATGGTGGGAGGCTTCGGCGTCTCAGACCCCGTAACGGGAGGAGTAGAGACCAGAGAAGGCTCGGCCTCTGACTCCGACTCGCTGCTTAATGGGGAGAACCGGTTGAAAGTTTCTGTCGGCTGAATGAGCGACACCGGTTGAGCATTCCTACAGCATTTCCCTTCAGAAGCCATGAGAAAGTTGTCTGGCTGCGGGGACCGTGCGAGGGGATTTATACTACTATCTGTAGTTACTGGTGGCACAGACGCTGTTTCATCCTTTCTTACACTGAAATTACCCTTGCCTAACTTTTGCGTTTGAAGCTGGGCTTGCAGCACAGCTATCCTCGCCGTAAGGCGATCGCTCTCCTGTATATTATGAGTACAGCGACTGCAATTAGAAGGCATCATGTTAATGTTACTACTTAGCTTCGGCTATTAGAGGTCCTGACGAACTATGTCCAGATAAAGCGTCCGGAGTGAAAAAGTTGAATGAAAAAAAAGTTGAGTGAGGGAAAAACTGAAAATATAAACGGTAATTAAAAAGAAAAAACCGTAAAGTTGTCAGGTAGCAAAGTAAGGTTAGCAACAAAACACACAGCAGCACTTAAACAAGTCTGCAAGTTGTGACCGGAAATGACACGATTGACAAATTGTCAAAAAGCATTGAAGTTTCCTGTGAGAGCCAGGTCTGCCTACGGCCCAAGTTCATATTTTCTTCAGTAATGTAGTGGAGTAAAAGTTGTAAAAAACATAAATAGTATATTAAAGTACAGAGCCACCATTTTTGTTTTATTTTCTCACAATTGCAAATTATAAAATTACTGTCACAACGTGCGTAGTAATTTAGGTAGCTATTCTGCCTGTTTCATAGAGTCATACGAGAGCACAGTGATTTCAGAAATTAGGAACTATGTAAAAATGTTCTATGGTGGGTGCTTTCAAATATTCCATTTTGAATATGAGTTCCACGACCTACAAGACAGGTCGGTTGAGGTAGAGCCGCAAAGGAGGGATGCCACCTGATATAAAACAATGGCCATGGCTTGGATTACACAGTGGTTGGGGTTGCTGCTGGAGAAGGAGATCAAAGGGATCTGGATGTAGCATATGGCTCAATGCATCGCCTTCCTGCGACCTAGAAGTCATGTCGGCAGTCATGTAAAGGTGGAGTTGGGAACTGTGCTCGAGTTGTATATAATGAGCCTGTGATTATGCTAATTATAAATGTACTATTAACCAGTCCCATCTGGTTACAGTAGTAATGTCACATTTTCAGTTTAGAAAACAGGAATATGCATAAAGTGTACAAAGGCTGTTGTTAGTTGAATATTTTATTTTGCTACTGTAGGCACATGTACAGTAACACATCTATAGCAAGCCAACCCCACTCATTAGATCCAAGGGTTTGCTTGATTAAGAGGGGTTTCTATTTTTGCACTCAATGGTCTATGAATAGGCAGCAGCACAAGTCAGTAATTGTTTTGACCCAAATGTCAAGGCTTGGCAACACTAGCCGTAGGGGTCATAGCTCAACAGGCTGAGATTTAAAACTTTCAAGTTCATCTCTTTCAATTAATCCCCTTAATCTGATAGCTGTGCAGTGTAAGGAGACATGGTTGACTTTTGCCCCCACAGAGGTCTGACTGTGGTTCATGGGGTCACCCACCATACACATTGTGGGTAAATGGCATCAAAAAAGGACATTTCACACATATCAGAGTACACATTCCAGATACTACCACAACCTCATACATTACCACTGACACACGTGATAGAATGTGGAACAGGCACTTGACCAAAGCATGATAATATCACAGTCCAAGGTCATTTTATGGCTAGCCTCATTGGCCTCATGGCAAGACATGTCAGTGGCTTACAAGCCAGCTGCACTATCTACTTTGAATGTTCCTGTGGATCTACAGAATAATTTCTTCCTATCTACCGTTCCCTCCTTGTCCTTCACTCCCATTGGTGAGGCAGCAGAAGCAGAGACCACCTCGAGGCAATCACTGATCCATATCCTCCCCATTATTAGTATTCCAGGCCCACATTTATAAAATGTGCCCCTACTCTACAAGTCAATCAATGCATGACCGTCTTCTCTGCCAAGCATAGCGATGTGATATGTTGGCAAGTTTATAGTTTTAATTTTGGTCACTAGCCCATTACCCTAGTCCCTTGGTTTTCAGAGATATGGAATGACTAGATATGTGAAAGAAACATGGCAGATGTTATTCCACTTACCCAATCGGAGCCTAGGTGAAGCCAATGTATGCTTACTTACACCTATCCACCTATTTGAGGTCTATGAACACCAAAGGGTGGATCTTGTAGCTATCAAATCAAATGTATTTATATAGCCTTTCTTACATCAGCTGATATCACAAAGTGCTGTACAGAAACCCAGCCTAAAACCCCAAACTGCAAGCAATGCAGGTGTAGAAGCACGGTGGCTAGGAAAAACTCCCTAGAAAGGCCAAAACCTAGGAAGAAATGTAGAGAGGAACCAGGCTATGAGGGGTGGCCAGTCCTCTTCTGGCTGTGCCGGGTGGAGATTATAACAGGACATGGCCTAGATGTTGAAATGTTCATAAATGACCTGCATTGTCAAATAATATTAATCATAGTAGTTGTCGAGGGTGCAACAAGTCAGTAACACAAGAGTAAGTGTCAGTTGGCTTTTTCATAGCCGATCTTTGAGAGTATCTCTACCGCTCCTGCTGTCTCTAGAGAGTTGAAAACAGCATGTCTGGGACAGGTAGCACGTCCGGTGAATAGGTCAGGGTTCCAGCAGGTCTGGACAACAGGTCTGGGACAGGTAGCACGTCCGGTGAACAGGTCAGGGTTCCATAGCTGCAGGCAGAACAGTTGGAACTGAAGCAGCAGCACGGCCAGGTGAACTGGGAACAGCAAGGAGTCATCAAGCCAGGCAGTCCTGAGGCATGGTCCTAGGGCTCAGGTCCTCCGAGAGAGAGAGAGAGAGAGAGAAAGAAAGAAAGAAAAAGAGAGAATTAGAGAGAGCATATTTAAATTCACACAGGACACCGGAAAAGACAAGAGAAATACTCCAGATGTGACAGACTGACCCTAGCCCCCCGACACATAAACTACTGCAGCATAAATACTGGGGCTGAGACAGGAGGGGTCAGGAGACACTGTGGCCCCATCTGATGAAACCCCCGGACAGGGCCAAACAGGTAGGATATAACCCCACCCACTTTGCCAAAGCACAGCCTCCACACCACTGGAGGGATATCTCCAACCACCAACATACCATCCCGGGACAAGGCCGAGTATAGCCCACAAAGATCTCCGCCACGGCACAGCCCAAGGGGGGGCGCCAACCCAGACAGGAAGACCACGTCAGTGACTCAACCCACTCAAGTGACGCACCCCTCCCAGGGACAGCATGGAAGAACACCAGTAAGCCAGTGACTCAGCCCCCGTAATAGGGGTAGAGGCAGAGAATCCCAGTGGAAAAAGGGGTAACCGGCCAGGCAGAGACAGCAAGGGCGGTTCGTTGCTCCAGCCTTTCCGTTCACCTTCACACCCCTGGGCCAGACTACACTTAATCATAGGACCTACTGAAGAGATATGTCTTCAGTAAAGACTTAAAGGTTGAGACTGAGTCTGCGTCTCTCACATGGGTAGGCAGACTATTCCATAAAAATGGAGCTCTATAGGAGAAAGCCCTGCCTCCAGCTGTTTGCTTAGAAATTCTAGGAACAATTAGGAGGCCCGCGTCTTGTGACCGTAACGTACGTGTAGGTATGTACGGCAGGACCAAATCGGAAAGATAGGTAGGATCAAGCCCATGTAATGCTTTGTAGGTTAGCAGTAAAACCTTGAAATCAGCCCTTGCCTTAACAGGAAGCCAGTGTAGGGATGCTAGCACTGGAGTAATATGATCAAATTTGTTGGTTCTAGTCAGGATTCTAGCAGCTGTATTTAGCACTAACTAAAGTTTATTTAGTGCTTTATCCGGGTAGCCGGAAAGTAGAGCATTGCAGTAGTCCAGCCTAGAAGTAACAAAAGCATGGATTAATTTTTCTGCGTCATTTTTGGACAGAAAGTTTCAGATTTTTGCAATGTTACATAGATGGAAAAAAGCTGTCCTTGAAACAGTCTTGATATGTTCTTCAAAAGAGAGATCAGTGTCCAGAGTAACGCCGAGGTCCTCCACAGTTTTATTTGAGACGACTGTACAACCATCCAGATTAATTGTCAGATTCAACAGAAGATCTCTTTGTTTCTTGGGAACTAGAACAAGCATCTCTGTTTTGTCCGAGTTTAAGAGTAGAACGTTTGCAGCCATCCACTTCCTTATGTCTGAGACACAGGCTTCTAGCGAGGGCAATTTTGGGGCTTCACCATGTTTCATTGAAATGTACAGCTGTGTGTCATCCGCATAGCAGTGAAATTTAACATTATGTTTTCGAATGACATCCCCAAGAGGTAAAATATATAGTGAAAACAATAGTGGTCCTAAAAGGGAACCTTGAGGAACACCGAAATTTACAGTTGATTTGTCAGAGGACAAACCATTCACAGAGACAAACTGATATCTTTCCGACAGATAACACCTAAACCAGGCCAGAACTTGTCCATGTAGACCAATTTGGGTTTCCAATCTCTCCGAAAGTATGTGGTGATCGATGGTATCAAAAGCAGCACTAAGATCTAGGAGCACGAGGACAGACGCAGAACCTCGGTCTGACGTCATTAAAAGGTCATTTACCACCTTCACAAGTGCAGTCTCAGTGCTATGATGGGGTCTAAAACCAGACTAAAGCATTTTGTGTACATTGTTTGTCTTCAGGAAGGCAGTGAGTTGCTGCGCAACAGCTTTTTCTAAAATTTTTGAGAGGAATGGAAGATTGGATATAGGCCGATAGTTTTTTATAATTTCTGGGTCAAGATTTGGCTTTTTCAAGAGAGGCTTTATTACTGCCACTTTTAGTGAGTTTGGTACACATCCGGTGGATAGAGAACCGTTTATTATGTTCAACATAGGAGGGCCAAGCACAGAAAGCAGCTCTTTCAGTAGTTTAGTTGGAATAGGGTCCAGTATGCAGCTTGACGGTTTAGAGGCCATGATTATTTTCATCATTGTGTCAAGAGATATAGTACTAAAATACTTTAGTGTCTCCCTTGATCCTAGGTCCTGGCAGGGTTGTGCAGACTCAGGACAACTGAGCTTTGGAGAAATATGCAGATTTAAAGAGGAGTCCGTAATTTGCTTTCTAATGATCATGATCTTTTCCTCAAAGAAGTTCATGAATTTATCACTGCTGAATTGAGAGCCATCCTCTCCTGGGGAATGCTGCTTTTTAGTTAACTTTGACAGTATCAAAAATACATTTCGGATTGTTCTTATATTCCTTAATTAAGTTGGAAAAATAGGATGATCGAGCAGCAGTGAGGGCTCTTCGATACTGCACGGTACTGTCTTTCCAAGCTAGTCGGAAGACTTCCAGTTTGGTGTGGCGCCATTTCCGTTCCAATTTTCTGGAAGCTTGCTTCAGAGCTCATGTATTTTCTGTATACCAGGGAGCTAGTTTCTTATGACAAATGTTTTTAGTTTTTAGGGGTGCAACTGCATCTAGGGTATTGCGCAAGGTTAAATTGAGTTCCTCGGTTAGGTGGTTAACTGATTTTTGTCCTCTGACGTCCTTGGGTAGGCAGAGGGAGTCTGGAAGGGCATCAAGGAATCTTTGGGTTGTCTGAGAATTTATAGCACGACTTTTAATGCTTCTTGGTTGGGGTCTGAGCAGATTATTTGTTGCGATTGCAAACGTAATAAAATGGTGGTCCGATAGTCCAGGATTATGAGGAAAAACATTAAGATCCACAACATTTATTCCATGGGACAAAACTAGGTCCAGAGTATGACTGTGGCAGTGAGTAGGTCCAGAGACATGTTGGACAAAACCCACTGAGTCGATGATGGCTCCGAAAGCCTTTTGGAGTGGGTCTGTGGACTTTTCCATGTGAATATTAAAGTCACCAAAAATTTGAATATTATCTGCGATGACTAGAAGGTCCGATAGGAATTCAGCGAACTCAGTGAGGAACGCTGCATATGGCCCAGGAGGCCTGTAAACAGTAGCTATAAAAAGTGATTGAGTAGGCTGCATAGATTTCATGACTAGAAGCTCAAAAGACGAAAACGTCGTTGTTGTTTTTTTTGGGGGTAAATTTACATTTGCTATCATAAATGTTAGCAACACCTCCGCCTTTGCGGGATGCGCGGGGGATATGGTCCCTAGTGTAACCAGGGGGTGAGGCCTCATTTAACACAGTAAATTCATCAGGCTTAAGCCATGTTTCAGTCAGGCCAATCACATCAAGATTATGATCAGTGATTAGTTCATTAACTATAACTGCCTTTGAAGTGAGGGATCTAACATTAAGTAGTCCTATTTTGAGATGTGAGGTATCACAATCTCTTTCAATAATGGCAGGAATGGAGGAGGTCTTTATACTAGTGAGATTGCTAAAGCGAACACCGCCATCTTTAATTTTGCCCAACCTAGATCGAGGCACAGACATGGTCTCAATGGGGATAGCTGAGCTGACTACACTGACTGTGCTAGTGGCAGACTCCACTAAGCTATCTGTTCCCTCCTTAGACTCAAGGTATTTACATTCCCCAATGTTCAAATAAAATATTGGCAGCTTTACAAGACCATGTATTCCCATGTTTTCAAGGACTAGTTTTTGTAATTCTCAATGCCATATTCTTTATTGCTCACTTCTTACCTTTTACATTCCTTGCTGCATTTCTCACAACACCTGACTGACTATACATTTCATATGGACATTGCTTGGCGATACATTAACCACCCTCATATAAAAACATTGTGTGTAGATATCCCATATTTATAGTTTCTGCAAAACTAGAGACTCAAATAGTGAAAGTCGTAGCTTGTATTCAGGATTTTAGTTGCAGTTCTTATAGTCATATTTGTAGAATGTCAAACCTTGTTGTCATGTTGTGGCATCCATCAATATTGTCAATAACAACTCTCTTTAAAAGAGTGTCTTTTGTTCTGTACACACTGTAAAAAAAGCCAACTTAACCAATTGCTTTATCAGTATTATTCTGTGAGTTGGTTGGACTTCAGAAGGACAAGAAATTTAGCTAATATGTGAACATTTGTTCACTTAACAAACTTTGCTCACAGTGAGCTGAATGTATAAAAACTTGTTGAGTTGAACTACAAATTCATGTTTGGTATATAGCTGGAAGGTCTATGCCCAAATGTTGAGCAAATTCACAATCCTATTGCAGCTGGTTGCCTAATAATTGTATGTTGAATTTGAACAAGCTACAAATGTATGTTTGCTCAAAACCATACCAATCATTATCATGTTTCCCAGCATGCTCTATTGCACATTGGTTTTCAGAATTGTTTGTCTTAATACCTGTGTTTTTTTCCATATACATTGATTGGTTGATTAATCTTATGCTGCACAAACATAAATAAAAATGTTCTAAACTAATCCAATCTGTTAGTAGTTAGACTTGTTGCACCCGAGATGGCTGTTCCAGTTTATATGATTTAGGTAGCTTCAATAATCAGTCTTCCCTACCCTAGCAGTCATTCTCAATGCAGGTTGCGGGTGATTAAAAGTTCCAATTGTTGGATATCCTCACACTAGCTGGATTCCAATAGGAATTGCACATCACTTTGCAAGCCAGCGTGATGTGACTTGAAGGCCTGTAAACCGGGAGTTTCAAACCCCTGCATTAGGGTGTAACTAGGACCTCAAAGAAAGGCCTTATGATGTATGTATTGTCATAAAGAGTTAAATGTTACACTCAGAAATATGCAAACAAATACTGGGTCTGGTAGATTAGCTAGAACTTTGCTCATGATGGTTTCATGAAAGACAGAGTACCGTTTTGGTAAGCCTGACCTTTTTGTGTGAAGGTTGATATACCAAAAGTCTAAACAATACACTACATAGATTTTATGTCACAATGTTTATATAAAGACATGTTGGTGCATGATTTAAATTGACCGTGAAACTGGAATTTACACGATGATGTAGGCTGGTAAAAGTAGCTGTATATGGATTGCACATATAACAGTAGGACAATTGATTTTGTCATTATCAGATAACTTTTGTTCTAAAACAACATTAGGATTCATCTATTGATTTAAAATGGAAAATTATATTAAGTCCTACATTGTAGTTAGTTGGCTTAACTAGCTAGGTTAATTGAAATATCATGAATTTTTTTAATATAAATGAAGGATATAGCATTTCTTCTAACAAGACATGGAAAACAATATGTCATATATAGATTAAGTCAGGCAATTTGCAATATGTGGAAATCTTGATAAAATATAAAAATGACTTCTCTCAAATTAAAATATAAACAGGCTTGGAGAAAATCTGCAATCGATTGGCTAAAATGCCGTTCAAAGCAATTAAACCAGGGTTTCCCAAACTCGGTCCTCTGGACCTCAAAGAGTAAACGTTTTGGTTTTTGCCCTTGCACTACACAGCTGATTCAGATAATCAACTAATCATCAAGCTTTGAGTGTAGTGTTAGGGCAAAAACAGAATGTGCACCCCTTGGGGTCCCGAAACGCTGCATTAAAAAGTAAAGGCAAGTTGAGTGGGGACAAAAAATCATTAGCGCATGTAGGGCAAGAAACATCAAAGCTTCTATGAATAAGATGGAAGGTACATAGGAAATAGGCAAAAAAGGGTGAACAAATTTGTAGGATTCCGTGCCCATCCACAATATTAGATGCTTATGTCCTCCATGTTTGATAAGCCGGTGTGCTGAGGCAGATGTTGGTGCAGAGATGGAAGGTGCAACCTCCAATGCATTACCAATCTATAAATAGAGGCACAGAGGCAATATCCACCAGGATGCACTTCAAAGATTAGTTACAAAAAGGATTGTGTGCAAGCACAGAGCACTGCAGTTCCCTCCTGCAGATTTAAACGTGTGTGTACTGGTGTTGATGTTGTTTAAGTCCCACTTATATAAAGCTAATGCAAAGTATTCAGGAGATGCTAGTCAGAAATATTTTTGCTAAATCCAGTTGAACTCCCTTCTTAGACGTGTGTGTGTGTTGCTTAATGTTTATGTGCTTAATTTGAAAATTGGGAGGGGCTGGAACAAAAAGTGAGCCCAAGAGGTGGGGTGTTCTGGGAGGCTCTGAGGTACTGGAACCAACTTTATAATCACCTTTTATAATAAATCATTGCATGCATTATCATCGCTTTTGTGTACTGGCATAGAGCAGTAGAGTAGAGGCGCTTGCAGAAGTTGCACACATGGGGAAATTCTTTTTGAAACCTAGGTTTTGGGAAAAATGTGGCCTTTATAAATGCATTTCATGCAATTCTACATCATGCTAGATGACTGGAGACTTTAGCAGAATCTTTTTTTTAATACTTCACACATTTTTGAAATTACAGGCTACTTTGACACTGACAAACTGACAAACCGAGAATCTGAGATCAATAAGAACAACCTTGTCTTGAATCCATCAATAACCTAGGGCTAGGTGTGTGGAGACACACATATTGTATAATATGAGGAGGAAATTATATTCCTAAAAAAGCTTTCCGGTTTCACTGACACAACCAATGGTGTGGAGTTCACTCACCGCCAATGGCCGATACGCTCGTGCCAAAAGCTTATCTCTCTCTTGTTTTACTTTGCAAAACAATGTTGTTCGCTCAATAGGCCTATTTGGAAGTTGATAACTTGGTAGCCTACAGACAGATTAGTCTTTCCAACCTGTGTTTTCCTGTGATTGTACACTGAACAAAAATATAAATGCAACATGTAAAGTGTTGGTCCCATGAGCTGAAATAAAAGATCCCAGAAATGTTCCATACACACAAAAAGCTTATTTCTCTCAAGTGTTTTGGACAAATTTGTTTACATCCCTGTTAGTGAGCATTACTCCTTTACCAAGATAATCCATCCACCTGACAGGTGTGGCATATCAAGAAGGTGATTAACCTGTTAGGGCTAGGGGGCAGTATTGACACGGCCGGATAAAAAACGTACCCGATTTAATCTGGTTACTACTCCTGCCCAGTAACTAGAATATGCATATAATTATTGGCTTTGCATAGAAAACACCCTAAAGTTTCTAAAACTGTTTGAATGGTGTCTGTGAGTATAACAGAACTCAAATGGCAGGCCAAAACCTGAGAAGATTCCATGCAGGAAGTGGCCTGTCTGACAAGTTGTGTTTCATCTGGGCTCTTTTTATTGAAGACTGAGGATCTTTGCTCTAACGTGACACTTCCTACGGCTCCCATAGGCTCTCAGAGCCCGGGAAAAAGCTGAACGATATCGAGGCAGCCTCTGGCTGAAACACATTATCGCTTTTGGCAAGTGGCCGATCAGAGTACTATGGGCTTAGGCGCGTGCCCGAGTCGACCGAATGCTTTATTTTCTTTCGTCTGTTTACCTAAACGCAGATTCCCGGTCGGAATATTATCGCTTTTTTATGAGAAAAATTGCATAAAAATTGATTTTAAACAGCGGTTGACATGCTTTGAAGTACGGTAATGGAATATTTAGAATTTTTTTGTCACGAATTGCGCCATGCTCGTCACCCTTATTTACCCTTTCGGACAGTGTCTTGAACGCACGAACAAAACGCCGCTGTTTGGATATAACTATGGATTATTTTGAACCAAAACAACATTTGTTATTGAAGTAGAAGTCCTGGGAGTGCATTCTGACGAAGAACACCAAAGGTAATAACATTTTTCTGCTTTCGTTGTAAAGCCTTTTTGAAATCGGACAGTGTGGTTAGATTAACGAGAGTCTTGTCTTTAAAATGGTGTAAAATAGTCATATGTTGGAAAAATTGAAGTTTTTGCATTTTTGAGGTTTTTGAATAACGCGCCACGGGATTACACTGGCTGTTACGTAGGTGGGACGATTTGGTGCCACCTACCCTAGAGAGGTTAAACAGCATGATCATTACACAGGTGCACCTTGTGCTGGGCACAATGCAATGTCACTCTAAAATATCAATTTTTGTCCAACTACACAATGCCACAGATGTCTCAAGATTTGAGGGAGTGTGCAATTGGCATGCTGACTGCCGGAATGTCCACCAGAGCTGTTGCGAGAGATTTCTCTGCCATAAGCTGCCTCCGTCATTTTAGAGAATTTGGCAGTACATCCAACCGGACTCAGTCATGTGAAATTCATAGATTACATTACAATAACTGGCGACATGCCATTTATAGCAACAAGGAACTGGGGAGGCACGCATCAAGCAAAGAACATTTGAAATGTATGGTACTTTGGCCAGAAAGACAATCTAAGAATGCACAGGGAGCGGAGATTTCAACACTTGTGAATTCTGCACAGCTTGCAAGAAATCATATGTTTCATCGATTGTGGAATTTCTTGCTGTCAACGAGCTTCCTCTCAGGGGAACTTTGGATGCAAGACGGGAGGGGGGCGGTGGACTATTCCTGGCTATGTTAGATTATACGCTCAGGAAAGACAAGGAACTTGCTAGTGCCTTAAGCACAATTCCCTGCAATGCCACAAACACATCTCATGACATCCAGAACGAAATAATTGGACTCATGAGTGAGGTAGTCACAGAGGACATTGTGAAGGAAGTAGGTGATTCATGGTACACACTTAAAGGGGATGTGACTAAAGACCCAACCGGTTGCGAGAATGTTTCAATTGTACTCTGTAACATGGGCAAAAACAACCGTGTTTGTGAGCAGCTACTGTCAATGGCAACGAGTAAAGAATGTGATGCTTTATCACTGACTAACTTGGTCCTGTCAGAGCTAACAAATTTTGGCCTTAGCACTGAGAAGATTCTTAGTCAATGTTATGATGGGGCCAGTGTGACGTCTGGTAAACATGAGGGCATGCAAAAGGTAGTGCAGGACAAGCTAGCGTCCCACCTCGACAACAGCCAGTGAAATTGCAGGGCGCCACATTCAAACAGAAATCCCATAATTAAAATTCCTCAAACATACAAGTATTATACACCATTTTAAAGATAAACTTCTTGTTAATCCAACCACAGTGTCCGTTTTCAAAAAGGCTTTACGGCGAAAGCACACCATGCGATTATGTTAGGACAGCGCCTAGCCACAAGAAACCATACAGACATTTTCCAGCCAAGGAGAGGACTCACTAAAGTCAGAAATAGCGATTAAATGAATCACTAACCTTTGATGATCTTCATTTGGTGGCACTCCCAGGACTCCATGTTACACAATAAATGTTTGTTTTATTTGATAATGTCCCTCTTTATGTCCAAAAACCTCAGTTTTGTTGGTGCGTTTAGTTCCATCTATTGTGCCAAAGGCACAAAGGGCGCTCTCAACATCCAGACGAAAATAAAATAAAAGTTCATAGAAACATGTCAAACGATGTTTAACCTCTCTAGGGTATGTGGGACGAAATCGTCCTACCTAGTCAACAGCCAGTGGAATCGAGTGGCGCGATATTCAAAAACCTTAAAAATGCTATTACTTCAATTTCTCAAACATATGACTATTTTACACCATTTTAAAGACAAGACTCTCGTTAATCTAACCACACTGTCCGATTTCAAAAAGGCTTTACAACGAAAGCAAAACATTAGATTATGTCAGGAGAGTACCCAGCCAGAAATAATCACACACCCATTTTTCAAGCTAGCATACAATGTCACAAAAACCAAAACCACAGCTAAATGCAGCACTAACCTTTGATGATCTTCATCAGATGACACTCCTAGGACATTATGTTATACAATACATGCATGTTTTGTTCAATCAAGTTCATATTTATATCAAAAAACAGCTTTTTACATTAGCATGTGACGTTCAGAACAAGGAAACATACCAAAAACTTCCGGTGAATTTACTAAATTACTCACGATAAACGTTCACAAAAAACATAATTATTTTAAAAATTATAGATACAGAACTCCTTTATGCAAAAGCGGTGTCAGATTTTAAAATAGCTTTTCGGCAAAAGCACATTTTGCAATATTCTGAGTAGATAGCTCGCCATCACGGGCTAGCTAATTTGACACCCACCAAGTTTGGCGTTCACTAAACTCAGAATTACTATAAGAAAAATTGGATTACCTTTGCTGTTCTTCGTCAGAATGCACTCCCAGGACTTCTACTTCATCCACAAATGTTGTTTTGGTTCATAATAATCCATAGTTATGTTCAAATATCCTCTGTTTTGTTATTGCGTTCAAGACACTATCCGAACGGTGACGCGCGGACGCATGTCGTGACAAAAAAATTCAAAATATTCCATTACCGTACTTCGAAGCATGTCAAACGATGTTTAAAATCAATTTTTAGGGGATTTTTCTCGTAAAATAGCGGTAATATTCATACCGGGAGACGTCGTTTTCGTTCAAAGACTCAAAGAAGAAAATAGACTCTTCACGTGCACTGCGCGCACCCGTCTCATTGTTCTCAGATCGACCACTATCCAAATGCGCTACTGTTTTTCAGCCAGGGACTGCAGAGTCATCATTCAACGTTCTGGCGCCTTCTGAGAGCCTATGGGAGTCTTAGAAAATGTCACGTTACAGCAGAGATCCTCTGTTTTCGATAAAGAGGCTATAGAAGGCCAAGAAATTGGCAGAGAGGGCACTTCCTGTACAGAATCTTCTCAGGTTTTGGCCTGCCATATGAGTTCTGTTATACTCACAGACACCATTCAAACAGTTTTAGAAACTTTAGGGTATTTTCTATCCAAATCAAACAATTATATGCATATTCTAGTTTCTGGGCAGGAGTAGCAGGCAGTTTAATTTGGGCACGCTTTTCATCCAAAATTCCGAATGCTGCTCCCACCCTAGTGAAGTTAACCACCAGCTTGATTTAGTCATAGTGCACGGGATGTCCTCTGAGGGTGCATTGGATTACTTTTGTAATGTATATAATTCCCTTTACAAGTTTCTAAGGAAACCAACTGTGGCTGCGCAATATACGGGAAGAAACTGTAACGGCTGCTTGAGCAGCGATGGACTGGTCATCTGGCCACGTTGAGTGTCATTATAAAATCGAACAAGTTACTTCAGGCTGAAGCAACTGATCTGTACACTGGCATCCGAGGTGTCCGCAGTGCCCACAATTGCGTGAAAAACTGCGACGTGACAGTAAGTTTGAGTTATGGGAGAAATACAAGCACACGGACACCCCTGCCCCAAGCAAACGGAAAAGAGTAGTGAGTAGTAATCTGAAAGAATATGTGGTCAAAACAACAATGGGCCAGCAAGAAGAGGATAATGAGAGGGAGTGCAAAATACTGTTTTTCAGCAATCTGGATGCTGTACTGGGAGAAATTTAACGAACAAAACAGCCAACTTGTTGAGGCCTTGTGTGCCTTGCACCCAGATAATGAAACCTTTATGGGCGTGGAAAAGGTGAAACCACTGCTAGACCTAATTTCAGGGGACTTTGTGGAAGCTGAGTTTACTGTTGCACGACAGTTTCTACAGACTGAAATCGCCCGATCTGGAGAAGAAAAATGGACAAAGGCAGAGCATTTTGGATAGATACTCCGGGCCTCTAACAGCAATGCCTACTGTAATGATGGCATTGAAGCTGGGATTAACATTTGGAGCATCCACGGCAACTTGCGAGAACTCTTTTTCAACGTTGAAAACGTATTCAGTGAGCACAGACGGAGCATGTTGCACAGGAGGAAACAGCTGATTCAACTGGCATTTGAGAGGGATCTTGCAAGCAAATTATGTGGGGAGTGGAACGAGAGACTGCTGAGGAGGTTCAACACAGCATCAAGGCGCCTGCAACTCTTTTGAATCTGGGTAACAACAGGCAGCCTGGCTGGGCTTGTATTATTTTGTTATTTGCTAGCTTTTGGAAATGCGTGGCAAATGTCAGAAATAGGCGTAGACGTGACTTTCTTTATTGGCGTTGCTGCCAAGTCTACTGCTTCAAAGTTTTATTGGTCATATACACATGGTTTGCAGATGTTATTGCGAGATTGGCAAAATGCTTGTGCTTCTAGTTCAGACAGTGCTGTAATATCTAACAATTAATCTAACAATTTCCCAACAACTACCTAATACACACAAATCTAAAAGCGATGAATGAGAATATGTACATATACAGTTGAAGTCGGAAGTTAACATACACTTAGGTTGGAGTCATTAAAACTTGTTTTCCAACCACTCCACAAATATCTTGTTAACAAACTATAGTTTTGGCAAGTTGGTTAGGACATCTACTTTGTGCATGACACAAGTCAATTTTCCAACAATTATTTACAGACAGATTATTTCACTTATAATTCACTGTATCACATTTTAGTCATTTAGCAGACGTTCTTATCCAGAGCGACTTACAGTAGTGAATGCATACATTTCATACATGTTTTTTTTTTTTTTTCTGTGCTGGCCCCCCGTGGGAATCGAACCCACAACCCTGGCGTTGCAAACACCATGCTCTACCAACTGAGCTACAGCTACAGGGAAGGCTATCACAATTCCAGTGGGTCAGAAGTTTACATACACTAAGTTGACTGTGCCTTTAAACAGCTTGGAAAATTCCAGAATATGATATCATAGCTTTAGAAGCTTCTGATAGACTAATTGACATCATTGGAGTCCTGTGGATGTATTTCAAGGCCTGCCTTCAAACTCAGTGCCTCTTTGCTTGACATCATGGGAGAATCAAAAGAAATCAGCCAAGACCTCAGAAAAAATAATTGTTGACCTCCACAAGTCTGGTTCATCCTTGGGAGCAATTTCCAAACGCCTGAAGGTACCACGTTCATCTGTACAGACAATGGTACGCAAGTAGAAATACCATGGGACCACGCAGCCATCATACCGCTCAGGAAGGAGACGCGTTCTGTCTCCTAGAGATTAACGTACTTGGGTGCGAAAGTGCAAATCAATCCCAGAACAACAGCAAAGGACCTTGTGAAGATGCTGTAGGAAACGGGTACAAAAGTGCCCTGCTGATTTTGTACGTTTGCCCACTGATAAAGAAAGGATCAGTCTATAATTTTAATGGTAGGTTTATTTGAACAGTGAGAGACAGAATAACAACAAAAATATCCAGAAAAACGCATGTCAGAAATGTTATAAATTGATTTGCATTTTATGAGTGAAATACGTATTTGACCCCTTGTCAATCAGAAAGATTTCTGGCTCCCAGGTGTCTTTTATACAGGTAACGAGCTGAGATTAGTAGCACACTCTTAAAGAGAGTGCTCCTAACCGCAGCTTGTTACCTGTGAAAAAGACACCTGTCCACAGAAGCAATCAATCAGATGCAAAACTCTCCACCATGGCCAAGACCAAAGAGCTCTCCAAGGATGTCAGGGACAAGATTGTAGACCTACACAAGGCTGGATTGGGCTACAAGACCATCGCCAAGCAGCTTGGTGAGAAGGTGACAACATTTGGTGTGATTATTCGCAAATGGAAGAAACACAAAAGAACTGTCAATATCCCTCGGCCTGGGGCTCCATGAAAGATCTCACCTCGTGGAGTTGCAATGATCATGAGAACGGTGAGGAATCAGCCCAGAACTACACGGGAGGATCTTGTCAATGATCTCAAGGCAGCTGGGACCATAGTCACCAAGAAAACAATTGGTAACACACTATGCCGTGAAGGACTGAAATCCTGCAACACCCGCAAGGTCCCCCTGCTCAAGAATACATATACATGCCCGTCTGAAGTTTGCCAATGAACATCTGAATGACTCAGAGGACAACTGGTGAAAGTGTTGTGGTCAGATGAGACCAAAATGGAGCTCTTTGACATCAATTCAACTCATCGTGTTTGGAGGAGGAGGAATGCTGCCTATGACTCAAAGAACACCATCTCCACCGTCAAACATGGAGGTGGAAACATTATGCTTTGGGGGGTTTTTCTGCTAAGGGGACAGGACAACTTCACCGCATCAAAGGGACGATGGACGGGGCCATGTACCATCAAATCTTCCCTCAGCCAGGGCATTGAAAATGGGTCGTGGATGGCTATTCCAGCATGACAATGACCCAAAACACACAGCCAAGGCAACAAAGGAGTGGCTCAAGAAGAAGCACATAAAGGTCCTGGAGTGGCCTAGCCAGTCTCCAGACCTTAATCCCATAGAAAATCTGTGGAGGGAGCTGAAGGTTCGAGTTGCCAAGCGTCAGCCTCAAAACCTTAATGACTTGGAGAAGATATGCAAAGGGGAGTGGGACAAAATCCCTCCTGAGATGTGTGCAAACCTGGTGGCCAACTACAAGAAACGTCTGACCTCTGTGATTGCCCACAAGGGTTTTGTCACCAAGTACTAAGTCATGTTTTGCAGAGGGGGCAAATACTTATTTCTCTCATTAAAATGTTATTCTGTCTCTCACTGTTCAAATAAACATACTATTAAAATTATAGACTGATCGTTTCTTTTGTAAGTGGGCAAACGTACAAAATCAGCAGGGGATCAAATACTTTTTTCCCCCACTGTATCTATTTTCACAGCAAAACGAGTCGTATATATCGACAGAACCCGAAAGGCTGCTCAGCAAGGAACCGCCATAAAAAAGCCAGACTATGGTATGCAGCTGCACATGGGGACAAAGATCGTACTTTTGGGAGAAATGTCCTCTGGTCTGATAATGACCATCGTTATGTTTGGACCAAATGGGGGGAGTCTTGCAAGCTGAAGAACACCATCCCAACCGTGAAGTACGGTGGTGGCAGCATCATGTTGTGGGGGTGCTTTGCTGCAGGAGGGACTGGTGCACTTCACAAAATAGATGTTATCATGAGGTAGGAAAATGATGTGAATATATTGAAGCAACTTCTCAAGACATCAGTCAGGAAGTTAAAGCTTGGTCGCAAATGGGTCTTCCAAATGGACAATGACCCCAAGCATACTTCCAAAGTTGTGGAAAATGGCTTAAGGACAACAAAGTCAAGGTATTGGAGTGGCCATCACAAAGCCCTGACCTCAAAGGAAATTTGTGTGCAGAACTGAAAAAGCGTGTGCGAGCAAGGAGACCTACAAACCTGACTCAGTTACACCAGCTCTGTCAGGAGGAATGGGCCAAAATTCACCCAACTTATTGTGGGAAGCTTGTGGAAGGCTACCCAAAACGTTGGACCCAAGTTAAAATTTTTAAAGGCAATGCTACCAAATACTAATTGAGTGTATGTAAACTTCTGACCTACTGGGAATGTGATGAAAGAAATAGAAGCTGAAATAAATCATTCTCTCTGCAGTTATTCTGACATTTCACATTCTTAAAATAAAGTGGTGATCCTAACTGACCTAGACAGGGAATTTTTACTAGGAGTAAATGTCAGGAATTCTGAAAAACTGGTGAGCAACGGCCGAGCGGCATAGGCAAGGTGCAATAGATGGTATAAAATACAATATATACATTACATTTACATTTACATTTAAGTCATTTAGCAGACGCTCTTATCCAGAGCGACTTACAAAATGGTGCATTCACCTTATGATATCCAGTGGAACAACCACTTTACAATAGTGCATCTAAATCTTTTAAGGGGGGGGGGGGGGGGGGGTTAGAAGGATTACTTTATCCTATCCTAGGTATTCCTTAAAGAGGTGGGGTTTCAGGTGTCTCCGGAAGGTGGTGATTGACTCCGCTGTCCTGGCGTCGTGAGGGAGCTTGTTCCACCATTGGGGTGCCAGAGCAGCGAACAGTTTTGACTGGGCTGAGCGGGAACTGTGCTTCCTCAGAGGTAGGGGGGCCAGCAGGCCAGTGGTGGATGAACGCAGTGCCCTTGTTTGGGTGTAGGGCCTGATCAGAGCCTGAAGGTATGGAGGTGCCGTTCCCTTCACAGCTCCGTAGGCAATCACCATGGTCTTGTAGCGGAATATGAATACATATGAAATGAGCAATGTTAGCATTGTTAAATTGGCATTGTTTAACCTCTCTGGGCTAGGTGGGACGCTTGTGTCCCACCTACTCAACGGCCAGTGTAATCCCGTGGCGTGATATTCAAATACCTCAAAAATGCTAAAACTTCAATTTTTCAAACATATGACTATTTTACACCATTTTAAAGACAAGACTCTCGTTAATCTAACCACACTGTCCGATTTCAAAAAGGCTTTACAACGAAAGCAAAACATTAGATTATGTCAGGAGAGTACCCAGCCAGAAATAATCAGACACCCATTTTTCAAGCTAGCATATAATGTCACATAAACCCAAACCACAGCTAAATGCAGCACTAACCTTTGATGATCTTCATCAGATGACAACCCTAGGACATTATGTTATACAATACATGCATGTTTTGTTCAATCAAGTTCATATTTATATCAAAAACCAGCTTTTTACATTAGCATGTGACTAGCATGTGACTAGCATTCCGACCGAACACTGCCTGTGAATTTACTAAATTACTCACGATAAACGTTCACAAAAAACATAACAATTATTTTAAGAATTATAGATACAGAACTCCTCTATGCACTCGATATGTCCGATTTTTAAAATAGCTTTTCGGTGAAAGCACATTTTGCAATATTCTAAGTAGATAGCCCGGCATCACAGGGCTAGCTATTTAGACACCCAGCAAGTTTAGCACTCACCAGAAGATAATGACTTGTGGTGTCAATCAATGCAACTTCCAAATGATCAAATGCATCCCATAACATTTTAACATGGAAATATCTGTTCTAACAGTAGAAGCCAATGTGTGGTGTTCAATGTACGTAGGCCTACATTCCATGAGATTAAAAGAAAACATGCAGGGCTTGACATTAACCTATTTATCCACTTATCCTTCAGACAAGGAGGTGACTGAAAATGTTGTCTTGTTGTTTGATGCAAGAAACCACTTTACAAAATAAAATGCATTATTATTTCCATATTATTATTACAGAGAATCAGACAAATTATTCTACCCTTTGCCTATTGGCAATTTAGCTAATTCAAGACTGTCTCAATTTACACAATTAAGACAAAAAAATGCTCTTTCAGATTTACTATAAGAAAAATGTTATTACCTTTGCTGTTCTTCGTCAGAATGCACTCCCAGGACTTCTACTTCAATAACAATGTTGGTTTGGTCCCAAATAATCCATTGTTATATCCAAATAGCGGCGTTTTGTTCGTGCGTTCAAGACACTATCCGAAAGGGTAAATAAGGGTTACGAGCATGGCGCATTTCGTGACAAAAAATGTCTAAATATTCCATTACCGTACTTCGAAGCATGTCAACCGCTGTTTAAAATCAATTTTTATGCCATTTTTCTCGTAAAAAAGCGATAATATTCCGACCGGGAAAGCGTGTATACGTACAAAGAGAGAGAAAATAAAAACATCTCGTGCCCTCGTGCACGAGCCTGAGTCTCAGAGTACTCTGAACAGCCACTATCCAAACGCTATAATGTGTTTCAGCCTGGGGCTGCCTCGATATCATTCAGCTTTTTCCAGTGCTCTGAGAGCCTATGGGAGCCGTAGGAAGTGTCACGTTACAGCAAAGATCCTCAGTCTTCAATAAAAAGAGCCAAGATGAACAACAACTTGTCAGACAGGCCACTTCCTGTTCAGAATCTTCTCAGGTTTTTGCCTGCCATATGAGTTCTGTTATACTCACAGACACCATTCAAACAGTTTTAGAAACGTTAGGGTGTTTTCTATCCAAAGCCAATAACTATATGCATATTCTAGTTACTGGGCAGGAGTAGTAACCAGATTAAATCGGGTACGTTTTTTATCCGGCCGTGTCAATACTGCCCCCTAGCCCTAACAGGTTAAAGTGACTAGTGATCCATTTATTAAAGTGGCCAGTGATTGGGTCTCAATGTAGGCAGCAGCCTCTCAAGTTAGTGATTGCTGTTTAGCAGTCTGATGGCCTTGAGATAGAAGCTGTTTTTCAGTCTCTCTCTCTCCCAGCTTTGATGCACATGTACTGACCTTGCCTTCTGGATGGTTACGGTGTGAACAGGCAGTGGCTCGGGTGGATGTTGTCCTTGATAGTCTTTTTTGCCTTCCTGTGATATCGGGTGCTGTAGGTGTCATGGAGGGCAGGTAGTTTGCCCCCAGTGATGTGTTGTGCAGACTGCACCACCCTCTGGAGAGCCTTGCGGTTGAGGGCGGTGCAGTTGCCGTACCATGCTGTTATACAGCCAGACAGGATGCTCTCAATTGTGCATCTGTAAAGGTTTGTCAGGGATTTGGGTGACAAGCCAAATTTCTTTAGCCTCCTAATGTTGAAGAGGCACTATTGCGCTTTCTTCACCACACTGTCTGTGTGGGTGAACCATTTCAGTTTGTCTGTGATGTGTACACCGAGGAACTTGAAGCTTTCCACCTTCTACACTGCTGTCCTTTCAATGTTGATAGGGGGGTGCCCCCTCTGCTGTTTCCCGAAGTCCATGATCATCTCCTTTGTTTTGTCGACGTTGAGTGAGAGGTTGTTTTCCTGACACCACACTCCGAGCTCCCTCACTTCCTCCCTGTAGGCTGTCTCGTCATTGTTGGTTATCAAGCCCACTACTGTTGTGTTGTCTGTAAACTTGATGATTTAGTTGGAGGCGTGCATGGCCACGCAGTCATAGGTAAACAGGGAGTACAGGAGGCGGCTGAGCATGCACCCTTGTGGGGCACCAGTGTTGAGGATCAGCAAAGTGGGGATGTTTCCTACCTTCACCACCTGGGGGTGGCCCGTCAAAGTCCAGGACCCAATTGCACAGGGCGGGGTTGAAACCCAGGGTCTCCAGCTTGATGATGAGTTTGGAGGGTACTATGGTGTTGTATGCTGAGCTGTAGTCAATGAACAGCATTCTTACATAGGTACTCCTCTTGTCCAGATGGGATAGGGCAGTTTGCAGTGTGATGGCGATTGCATCGTCTGTGGACCTGTTGGGGTGGTAGGCAAACTGAAGTGGGTCTAGGGTGGCCGGTAAGGTGGAGTTGATATGATCCTCGACTAGTCTCTCAAAGCACTACATGATAACAGAATTGAGTGCTTTGGGGCGGTAGTCATTTAGTTCAGTTATCTTTGCCTTCTTTGGTACAGGAACAATGGTGGCCATCTTAAAGCATGTGGGGACAGCAGACTGGGACAGGGAGCGATTGAATATGTCCGTAACACACCAGCCAGCTGATCTGCCAATTGCTCTGAGGACGTGGCTAGGGATGCCGTCTGGGCCAGCAGCCATTGCTTTGATAGGGTTAACACGTTTAAAAGTTTTACTCACGTCGGGCACGGAGAATGGTTGCCTTCCAGAGAGAAGTCCTTGTTAGTTGGCTGCGATGGTGGCACTGTTTTATCCTCAAAGCGGGCAAAGAAGGTGTTTAGTTTGTCTGGAAGCGTGACGTTAGTGTCCGTGACGTGGCTGGTTTTCTTTTTGTAGTCCATGATTTCCTGTAGACCCTGCCACATACGTCTCGTGTCGGAGCCCTTGAATTGCGGCATTTCACTTGTTTGATTGCCTTGCGGAGCGAATAAGTACACTGTTTATATTCAGCCATATTCCCAGACCTCTTTTCATGGTTAAATGCGGTGGTTCTCGCATTCAGTTTTGCACAAATGCCTCCAACCATCCACGGTTTCTGGTTAATGTTGATTTTAATAGTCACAGTGGGTACAACATCTCCAATGGACTTCTTTATAAACTCACTCACCGAGTCAGCGTATAGATCAATATTGTTATCTGAGGCTAACCGGAACATATCCCAGTCCGCATGGATCAAAACAATCTTGGAGCGTAGATTACAATTGGTCAGACCAGCGTTGAATGGTTCTAGTCACTGGTACATCCTGTTTTGAGTTTCTGCCTATAAGATGGTAGGAGCAAGATGGCGTCGTGGTCGGATTTGCCGAAGGGAGGGCAGGGGAGGGCTTTGTATGCATCACGGAAGTTAGAGTAGCAGTGATTGAGTGTATTACACCCGCACATAGTGCAATCAATATGCTGACAGAATTTAGCTAGCCTTGTTCTCAAATTTGCTTTGTTAACCTCTATGGGCTAGGTGGGACGCTAGCGTGCCACCCGTGGTGCACTCCATCAACAGCAGGTGCATTTCAAGAGCGGCAAATTTGAATCCAAATAAATGTCAAAATTCAAATTTTTCAAAAATACAACTATTTTACACCATTTGAAAGATAAACATCTACTTAATCTAACCACGTTTTACGATTTCAAAAAGGTTTTACGGCGAAAGCATAAATTTAGAGTATGTTAGGACAGTACATTTACAAGAGTTGTGTGTAATGTTTTGTCAAGTCAAAGACAGGGTCACCAAAACCATAAAACCAGCTAAAATGATGCACTAACCTTTTACAATCTCCATCAGATGACACTCCTAGGACATTATGTTAGACAATGCATGCATTTTTAGTTCTATCAAGTTCATATTTATATCCAAAAACAGCGTTTTACTATGGCATTGATGTTGAGGAAATCGTTTCCCTCCAATAACCGGCAGTCAAGTCAGCGTCACAAATTAAATAATTAAAATTAGAAAACATTGGTAAAATATTATATTGTCATTTAAAGAATTATAGATTTACATCTCTTGAACGCAATCAACTTGCCAGATTTAAAAATAACCTTACTGGAAAATCACACTTTGCAATAATCTGAGCACTGCGCCCAGAAAAATACGCGTTGCGATACAGACTAGACGTCATGTTGGGGAGATCTAAAATCGAAAATACTATGTAAATAATCCATTACCTTTGATTCTCTTCATCAGATGTCACTTCCAGGTATCACAGGTCCATAACGAATGTAGTTTTGTTCAAAAAAGCTCATCATTTATGTCCAAAAATCTCCGTCTTGTTAGCACATGATCTAAGCCAGCCGGACTTCTCGTCATGAACGAGGGGAAAAAATATATTTCCGTTCGTTCAAACATGTCAAACGTTGTATAGCATAAATCATTAGGGCCTTTTTTAACCAGAACATGAATAATATTCAAGGTGGACGAATGCATACTCTTTTATAACGTATTGGAACGAGGGTACCCAACATGAACTCGCGCGCCAGGTGTCTAATGGGACATCATCGTTCCATGGCTCTTGTTCGGTCAGATCTCCCTCCAGAAGACTCAAAACACTTTGTAAAGGCTGGTGACATCTAGTGGAAGCAATAGGAAGTGCCAAAATATTCCTCAGCCCCTGTGTTTTTCAATGGGATAAGTTTAAAGTCAATACAACACATCAGGTATCCACTTCCTGTCAGAAAATGTCTCAGGGTTTTGCCTGCCAAATTAGTTCTGTTATACTCACAGACACCATTCAAACAGTTTTAGAAACTTTAGAGTGTTTTCTATCCATATATAATAAGTATATGCATATTCTAGTTACTGGGTAGGATTAGTAACCAGATTAAATCGGGTACATTTTTTTTATCCAGACGTGCAAATGCTGCCCCCTAGCCCTAACAGGTTAAGTTCCTGTATGTTGTTATGATTATACCATGAGTCGTTAATCATGAAGCATACACCCCCGCCCTTCCTCTTCCCAGAGTGGAGTTTAACTCTGTCGGCGCGATGCATGGAGAAGTCCGGTAGCAGAACTGATTCCAACAACATATTCCAAGGGAGCCATGTTTCCGTGAAACAGAGGATGTTACAATCTCTGTCTCTCTGGAAGGCAACCCTTGCTTGAATTTCATCTACCTTGTTGTCAAGAGATTGGACATTGGCGAGTAGTATACTTGGGAGCGGTGGACGATGTGCACGTCTATGGAGCCTGATCAGGAGGCCGCACCGTCTGCCCCTTCTGCGGCACCGTTGTTTTGGGTCGGCGTCTGGGATTAGGTCCATTGTCCTGGGTGGTGGTCCAAACAGTGGATCTGCTTCGGGAAAGTTGTATTCCTGGTCGTAATGTTGGTAAGTTGACGTCGCTCTTATATCCAATAGTTCTTCCCGGCTGTATGTAATAAGACTTAAGATTTCCTGGGGTTACGTTGTAAGAAATAATACATAAAATGAAATGCTGCATAGTTTCCTAAGGACTCGAAGCGAGGCGACCATCTCTGTCGGCGCCATCTTGCAGTAAGCCATCTTGCTTGATTTCTGTGATGTGATTGTATTGGAAATGTTTGGTTTATAATATAATCGGATTGTTTTTAATGTTGTTTTATATGGTAGAAGAGGTGCTTTGCATTTCATTGATGAGGGTGGGCAGACCGTGACTAATGGTTGAGTAACGATGTAGCTATAGTGTTGTCATGAACAACTCGTTACAATGGAATACTAATTTCTCTGTTATCGTATGCAACGTAGTACGGCACTCTTGTGGGAAGACAGCTTGGTACCGATAAGTCGTGGTAGTGCATTGTACATTGTTTGCTTTCCGCAATTGGAAATGCATTGTATTGGCATGGGGAAGTGTTATTACGGTAATTAGCAACTGTTTTGCATTGCATTGATGGGTA
Organism: Salmo salar; assembly: GCF_965601325.2. Taxonomy (NCBI): domain Eukaryota; kingdom Metazoa; phylum Chordata; class Actinopteri; order Salmoniformes; family Salmonidae; genus Salmo; species Salmo salar. The sequence goes on along the minus strand of NC_138297.1, from coordinate 34,877,203 downwards.
TTATGCATGTAGCTGTGTAGCGTAGTCCTACCTTGCAATTGTTCATGTTTGTAAAGCGGTGCAGTAGCCTGTATTCTTGTGGCAAGACAGCCATGCATGGCTGCAAACACATTGTGTGTATTTGTACTTTCAATTATTATCCCTCCTGTGTTATCAGCAAGCGAAAATAGTTGTGCCCCCTTAGTTATTACTGATACCCCTTTGCCGAGTTAATCCTGCCGCCGGGCCTGCCGTCCAGGTCATAAAGTGATCGTCTATATAGCGGGTAAAATATTTAACATGATCTTTGTAAGGATTATCTTCATAAATAGAATCCAATTTGAATTTCCCCATAAAGAGATTTGCATAGTTGGGAGCTAATGGAGTTCCCATTGCTGTTCCAAAAGTATGTTGATAGTAATATTTCTTATTTTAGTAAGCACAAGTTGTGCAAGTTCAATTAAAGATTCCATTGCACTTATTGTAAGTGTAGGGGTGTTAACCCTGGGGTCCTGGCTAAATTACCAATCTGGCCCTCATACCATTACGGCCACCTAATCATCCCCAGCTAACAATTGGTTCATTCATCCCCCTCCTATCCCCTGAAACTATTCCCCAGGTCGTTGCTGTAAATGAGAATGTGTTCTCAGTCAACTTACCTGGTAAAATAACAGTAAAATAAATAAATAAATAAATAAAAATTAGTAGGCACATCGCTTAAGCGGTTGGAGAGGAAGAATTTGAGGGCCTCTATACCTCCAGCATTCGGAATATTGGTATATAGCGATAAGACATCAAGAGTGACTAACAAATCTCCTTCACTAATAACTGGTATATACAGTGCATTTGGAAAGTATTCAGACCCCTTGACTTTTTCCACATTTTGTTGTTACAGCCTTATTCTAAAATTGCTTAAATAGTTTTTTCCCCTCATCAATCTGCACACAATACCCCATAATGACAAAGCAAAAACAGGTTTCTATAAATTTTTGCAAATGTATAAAAAATACAAACTGAAATATCACATTTACATAAGTATTCAGACCCTTTACTCAGTACATTGTTGAAGCACCTTTGGCACAGATTACAGCCTTGAGTCTTCTTGGGTATGACGCTTCAAGCTTGGCACACCTGTATTTGGGAAGTTTCTCCCATTCTTCTCTGCAGATCCTCTAAAGCTCTGTCAGGTTGGATGGGGAGCGTAGCTGCATAGCTATTTTCAGGTCTCTCCAGAGATGTTTGATCGGGTTCAAGTCCGGGCCCTGGCTGGGCCACTCAAGGACATTAAGAGACTTGGCCCGAAGCCACTCCTGCATTGTCTTACCTGTGGGCTTAGGGACACTGTCCGGTTGGAAGGTGAACCTTTGCCCCAGTCTAAGGTCCTGAGCACTCTGGAGCAGGTTTTCATCAAGGATCTCTCTGTACTTTGCTCTGTTCATCGTTCCCTCAATTCTGACTAGATAAATGAAATAGTCTCCCAGTCCCTGCCACTGACAATCATCCACATAGCATGATGCTGCCACCACCATAGGGATGGTGCCAGGTTTCCTCCAGACGTGACGGTTGACATTCAGGCCAAAGAGTTCAATCTTGTTTCTTATGGTCTGAGAGTCTTTAGGTGCCTTTTGGCAAACTCAAAGTGGGCTGTCATGTGCCTTTTACTGAGGAGTGGCTTGCAGAGAAGGTTGTCCTTCTGGAAGGTTCTCCTATTTCCACAGAGTAACTCTGGAACTCTGTCACAGTGACCATCGGGTTCTTGGTCACTTCCCTGACCCAAAGCCCATTTCCCCAGTTTGGCCAGGCAGCCAGCTCTAGGAAGAGTCTTGGTGCCTCCAAACTTCATCCATTTAAGAATGATGAATGCAACTATGTTCTTGGGGACCTTCAGTGTTGCAGAAATGTTTTGGTACCTTTCCCCAGATCCGTGCCTCGACACAGTCCTGTCTCGGAGCTCTATGGACAATTCCTTTGACCGCATGGCTTGGTTTTTGCTCTGACATGCATTGTCAACTGTGGGACCTTATATAGACAGGTGTGTGCCTTTCCAAATCATGTCCATTCAATTGAATTTACCACAGGTGGACTCCAATCAAGTTGTAGAAACATCAAGGATGATCAATGGAAACAGAATGCACCTGAGCTCAATTTCGAGTATTTTAGCAAAGGATCGGAATACTTATGTACAATTTTATTTTTTATACATTTACAAACATTTTGAAAAACCTGTTTTAGCTTTGTCGTTATGGGGTATTGTGTGTAGATTGAAAAGGATTTTAAAAAATGTAATGCATTTTAGAATATTGCTTTAACCTCTTACATCTAGACGTTCCGCTAGCGGAACACCTGCTCCAATATCCAATGATAGGCGTGGCGCGAATTACAAATTCCTCAAAAATACAAAAACTTCAATTTTTCAAACATATGACTATTTCACAGCATTTTAAAGACAAGACTCTCCTTTATCTAACCACACTATCCGATTTCAAAAAGGCTTTACAGCGAAAGCAAAACATTAGATTATGTCAGCAGAGTACCAAGCCAGAAATAATCAGACACCCATTTTTCAAGCTAGCATATAATGTCACAAAAACCCAGAAGACAGCTAAATGCAGCACTAACCTTTGATGATCTTCATCATATGACACACCTAGGACATTATGTTATACAATACATGCATGTTTTGTTCAATCAAGTTCATATTTATATCAAAAAACAGCTTTTTACATTAGCATGTGACGTTCAGAACTAGCATACCCCCTGCAAACTTCCGGGGAATTTGCTAACAATTTACTAAATTACTCACGATAAACGTTCACAAAAAGCAGAACAATTATTTTAAGAATTATAGATACAGAACTCCTCTATGCACTCGATATGTCCGATTTTAAAATAGCTTTTTGGTGAAAGCACATTTTGCAATATTCTAAGTACATAGCCCAGCCATCACGGGCTAGCTATTTAGACACCCGGCAAGTTTAGCACTCACCAATATCAGATTTACTATTATAAAAGTTTGATTACCTTTTGTTGTCTTCGTCAGAATGCACTCCCAGGACTGCTACTTCAATAACAAATGTTGGTTTGGTCCAAAAGAATCCATCGTTATATCCGAATAGCGGCGTTTTGTTCGTGCGTCCCAGACACTATCCGAAATGGTAAATCAGGGTCGCGCGCATGGCGCAATTCGTGACAAAAAAAATCGAAATATTCCATTACCGTACTTCGAAGCATGTCAACCGCTGTTTAAAATCAATTTTTATGCAATTTATCTCGTTAAAAAAGCGATAATATTCCGACCGGGAATCTCCTTTTCGGCAAACAGAGGAAAAATCACAAAGACGGGGGCGGCCAGGGCACGCGCCTAAGCCCACAGTCCCTTGATCGGCCACTTGAGAAAGGCGATAATGTGTTTCAGCCTGGGGCTGGGATGACGACATTCTGTTTTTTCCCGGGCTCTGAGCGCCCATGGAAGACGTAGGAAGTGTCACGTTAGAGCAGAGATCCTTTGTAAAAGATAGAGATGGCAAAGAAGTTCAAGAAATGGTCAGACAGGCCACTTCCTGTAAAGGAATCTCTCAGGTTTTGACCTGCCATTTGAGTTCTGTTATACTCACAGACACCATTCAAACAGTTTTAGAAACTTTAGAGTGTTTTCTATCCAAAGCCAACAATTATATGCATATTCTAGTTACTGGGCAGGAGTAGTAACCAGATTAAATCGGGTACGTTTTTTATCCAGCCGTGAAAATACTGCCCCCTAGCCATAACAGGTTAATCTGAAGGCGCTGTGAATTATGGGCCTGCTCTGATATATGTGATAGTTGGCTTCTAAACAAGTTGGAAAAAGTGGGTTTGGTGTCAGATGGTATCAGTTTGGTGTCAGAATGATATTTAATTGACTGATGGAGTCCCACTTCTCTCATGTCACCATCGAGCGATGGAGAGGAAACACTAGCACTGCCCGGCCATCTCGAGTTCATCGGGCCAGTCAATTTTGCATTTCTACAGTATTTTTGAGCATGTCAAATTTGTGATGGTAAAAGCCCATTGAAAAATATTGCAACAAATTGCACATATGCAATATGATTCAATAGTGAAAAACATCACCAAATGGACATGATGAAAACACCACAACGAGCGATGGAGAGGAACCACAGTCACTGCCCGGCCATCCTGAGTTCACGGGCCAGTCAATTTTGAATTTCTGCAGTATTTTTGAGCATGTCAAATTCATGATGGTAATGGTCATTTTGGACGTTTTTTTTTTAAATCATTAAAAAACAACAGAGTCCCACTTCTCCCTCATCATACATGACAAATAGACCATCTAGGTTGATTCATGGCTTAACCTCTATGGGCTAGGTGGGACGCTAGCGTCCCCCCCGTGGTGCACTCCATCAACAGCAGGTGCATTTCAAGAGCGGCAAATTTGAATCCAAATAAATGTTAAAATTCAAATGTTTCTAACATACAACTATTTTACACCCTTTGAAAGATAAACATCTCTAATCTAACCACGTTTTACGATTTCAAAAAGGTTTTACGGCGAAAGCATAAATTTAGAGTATGTTAGGACAGTACATTTACAAGAGTTGTGTGTAATGTTTTGTCAATTCAAAGACAGGGTCACCAAAACCATAAAACCAGCTAAAATGATGCACTAACCTTTTACAATCTCCATCAGATGACACTCCTAGGACATTATGGTAGACAATGCATGCATTTTTATTTCTATCAAGTTCATATTTATATCCAAAAACAGCGTTTTACTATGGCATTGATGTTGAGGAAATCGTTTCCCTCCAATAACCGGCAGTCAAGTCAACACCACAAATTAAATAATTAAAATTAGAAAACATTGGTAAAATATTATATTGTCATTTAAAGAATTATAGATTTACATCTCTTGAACGCAATCAACTTGCCAGATTTAAAAATAACCTTACTGGGAAATCACACTTTGCAATAATCTGAGCACTGCGCCCAGAAAAATACGCGTTGCGATACAGACTAGACGTCATGTTGGGGAGATCTAAAATCGAAAATACTATGTAAATAATCCATTACCTTTGATTCTCTTCATCAGATGTCACTTCCAGGTATCACAGGTCCATAACGAATGTAGTTTTGTTCAAAAAAAGCTCATCATTTATGTCCAAAAATCTCCGTCTTGTTAGCACATGATCTAAGCCAGCCGGACTTCTCGTCATGAACGAGGGGAAAAAATATATTTACGTTCGTTCAAACATGTCAAAGTTGTATAGCATAAATCATTAGGGCCTTTTTTAACCAGAACATGAATAATATTCAAGGTGGACGAATGCATACTCTTTTATAACGTATTGGAACGAGGGTACCCAACATGAACTCGCGCGCCAGGTGTCTAATGGGCCATCATCGTTCCATGGCTCTTGTTCGGTCAGATCTCCCTCCAGAAGACTCAAAACACTTTGTAAAGGCTGGTGACATCTAGTGGAAGCAATAGGAAGTGCCAAAATATTCCTCAGCCCCTGTGTTTTTCAATGGGATAGGTTTAAAGGTAATACAACACATCAGGTATCCACTTCCTGTCAGAAAATGTCTCAGGGTTTTGCCTGCCAAATGAGTTCTGTTATACTCACAGACACCATTCAAACAGTTTTAGAAACTTTAGAGTGTTTTCTATCCATATATAATAAGTATATGCATATTCTAGTTACTGGGTAGGATTAGTAACCAGATTAAATCGGGTACATTTTTTTTATCCAGCCGTGCAAATACTGCCCCCTAGCCCTAACAGGTTAACATAGGGCTATATATCATTTGGGCAGTATAAATGCCATTTGGACATGGTTAACTGATTTTTAGGTTTGGAAAACGACTTCCTATGATCGTACATGGCAAATGGACAAACATCCTGATTTGGCACATTCAATAGTTTCATACATGTATAATTGACAAAAAAATTATTGGACATTTCATTTGGACATTTGTTATGGCATTTGGCCAAAAAAAGAAAAAATTGTCACTTTTGACTTCCTATGAAATCATATTGCAAATGGACAAAACATATGCCTTATGTACAAGCAAAAAATCGTCAATAAAATGTCAAAAGTATGTTCATACAGTTGTTATACATGTGTAATTGACAAAAAAATGAAAGAATTTTGAAAAACATTCCAGAAAGTACTTTTTTAAGGGGGTTATAAGGTTTTGAAAAATTTTCATTTTTTCAAAATGTGACTCTTGGGTGTTGACTTGTGTTACATTTGCAATATAAAAATCCACGGTGAAGCGCGCTCGCCATCTATAGGATTTTTGGGGTGTTACACTTGGCATTTGCCATATGAAATTTGCAATATGATTTGGATGAATGTGGACCAAATTGAGGGGTATTGTCAATAGGGTGTATGATTTGTGCGGTGCCAATATGTTCCCATTCATTTTTGTGGGGGTCTCCCCTTACTTCTGCAATGGCTCTGCAATATTGATGAGTTTGAAATAGGAATAATTATTCCTCATTAATTTAATTTTTTCACCTTTATTTATACAAGTTAATTAAGAACAAATTCTTATTTAACATGACGACCTGTCAAATATCAATAAACAACACATCAATAAACAACAATTACACTATACATATCACCTGTATATAGGCATACAAATCAATTGCACAATACATGAAAAGCAAACACAAAACATGAAAAGCAATCATATGAAACAAACACATTCTTCAGTAAAAAGGCCCTCTAACATCCACCTAAATTTCCCTAGATGCACCAAATCCACCAACTTTAAGGACTTTTGGAGATTATTCCACATGAGAGTTGCAAAAAAAACTAAAGCAGATTTACCTAGCTCAGTGGAGATTGGTTTTATTGGTTTATTCGGATCCCCATTAGCTTTTGCCGAAGCAGAAGCTATTCTTCCCGAGGTCCACAAAAATCACAAAACATGACAAGTACTGTAACAGAGTCCTAGAGGACTGTCCACGCATTTCAAGTCTGCGTTGAAACAATGACTTATCAATGACCCAAGACGGGCTCAGTTAATCCCTACCATTGTGACAATGAGTCTTCATATTGCTTGCATCAAATGTACATTATCCTAGGGGTGTTGTCAGACACAATGTAAGTAACTTAATTTATGTTCCACTAATTGCCCTGAATAACTCTGTTGATCCTACAGCGAGTGTATACAGTAATCATGAGCCTATGAACCAGTTACATTGTTAGCACTAGGTGTGCCCTAGTAGGAAGACCACTTTGTGCAGCTCACCCTGCACTATCAGCTCCAATATAAATAACATGAGCAAGTCTACTTCTGATAAGCTTACTAGTAATGCATTGAAAACAATCAAGCAACCCAGAAAAGTGCAAAAAATATCCCATATTAACATATGCAGCATGAGAAACAAGGTCCATGAAGTTAATAACTGCTTGTAACAGATGACATTCATATTCTGACTACCGAAAAGACAGAAATGCCAGCGGGGGCAGTGTTGCGGTCTATTTAAAGAACCACATTCCAGTAAAGCTTAGAGATGATCTGATGTTATACTGTTGGCTACAGGTTCATCTGCCTCACCTAAATCCAATTCTTATGGGAAGCTGCTATAGACCACCAAGTGCTAACAGTCAGTATCTGGATAATATGTGTGAAATGCTTGATAATGTATATGATATCAACAGAGAAGTATATTTTCTGGGTGATTTAAATATTGACTTCCTCTCATCAAGCTGCCCACTCAAGAAAAAACGTCAAACTGTAATCAGTGCCTGCAACCTGTTTCAGGTTGTCAGTTAACCTACTAGGGTATTTACAAACAGCACAGGAATGAAATCAACATGCATTGATCACATCTTTACTAATGCTGCAGAAAGTAGTATCCAAAGCAGTATCCAAATCCATAGGATGTAGTGATCACAATATAATAGCCATATCTAGGAAATCCAAAGTTTCAAAGACTGGAGCTAATATAGTGTATAAGAGGTCATACAATAAGTGTTGTAGTGATACATATGCTCGGAAGCCAGAGTAGCGTCCAAAAAACGTTAATCGGCTCCAGAGTCAATGAGGACCCGGAGAGATTTAGACTGGCTACCCCACAACAGAAAGGCAGGAACAGGGGTGCGAACAAGGGAAGCAGGAGAGTTCCCAGTGAGCCTGATCTCTTTTAAGGACAAGAGAACACAAAATGACCAAGAGTCCCACAATACAGACACCTCTTCGTGTTGATCCTGTATTGCTGTTCCGCTGGCGATAACCCAGCTCTTCCTATTTGCATAGGCTCTGGAAGCAGTGACTCAGCCGACTCCAGCGACCTCTCGGGGCAGGTTGGGAAGCCTCGGGTTCTCTTGGCAACGGGATTGTCGGGGACTTCTGGGATGACTCAGAGGTACGGTGGAATCCCTGGGGGTGTGAGCGAAGTTGAATTTCTTCTCCCTCCATTGTTCCCGTAGTCGCCCATCGATACGGAGGATCAAAGCGATGAGGGAATCGAGATCCGTAGGTAACTACCTAGGAGCAGGCTCGTCCTTGACCTCCTACGAGACGTTGTACATATCGAACAGTGCTTCCTGGTTTCAAGCGCTCTCTGCTGCCAACTTGCGGAAATCCACTGCATGGTCAGCCACACTACAGGAGTCCTGCCAAAGCTGGATTAGCTTCCGGGCAGCTTCTCTCCTGGAGAACGGGGTGAAAAAAACCTTCACCTCTTCCACAAACCCCTCCAGACTAACGCATATGGCCAGCTGCTGTTCCCATACAGCAGTAGCCCAGGTGAGAGCCCTCCTGGACATCAACGTGATGAGATAGGCTACCTTGGAGCGATCCGAGGGAAGGAGGAGGGCTGAAGCTCGAAAATGAGGGCAAACTGAGCTAGAAACGCCCGACAGGTGCTCGACTCTCAATTGAAACGTTGGTGGGGGGGTAAACGGGGCTCCCGAGAAGTTGGAGTGGCCGATGAGACGGCGCTGCTAGCAGCTGAGGAGCTGAGGGGTTACCACCGTGGTAGGCTGCCTCCCAGACAACCACAGAATTGCTCCAGCAAACTGTTCAATGTCCGGTCATGGCGTTCAGCCAATGTTTGGACCCCCTTTATAAGGCCACGAAGCAGTTCCTCGTGCCTCCTGTTGGCGGCTCCTTGGGAGGAGATGGCGTCCCGCAGCTGACCCGGGTCTGCTGGGTCATTCATGGCCAGTTCGTACTATCAGGAATCAAGGTGAGACCCAAGTGCTGACCATGTGCAGTAACAATGTTTAATGTAACACCAGGGGCAGGTAAACGACAGGTCAAGGCAGGCATTCTCAGGGTCAGGCAGAGTTCAGTAATCCAGAGATGGGACAAAGGCACAGGACGGCAGGCAGGCTCAGGGTCTGGGATGGGCAGAGTAGTCAGGCAGGAGGGTACAAGGTCAGGACAGGCAAGAGTCAAAAACCAGGAGGACGAGAAAAAAAGAGGCAGGGAAAAAGACAGGAGCTGACAGGACAAATGCTGGTAAGCTTGACAAACAAGATGAACTGGCAACAGACAGACAGAAAACACAGGTATGAATACCCAGGTGGGAATGGGGAAGATGGGCAACACCTGGAGGGGGGTGGAGACAAGCACAAAGACAGGTGAAACAGATCAGGGCGTGACACCATTAAGAAAATGATTGTAAAAACTGTTAAATCCCCTTGGATTGATGATGAATTAAAAAATTGTATGGTTGAGAGGGATGATGCAAAAGGTATGGTAAGCTCAGTCTGGCAGCCCAACTGATTGGCAAACGTACTGCAAATTAAGAAATCACGTGACTAAGCTAAATAAAAAATAAACTATACTATGAAACAAAGAAATTATATAAAGAATGATAGTAAAAAGCTTTGGAGGACCTTAAATTGTCATGTCGAAGTAACAAAAGTGTATTACTAGAACAGGGGGCAGGCAAAACGACAGGTCAGGACCAGGCAGAGGTCGGTAATCCAGTGTGATGTGACAAGGTACAGAACGGCAGGCAGGCTCAGGGTCAGGGGAGGTAGAATGGTCAAAACCGGGAAAAATAGGAACTAGAAACAGACAGGAGCAATGGAAAACGCTGGTAGGCTTGATGAACAAAACGAATTGGCAACAGGTATAAATACACTGGGGATAATGGGGAAGATGGTCGACACCTGGAGGGGGGGTGAAGACAAGCACAAAGACAGGTGAAACAGATCAGGGTGTGACATAAATTACATTTTGGGGGAAAAAGCCAACTCGGCTCCATCATTCATTGAATCAGATTGCACATTTATCACAAAACCCACTGATATTGCCAACTACTTTAACCTGTTGGGGGTAGGGGGCAGTATTGACACGGCCGGATAAAAAACGTACCCGATTTAATCTGGTTACTACTCCTGCCCAGTAACTAGAATATGCATATAATTATTGGCTTTGGATAGAAAACACCTGAAAGTTTCTAAAACTGTTTGAATGGTGTCTGTGAGTATAACAGAACTCATATGGCAGGCAAAAACCTGAGAAGATTCCTTACAGGAAGTGGCCTGTCTGACAAGTTGTTGTTCATCTTGGCTCTTTTTATTGAAGACTGAGGATCTTTGCTGTAACGGGACACTTCCTACGGCTCCCATAGGCTCTCAGAGCCCGGGAAAAAGCTGAATGATATCGAGGCAGCCCCAGGCTGAAACACATTTACGCTTTTGGCAAGTGGCCGATCAGAGGACAATGGGCTTAGGCACGTGCACGAGTCGACCCCGTGCTTTATTTTCTTTCCTCTTTTTACCTAAACGCAGATTCCCGGTCGGAATATTATCGCTTTTTTACGAGAAAAATGGCATAAAAATTGATTTTAAACAGCGGTTGTCATGCTTCGAAGTACGGTAATGGAATATTTAGAATTTTTTTGTCACGAAATGCGCCGTGCTTGTCACCCTTCTTTACCATTTCGGATAGTGTCTTGAACGCACGAACAAAACGCCGCTGTTTGGATACAACAATGTATTATTTTGGACCAAACCAACATTTGTTATTGAAGTAGCAGTCCTGGGAGTGCATTCTGACGAAGACAACAAAGGTAATGAAACTTTTGTAATAGTAAATCGGAGTTTGATCAGGGCTAAACTTGGTCGGTGTCTAAATGGCTAGCCGTGATGGCTGGGCTATCTACTGAGAATATTGCAAAATGTGCTTTCACCGAAAAGCTATTTTAAAATCGGACATATCGAGTGCATAGAGGAGATCTGTATCTATAATTCTTAAAATAATTGTTATGTTTTTTGTGAACGTTTATCGTGAGTAATTTAGTAAATTCACCGGATGTTTGCAGGGGGTATGCTAGTTCTGAACGTCACATGCTAATGTAAAAAAGCTGGGTTTTGATATAAAAATGAACTTGATTGAACAAAACATGCATGCATTGTATAACATAATGTCCTAGGGTTGTCATCTGATGAAGATCATCAAAGGTTAGTGCTGCATTTAGCTGATGTTTTGTTTTTTGCGACATTATATGCTTGCTTGAAAAATGGGTGTCTGATTATTTCTGGCTGGGTACTCTGCTGACATAATCTAATGTTTTGCTTTTGCTGTAAAGCCTTTTTGAAATCGGACAGTGTGGTTAGATTAATGAGAGTCTTGTCTTTTAAATGCTGTAAAATAGTCATATGTTTGAAAAATGGAAGTTTTCGGATTTTAGAGGAATTTGTAATTCGCGCCACGCCCATCATTGGATATTGGAGCAGGTGTTCCGCTAGCAGAACGTCTAGATGTAAGAGGTTATGTTCATACAAATATTTACACATGTTAAGTTTGCTGAAAATAAACGCAGTTGACAGTGAGAGGACGTTTCTTTTTTTGCTGAGTTTACATCTCGTAATGAATAATGTGGAAATTGAGCAAGTTGAGGTGACTAAACTGCTTGGAGTAACCCTGGATTGTAACTGTCATGGTCAAAACATATTGATACAACAGTAGCTAAGATGGAGAGAAGTCTGTCCATAAAAAAGTGCTGCTCTGCCTTCTTAACAACACTATCAACAAGGCAGGTCCTACAGGCCCAGGTTTTGTCACACCTAGACTACTGTTCATTAGTGTGGTCAGGTGTCACAAAGAGGGACTTGGGACAATTGCAGTTGGCTCAGAACAGGGCAGCATGCCTGGCCCTTAAAAGTGCATGGAGAGCTAATATTTATGACATGCATGTCAATCTCTCATGTCTCAAAGTGGAGGAGAAATTGACTTCATCATTACTTGTTTTTGTAAGGGGCGTTGACAAGCTGAATGTACCAAGCTGTCTGTTTAAAATAGTAGCATACAGCTCGGACACCCATGCATACCCCGCAAGACATGCCACCGGAGGTCTCTTCACAGTCCCCAAGTCCAGAACAGACTATGGGAGGCGCACAGTACTACATAGAGCCATGACTACATGGAACTCTATTCCACATCAGGTTACTGATGCAAGCAGTAGATTCAGATTTAAAAAGCGGGGACTGTGAAGAGACATGCAAAAGTACAGACACATGCATGCTCACAAATTGTGAAATTGTTATATGGTGGTATTGAATATTTTGTGTTGTGGATATGTGGTGGTGTAGGGATGTTATATGATGTACTGTTTTATCTTTAGCTCATTCAGTACAAACATAGTTCACCGTTTTTATCTTTGTTTTATATGGAATGTGGGTGCTTTGGTGTGTTTGGACCCTAGGAAGAGTAGCTGCTGCCTTGGCAGCTAATGGGGATCCCTAATAAATGCAAATTCAAAACAATACAACGATTTACAAGCAACACAAAAAAAGCACCTTAGACAGCAGCCCCTGCCCCATTGGGGAAAGCTATTGTACTGCCTGTACAATATCCCTCCATGCAAGAGTTGAACTGTTTAAATGCTATATGGTCCTTATTAAGGCAATGTGAGGACTGTTTAAACAGTTCAAACCATTTGGCCTCTAAAGGCAACCATAAGGATGGTCTGCCGGTCTCCGGCTCTTGCGGAGAAGAATATCTGAATAGGTCCAGACTGTGAGCCGCTTCTCTCCCTTTGATGCTTAATGAGCATGTGTTCTGAAGTGGCCTTTTCAAATGATTTGACCATTGTTTGTCCTGCTGTTGTTTTAGGCCCTGAGGACTGAGGTGTGTAGATGGTTTTGAGTATCTTTGAAACATTTGTCTAGCTTTCAGGATATTGTTAGATTCTTCGATAATCGTAAAAATGGTTTACAGTATAATTTGAATAGCATTTTATCAATGCCTTGAAATGATACCTTTAGCTTTTTGAAGGTCTAGCAAGAAATAGACTAGAGAAATCCTGGATTGCAGACAGTTCTCCTTCATAAACAATTTATAATGCTCTATTCAATTCTGTGTCTACACAATAATTTAGCTTTAATTGTGCAGGTGTTCTGGTTGTCATGGTATCACAATGTATATCCAAACACAGGACCAGGCTGATACAGATGCCTATTTGACCACCTCATCTCAGAATAGCCTCAAAATGTCTAATCTTCATTTGGTCTAAGACACAAGATGATACAGTGCAATACAGAGGGGCAATTCTCTCTTTGATAAATTTTTTTTAGAATGTCAAATAGGTCATCCCATCCCCCGATTTGGTTGCACTTGCCTCTTGGACACATGTAAAGCAATTCTGCTGGCCTTGGTATTTTTTCAAGCTTCAACGTCACACGTGGCAAGGATACTCAAGGTGAAGAACTGAGACAAATGAGAAACTGGAAGCTCAATCGATACTGGCTATTTTGAAAGCTAATGTAGCCACTGTAAAAGCATCGCCTGAAGGGCACTGGTATCCTCAGTGTTCATCCCGAGGGGATTTTGTGCTGTAATGTAGAGGTCTGAACAGGACTGATTTCTTCATCCCACTCCCGTCTTCACCAGCAGCTGGTCCCAAACGCAACCGCAGTCCCACAATGTTATTTTAGGCGTATGTGACGCAGCTCACTTGCCAGCCATGGTCCCAACAATTTTGCGCCCTATGGGCAATAAACAATGTGTTATAAAAAAAGTTTATCACGTGTCCCGTTATATTATGTTATCTGTATTACTGGGCTATATCAGCCACTATGCAAAATGTAGTTTGAAGAAAGCAGAGTTGGAGAGACTTGCACTTTCTCTTGAGCTATTTTTATAGCTTACTTTTTAGGAGTGGGAAGATTTTCAGATGGAAAATTTGGTTGATCAATACTTACTTCTAGGCAATGTAGTAAACTATAGCCTAATCATATTTATTGACTGGTTGGTTCAAGCCCTGAATGCTGATTGGCTGAAAGCCGTGGTATATCAGACCATATACCACAGTTATGACAAAACATTTATTGTTACTGCTCTAATTATGTTGGTAACCAGTTTATAAAAGCAATAAGGCACCATGGGTGTTTGTGGTACCTTGCCAATATACCATTGTTAAGGGCTGTTTCCAGGCCCTCCGTGTTGCGTCGTGCGAAGACCAGCCCTTAGCCGTGGTATATTGGGCATATACCACACCCCCTCGGGCTTATTGCTTAATTAGGAAGTACATTTCTTTGGAAAGATAACTGCCCCGTGCTTCTCCATCCAAGCATAGGCTATAGCTTACTCTATTTATTTGAGACCACACACGCACCTGATTTCACATGTATGGCTACTTACATTTACATTTTTAACTTGAAGCAGCAAAAATTATGACAGCGACACTTTCTACATTTTGCATATAGAATTTAGCCCATCTTTTAGGAGGACGATTTGCAGGCAGAAACAAATAAATGGGTAATAAATACTTATTGAAAATGAAAAGGCACAATGCTTGCTCACTATATTAGCCTAACCTATGCACGTTGTGCGTTTTCTTTTTCACTGATGATAAAAATGTTGATTGCACCTCGACTCATGTTGGTTGAGCGCCCTCCACTTCTTTCCATTATCAATATTTATTTACAGACACTTGTAACCTACAGTCTAAACATATTTAGATTCATTTCAAATTTAAGTTAACTGCCACGGGATTCTCCGCCCATGTAGGCAGCCAACTCTATTTCAATGAGACCACACACTTGAACTCGCACGCCCAACTAGGAGAGGAGAGGTAGGCAACTAAAGTTTAAGCAGCGAATTCTGTGTGTGAATAATATCCAAAATACGTACTTTTAATACAATAGGTAGGCTAACACATACAAAGCAGAAAGATGACCGTTTCCAAATAATCTGCAGGACAACAAAAATATTTTCATCCCAAAGTTGTCTGTCTGACCACCCGCTCCCGCCTGCAGCATGAAACATCCTGACCCCGACGCAATCATCTCTGCGGGGCGCGGGCATCCTTCTATTGTAATGTTGTCGGCCTAAGCTGCACCAACCGACTGCTGTGAGAGAGGGTTAGCGTTTCAGTTTGTTACACATAATACACAAAATCTTAGGATAACTACTGTAGTCACTCTTGTTTTCTTCTCTCCCAATGACTTTGTGTATGTATTGAAATCACTGTCATTCCCATGTAGCTCAACCTCTTTTGAAGTTGTTGTAGTAGCAGCCGCAGCAACGGTGGTAGTAGTGGTAGTAGTAGTAGTAGTAGTAGTACTAATAAGTGTTACTATCCCTCAGGTTTTGTAGCAGAATTTATTGCCTGTGAGCTTGGTAAAATTGTAATAATGCAGTTCATACTGATCAATAAATGTGTTTGCTTTATGCATGCATTTGTGAAAATGACACAGCATTATTTCTCCACTTGCCTCCCACCAACAAGAGCAGCCTGATTCGGGGAGAGCAATTTTGGCTCAGTTTTGTTGGGCATGTGGAACGTTGCCTTGTGGGAAATCAATGATTTGGCAGCTCCTGTAATTAGTTCTGCTTGTTAGAAAAATGAAGGGGTACTAATTTGCAAGTGGCTGGCTTCTTGACTTGTCCCCCCCCCCCCTCCTTGAAGATCATTATTATTATCTTCTCTACGTAAATTTACATTTATGTCATTTAGCAGACGCTCTTATCCAGAGCGACTTACAAATTGGTGCATTCACCTTATGATATCCAGTGGAACAACCACTTTACAATAGTACATCTATATCTTTTTTTGGGGGGGGGGTTAGATGGATTACTTAATCCTATCCCAGGTATTCCTTAAAGAGGTGGGGTTTCAGGTGTCTCCGGAAGGTGGTGATTGACTCCGCTGTCCTGGCGTCGTGAGGGAGCTTGTTCCACCATTGGGGTGCCAGAGCAGCGAACAGTTTGACTGGGCTGAGCGGGAACTGTGCTTCCACAGAGGTAGGGAGGCGAGCAGGCCAGAGGTGGATGAACGCAGTGCCCTTCTTTGGGTGTAGGGACTGATCAGAGCCTGAAGGTACGGAGGTGCCGTTCCCCTCACAGCTCCGTAGGCAAGCATCATGGTCTTGTAGCAGATGCGAGCTTCAACTGGAAGCCAGTGGAGTGTGCGGAGGAGTGGGGTGACGTGAGAGAACTTGGGAAGGTTGAACACCAGACGGGCTGCTGCGTTCTGGATGAGTTGTAGGGGTTTGATGGCACAGGCAGGGAGCCCCGCCAACAGCGAGTTGCAGTAATCCAGACGGGAGATGACAAGTGCCTGGATTAGGACCTGCACCGCTTCCTGTGTGAGGCAGGGTCGTACTCTGCGAATGTTGTAGAGCATGAACCTACAGGATCGGGTCACCGCCTTGATGTTAGCGGAGAACGACAGGGTGTTGTCCAGGGTCACGCCAAGGCTCTTAGCACTCTGGGAGGAGGACACAATGGAGTTGTCAACCGTGATGGCGAGATCATGGAACGGGCAGTCCTTCCCTGGGAGGAAGAGCAGCTCCGTCTTGCCGAGGTTCAGCTTGAGGTGGTGATCCGTCATCCACACTGATATGTCTGCCAGACATGCAGAGATGCGATTCACCACCTGGTTATCAGAAGGGGGAAAGGAGAAGATTAATTGTGTGTCGTCTGCATAGCAATGATAGGAGAGACCATTTGAGGATATGACAGAGCCCTAGAACTGAGCCCTGGGGGACACCAGTGGTGAGAGCACGTGGTGCGGAGACGGATTCTCGCCATGCCACCTGGTAGGAGCGACCTGTCAGGTAGGACGCAATCCAAGAGTGAGCCGCGCCGGAGATGCCCAACTCGGAGAGGGTGGAGAGGAGGATCTGATGGTTCACAGTATCAAAGGCAGCAGATAGGTCTAGAAGGATGAGAGCAGAGGAGCGAGAGTTAGCTTTAGCAGTGCGGAGAGCCTCCGTGACACAGAGAAGAGCAGTCTCAGTTGAATGACCAGTCTTGAAACCTGACTGATTTGGATCAAGAAGGTCATTCTGAGAGAGATAGCAAGAGAGCTGGCCAAGGACGGCACGCTCAAGAGTTTTGGAGAGAAAAGAAAGAAGGGATACTGGTCTGTAGTTGTTGACATCGGAGGGATCGAGTGTGGGTTTTTTGAGAAGGGGTGCAACTCTCGCTCTCTTGAAGACGGAAGGGACGTAGCCAGCGGTCAAGGATGAGGTGATGAGTGAGGTAAGGGAGAAGGTCTCCGGAAATGGTCTGGATAGGGTCAAGCGGCAGGTTGTTGGGCGGGCGGCCGGCCGTCGCAAGATTTCATCTGGAGAGAGAGGGGAGAAAGAGGTCAAAGCATAGGGTAGGGCAATGTGAGCAGGATCAGCGGTGTCGTTTGACTTAACAAACGAGGATCAGATGTCGTCAACCTTCTTTTCAAAATGGTTGACAAAGTCATCCGCAGAGAGGGAGGAGTGGGGGAGGGGGAGGAGGATTCAGGAGGGAGGAGAAGGTGGCAAAGAGCTTCCTAGGGTTAGAGGCAGATGCTTGGAATTTACAGTGGTAGAAAGTGGCTTTAGCAGCAGAAACAGAGGAATAAAATGTGGAGAGGAGGGAGTGAAAAGATGCCAGGTCCGCAGGGAGGCTAGTTTTCCTTCATTTCCGCTCGGCTGCCCGGAGCCCTGTTCTGTGAGCTCGCAATGAGTCGTCAAGCCACGGAGCAGGAGGGGAGGACCGAGCCGGCCGGGAGGATAGGGGACATAGAGAGTCAAAGGATGCAGAAAGGGAGGAGAGGAGGGTTGAGGAGGCAGAATCAGGAGATTGGTTAGAGAAGGATTGAGCAGAGGGAAGAGATGATAGGATGGAAGAGGAGAGAGTAGCAGGAGAGAGAGAGGTTGCGACGGCGCAATACCATTTGAGTAGGGGCAGAGTGAGTAGTGTTGGAGGAGAGCGAGAGGGAAAAGGATACAAGGTAGTGGTCGGAGACTTGGAGGGGAGTTGCAGTGAGATTGGTAGAAGAACAGCATCTAGTAAAGATGAGGTCAAGCGTATTGACTGCCTTGTGAGTAGGGGGGGACGGTGAGAGGGTGAGGCCAAAAGAGGAGAGGAGTGGAAAGGAGGAGGCAGAGAGAAATGAGTCAAAGGTAGACGTAGGGAGGTTAACCTGTTGGGGCTAGGGGGCAGTATTTTCACGGCTGGATAAAAAAACGTACCCGATTTAATCTGGTTACTAATCCTACCCAGTAACTAGAATATGCATATACTTATTATATATGGATAGAAAACACCCTAAAGTTTCTAAAACTGTTTGAATGGTGTCTGTGAGTATAACAGAACTCATTTGGCAGGCAAAACCCTGAGACATTTTCTGACAGGAAGTGGATACCTGATGTGTTGAATTACCTTTAAGCCTATGCCATTGAAACACACAGGGGTTTATTGCTTCCACTAGATGTCACCAGCCTTTACAAAGTGTTTTGAGTCTTTTACTGTGAGATCTGACCGAACAAGAGCCATGGAACGGTGATGGCCGATTAGACTCTGGCGCGCGAGTTCATGTTGGGTACCCTCGTTCCAATACGTTATAAAAGAGAATGCATTCGTCCACCTTGAATATTATTCATGTTCTGGTTAAAAAAGGCACTAATGATTTATGCTATACAACGTTTGACATGTTTGAACGAACGTAAATATATTTTTTCCCCTCGTTCATGACGAGAAGTCCGGCTGGCTTAGATCATGTGCTAACAACACGGAGCTTTTTGGATATAAATGATGAGCTTTTTTGAACAAAACTACATTCGTTATGGACCTGGGATTCCTGGAAGTGACATCTGATGAAGAGAATCAAAGGTAATGGATTATTTACATAGTATTTTCGATTTTAGATCTCTCCAACATGGCCGTTTGTCTGTATAGCAAAGCATATTTTTCTGGGTGCAGTGCTCAGATTATTGCAAAGTGTGATTTCCCAGTAAGGTTATTTTTAAATCTGGCAAGTTGATTGCATTCAAGAGATGTAAATCTATAATTCTTTAAATGACAATATAATATTTTACCAATGTTTTGTAATTTTAATTATTTAATTTGTGGTGCTGACTTGACTGCCGGTTATTGGAGGGAAACGATTTCCTCAACATCAATGCCATAGTAAAACGCTGTTTTTGGATATAAATATGAACTTGATAGAACTAAAAATGCATGCATTGTCTAACATAATGTCCTAGGAGTGTCATCTGATGGAGATTGTAAAAGGTTAGTGCATCATTTTAGCTGGTTTTATGGTTTTGGTGACCCTGTCTTTGAATTGACAAAACATTACACACAGCTATTGTCAATGTACTCTCCTAACATAATCTAACTTTATGCTTTCGCCGTAAAACCTTTTTGAAATCGGACAACGTGGTTAGATTAAGGAGATGTTTATCTTTCAAAGGGTGTAAGATAGTTGTATGTTTGAAAAATTAGAATTTTGACATTTATTTGGTTTCAAATTTGCCGCTCTTGAAATGCACCTGCTGTTGATAGGGTGCACCACGGGTGGCACGCTAGCGTCCCACATAGCCCCAAGAAGTTAAAGTCACCCAGAATTGTGAGGGTGAGCCATCCTCAGGAAAGGAACTTATCAAGGCATCAAGCTCATTGATGAACTCTCCAAGGGATAAGGATGTTAAATGATAAGGATGTTAAGCTTGAATGGGCTAGTGATTGTGACAGCATGGAATTCAAAGGAGGAGATAGACAGATGGGTCAGGGGAGAAAGAGAGAATGTCCACTTGGGAGAGATGAGGATTCCAGTCCCGCCACCCCGCTGACCAGATGCTCTCGGGGTATGCGAGAACACGTGGTCAGACGAGGAGAGAGCAGTAGGAGTAGCAGTGTTTTCTGTGGTAATCCATGTTTCCGTCAGCGCCAAGAAGTCGAGGGACTGGAGGGTAGCATAGTTTGAGATGAACTCTGCCTTGTTGGCCGCAGACCGGCAGTTCCAGAGGCTGCCGGAGACCTGGAACTCCACGTGGGTCGTGCGCGCTGGGACCACCAGGTTAGAGTGGCAGCGGCCATGCAGTGTGAAGTGTTTGTGTGGCCTGTGCAGAGAGGAGAGAACAGGGATAGACAGACACATAGTTGACAGGCTACAGGAGAGGCTACGCTAATGCAAAGGAGATTGGAAAGAAAATTAACTAAACAACTGGGGAAGCGAGAGAGCAGGGCCTCCCTCACTAACCATTCGCTGAAACACTCAAATATAACTATTCCAACTTCCACTTAGAAATGACAATTTATGTAAACTACAGTGGTTCAATGTTTCCAGGAATAGGCTCAAACATAGTTTATTCAGCAACATAACTTGGTACAGTATTCTTCCGTGAAACCCACCCAGTGCACCGTGTCTTATGACGCCGTAGCTAACTAGCATGCTAGCATCCAATAACACACGGTTACAACAAACTACCAATTGATAATTCGTGTCCGTGTCTAGTTCCTTTCATAACGCAGAAGTAATTAAACTTTGGCTAGCTAACACAAAGTCAGTCCTGCTAGCTACAAGTGGACTACACAACTCGAAAGCTTACGTTGCAAAAATCTTATTGAGTAAAAATGATACAGTACTGCTAGCTGGTAGCTGGTAGAGTTGGCTAGCTAGCAGTGGCTGCGTTTACCTTTATCTTTGATACAAAGACAACTATGTAGCTAGCTAACGTTACACTAATCAAATCGTTCCGTTGTAATGTATTTAGTTTCTACAGTACCGCTAATTGGTAAAGTTGGCTAGCTGGCTGTGGTGTTGTGATGTTGACGCCGTTTGGAAAACGGCGCGAACGAACGAATACAGCTGGCTAGCTAACCTTCTTAGTTTCTCAAAGTTAGTTTCTCAAAGCTACACCCCCACAACATGATGCTGCAACCCACGTGATTCATGGTTGAGATGGTGTTCTTCGGCAAGCAAGCCTCCCCCTTTTTCCTCCAAACATAATGATGGTCATTATGGCCAAACATTTTTTTTTCTTTCATCAGACCAAAAGACATTTCTCCAAAAAGTATGATCTTTGTCCCCATGTGCAGTTGCAAACTGTAGTCTGGCTTTTTTATGGCCGTTTTGGAGCAGTAACTTCTTCCTTGCTGAGTGGCCTTTCAGGTTATGTCGATATAGGACTTGTTTTACTGTGGATATAGATACTTTTGTACCTGTTTCTTCCAGGATCTTCACAAAGTCCTTTGCTGTTGTTCTGGGATTGATTTGCGCTTTTTGCACCAAAGTACGTTCAACTATAGGAGACAGAACACGTCTCTTTCCTGAGTGGTATGACGGCTGAGTGGTCCCATGGTGTTTATACTTGCGTACTATTGTTTGTACAGATGAACATGGTACCTTCAGGCATTTGGAAATTGTTTTCAAGGATGAACCAGACTTGTGGAGGTCTTGGCTGATTTCTTTTGATTTTCCCATGATGTCAAGCAAAGAGGCATTGAGTTTGAAGGTAGGCCTTGAAATACATCCACAGGTACACCTCCAATTGACTCAAATTATGTCAATTAGCCTATCAGAAGCTTCTAAAGCCATGACACCACTTTCTGGAATTTTCCAAGCTGTTTAACCTCCCTGGGCAAGACTGTTAACTTCTATGGGCTAGGTGGGACGTTAGCGTCCCACTCTATTCAACAGCCAGTGGAATCGCGTGGCACGAAATACAAATACCTCATAAATGCTATAACGTTAATTTCTCAAACATATGACTATTGTACACCATTTTAAAGACAAGGCTCTCGTTAATCTAACCACACTGTCCGATTTCAAAAAGGCTTTACAGCGAAAGCAAAACATTAGATTATGTCAGGAGTGTACCCTGCTAAAATAATCACACAGCCATTTTCAAAGCAAGCATATATGTCACAAAAACCAAAACCACAGCTAAATGCAGCACTAACCTTTGATGATCTTCATCAGATGACACTCCTAGGACATTATGTTATACAATACATGCATGTTTTGTTCAATCAAGTTCATATTTATATCAAAAAACAGCTTTTTACATTAGCATGTGATGTTCAGAACTAGCATACCCAACGCAAACTTCCGGTGAATTTACTTAATTACTCACGATTAACGTTCACAAAAAACATAACGATTATTTTAAGAATTATAGATACAGAACTCCTTTATGCAATCGCGGTGTCAGATTTTAAAATAGCTTTTCGGCGAAAGCACATTTTGCAATATTCTGAGTAGATAGCCCGGCCATCACGGCTAGCTAATTTGACACCCACCAAGTTTGGCCCTCACCAAACTCAGATTTACTATAAGAAAAATTGGATTACCTTTGCTGTTCTTCGTCAGAATGCACTCCCAGGACTTCTACTTCAACAACAAATGTTGTTTTGGTTCGAAATAATCCATAGTTATATCCAAATAGCTCCGTTTTGTTCGTGTGTTCAGGTCAGTATCCGAAGGGTGACGCGCGAGCGCATTTCGTGACAAAAAATGTCAAAATATTCCATTACCGTTCTTAGAAGCATGTCAAACGCTGTTTAAAATCAATTTTTATGCGATTTTTCTCGTAAAATAGTGATAATATTCCAACCTGGCGACGTTGTATTCATTCAAAGAGAGAAAGAAAAACATGGAGAATTCACATGAACGCGCATCTCCAGTGTCACTGTTCTCAGCCTGACCACTCACAAAATCTCCTGCTGTTTTTCGCCCAGAGACTGGAGAGACGTCATTCCACTTTCTGGCACCTTCTGAGAGCCAATGGAAGCCTTAGAAAATGTCACGTTACAGCAGAGATGCTGTATATTCGATAGAGATGCTGCAGAAGGAGAACAAATTGTCAGACAGGACACTTCCTGTATGTAATCTTCTCAGGTTTTGGCCTGCCATATGAGTTCTGTTATACTCACAGACACCATTCAAACAGTTTTAGAAACTTTAGTGTTTTCTATCCAAATCTACTAACTATATGCATATTCTCATTTCTGGGCAAGAGTAGTAACCAGTTTAAATCGGGTACGTTTTTTATCCGGCCGTGCAAATACTGCCCCCTAGCCCCAACAGGTTAAAGGCACAGTCAACTTAGTGTATGTAAACTTCTGTCCCACTGGAATTGTGATACAGTGAATTATACATAAGTGAAATTATCTGTCTGTAAACAATTGTTGGAAAAATTACTTGTGTCATGCACCAAGTAGATGTCCTAACCGACTTGCCGAAACTATAGTTTGTTAACAAGAAATTTGTGGAGGGGTTGAAAAACGAGTTTTAATGACTCCAACCTAAGTGTATGTAAACTTCTGACTTCAACTGTACATACAGTATTGGTAATTTGGTATTTTTATCAAATTTGATTTAACCTTTATTTTATCAGGGAAATCCCATTGAGACCAAGGCCTCTTTTGCTAGGGAGCCCTACATGTGCACAAATTATACAACATGTACAACATTTACAAATACAACGTAATAAAAACATACATTCCCTGTAAATATTGTAAGAAAAGCAGTCACATTCCTCAACAAGGAGGTCTTCACAACCTGAACTGCCTTAGAGTTAACAGAGCATCAAGGTGCAGAGAGCTCTGTAGATCATTGCATACACAGGTCACAAAAAAACACAGATTTACCTAATAACGTAGAGATCAACGGGACCTCAAGATTTAGCAATCCCTGTGATCACGTTTGGTGACTCGTACTGTATGTCTAATTTGACAATGAAGTTAAAGTACGGCGAAAGTTTGATCGATCTACGAGACGTAGACCTTTCCACTCACAGCCCCTGTCATCCTGTATACGGTTGAAAATGGCAGGTTTTCCCATTTAAAGTTGCCTACAGTGCCTTCGGAAACTATTCAGATCCGGAAACTATTCAGAGACTTTTTCCACATTTTGTTACGTTACAGAATTAAACTTAAATTGATTAAAACCATAATTACAAAGCAAAAACAGGGTTTTAGAAATGTTTGCAAAACTATATAAAAAAAAACAGAAACCTTATTTACGTATGTATTGAGACCCTTTGGTATAAGACTAAAAAAAAATGAGCTCAGGTGCATCCTGTTTCTATTGATCATCCTTGATGTTTCTACAACTTGATTGGAGTCTACCTGTGGTCAATTCAATTGATAGGACATGATTTGGAAAGGCACACACCTGTCTATATAAGGTCCCACAGTTGACAGTGCATGTCAGAGCAAAAACTAAGCCATGAGGTCTTAGGAATTGTCCGTAGAGCTCCGAGACAGGATTGTGTCAAGGCACAGATCTGGGGAAGGGTACCAAAAAATGTCTGATCCCAAGAACACAGTGGCCTCCATCATTCTTAAATGGAAGAAGTTTGGAACCACCAAGACTCTTCCTAGAGCTTGGCGCCCGGCCAAACTGAGAAATCCAGGCAGAAGGGACTTGGTCAGGGAGGTGACCAAGAACCTGATGGTCACTATGACAGAGCTCCAGAGTTCATCTGTTCTTCTGATTGGTGGAGTGCTGCAGACAACCATCTCTGCAGCACTCCACCAATCAGGCCTTTATGGTAGAGAGGCCAAGCAGAAGCCACTCCTCAGTAAAAGGCACATGACAGCGCTCTTGGAGTTTGCCAAAAGGCACCTAAAGACTCACAGACCATGAGAAACAAGATTCTCTGGTCTAATTAAACCAAGATTAAACTCTTTGGCCTGAATAATGCCAAGCGTCACATCTGGAGGAAACCTGGCACCATCCCTACGGTGAAGCATGGTGGTGGCAGCATCATGCTGTTGGGATGTTTTTCAGCGGCAGGGACTGTCATTTCTGATTGATAAAATGACAATATTTCTGTGTTTTAGAATTAGTTGCTTATTAGGCTATATATCGATGTATTGGAATACAGCTGTTAACATAACAAAATGTGAAAAAAGTCAAGGGGTCTGAATACTTTCCGAAGGCACTGTATACAGACAGTAACAGTCAAATGTTTGGACACACTTACTCATTTATGGGGTTTTCTTTATTTTTACAATTTTCTACATTGTAGAATAATAGTGAAGATATCAAAACTATGAAATAACACATATGGAATTATGTAGTAACCAAAACCATAATATATTCCATAAATTAGATTCTTCAAAGTACCCACCCTTTGCCCTGATGACAGCTTTGCACACTCTTGGCATTCTCTCAACCAGCTTCATGGAATAATGTTTTTCCCTTGAATAAGTAGCTGTGTCCAACTTTTGACTGGTACTGTATATCTTCACCTAATCTATGCAAATTGGTATTGTTTGTAAAGATTTTAAAATTGCCAAAGTTATCCGCCTCTATAAATCTGGGGATCCAATATCTTTTATAAATTATCGCCCAATATCTGTACTATGTTTTCTAAAATCCTAGAAATATTGGTGTATAATGATGAAACATTTAAATCAACACTGTATTCTATATGAGCACCAATATTGTTTTCGTAAAAACTACTCCACAGACATGGCTCTTTTGCAACTTGTGGATGAAATATTTACAGACCTTAACATTAATAAATACTCTCTTGGCATCTTTTTAGATTTATCCAAAGCGTTTGACATCGTTGATCATGAAATATTAGTTTTTAAATTGTATTATTATCGTTTTCATGATAATAAATATAATTGGTAATATAGTTATGTTTATGATAGAGAACAATTTGTTTATGCAATGGCTGTGCATCTACCAGGGCCAAGATATCCTGTGGCATCCCAAAGTGTTTGATAATTGGACCTTTGTTTTTCCTAATCCATATCAATGACCTTGCTGCTGTATCTTCTACCGTAGTTCCCATTCTCTTTGCTGATGATACCAATTTGATTTTATAACACAATAACTTTGATTCACTAATTAATTCAGGAATGTCCACATTTTCTGAATGGATCCTAATAAACAAATATTATAATTTTTAAATGTTAAAAATGCAACTTTATTAAATTTTCTAGTAAGAAGAAGAAAAAAAAAGAGCCAGAATCTCAATTGGTGGAAATGAAATGGAACAAGAATCCACTAGATTTTTTTCAAAGTTACCTTCGAACAAACCAGGTGTACTTTTTATCAATATGTGATAAAAGCAAATTGTGACTGAAAATGTGGGTAATTCACAGGGGTGTTGAACAGCTGCTTGCTTAGCAAATGTCCGTGGCTCCAACCACACCGTTGACCTTTTTGTTGTTGCTACGGCAACAATTTCGGAATGTAACAGGCTGTTCCCTTAAACTGCACGCAGAGACATTAAAATTTGTATCCATGAGTTCATCTGACTTTTGGGAAGTAGATAAACGGGTTAATTGCCAAAATCCCAAACTATCCCTTTAATGTCTGTAAAGTAGTGTGCTTCATCTCTCCAGTGAAAGCCCTGTGTCTGTCAACCAAAGATCTTACATCACTGGGTTATATATATTATACCTATTGCAGCACAATATAGGACTTAAAAACTACTGCATATGAAACATTCCATCACAGACATCATCGTATATTTGGGAATCCCAGAGAAAATACCGCCCCTATCCCAAACAGGATAATTATACTTTTTTAAATCTAATTTTATTTGTCACATGCTCCAAATACAACAGGTGTAGACCTTACAGTGAAATGCTTACTTACAAGCCCTTAACCAACAATGCTTTAAGAAGTTAAGAAAAAAATGTGTTAAGTAGAAAATAGATATTAAAAGTAACAAATAATTAAATAGCAGCAGTTAAAAAACAAGCGAGGCTATATACAGGAGCTACCGGTAGAGATAAAGTGACTATGCATAGATTATAAACAGAGAGTAGCAGCAGCGTAAAAGAGGGGTCTGTGTAGCCATTTGATTAGCTGTTCAGGAGTCTTATGGCTTGAGGGTAGAAGCTGTTAAGAAGCCTTTTGGACCTCGACTTGGCGCTCCGGTACCACTTGCCGTGCGGTAGCAGAGAGAACAGTCTATGACTAGGGTGGCAGGGTTCATTGACAATTTTTAGGGCCTGATAAAGAGGTCCTGGATGGCAGGAAGCTTGGCCACAGTGATGTACTGGGCCGTACACACTACCCTCTGTAGTGCCTTGCAGTCAGAGTCCGAGCAGTTGCCATACCAGGCAGTGATGCATCCAGTCAGGATGCTCTCGATGGTGCAGCTGTATAACCTTTTGAGGATCTCAGAATCCATGCCAAATCTTTTCAGTCCCCTGAGGGGGAATAGGTTTTGTCGTGCCCTCTTCACGACTGTCTTAGTGTGTTTGGACCATGATAGTTTGTTGGTGATGTGAACACGAAGGAACTTGAAGCTCTCAACCTGTTCCACTACAGCCCCGTAGATGAGAATGGGGGCGTGCTCAGTCCTCCTTTTCCTGTAGTCCACAATAATCTCCTTTGTCTTGATTTCAGGCAGTAGTGTAAAGTACTTTCAGTAAAAATACTGGAAAAGTACTACTTAAGTACTTCTTTGTGTATCTGTACTTTACTGTTTATATTATTAACAACTTAAAAGAAAAGGTTTTGCCCTTTTTCTCCCCAATTTTGTGATATCCAAATTGGTAGTTACAGTCTTGTCCCATCGCTGTAACTCCCGTACGGACTTGGGAGAGGCGAAGGTTGAGAGCCATGCGTCCTCTGAAACACGACCCCGCCAACCCGCACTGCTTCTTGACACACTGCTCGCTTAACCCAGAACCCAGCCGCACCAATGTGTCAGAGGAAAAACCGTACAGCTGGTGACCGAAGTCAGCATGCATTCACTCGGCTGCCACAAGAAGTCGCTAGAGCGCGATGGGACAAGGACATCCCAGCCGGTCAAACCTTCCCTAACCCGGACTACGCTGGGCCAATTTTGCGCCGCCTCATGGGTTTGCGCAACTTTTACTTTTATTTCAACCATTCCTAAAGAAAATGATGTACTTTTTCCTCCATAGATTTTCCCTGACACCCAAAAGTACTCATTACATTTGGAATGCTTAGCAGGACAGGAAAATGGTCTAATTCACACACTTATCAAGAGAACATCCCTGGTCATCCCTACTGCCGCTGATCTGGCAGACTCACAAAACACTTGCTTCATTTGTAAATGATGTGCTGGCTATCGTAAAAAAAAAAATTGTACCATATGGTTTGATAAATGTAAGGAATTATTATTTTTACTTTTACTTCTACTTTTGATACTTATGTATATTTTAGCAATTACATTTACTTTTGATACTTAAATAGATTTAAATCCAAATATTTTTGGACTTTTACTCAAGTAGGAATGTACTGGGCGACTTTCACTTGAGTCATTTTATATTAAGGTACGTTAAGAGTCAAAAGTTTGGACACTCCCACTCATTCAAGTTTTTTTCTTTATTTTCTACATTGCAGAACACAAACTATTAAATAACACACATAAATCATGTGTTAACACCAAAAAAGTGTTAAACAAATCAAAATATATTTTATATTTGAGATTTTTCAAATTAGCCACCCTTTGCCTTGATGACAGCTTTGCACACTCTTGGCATTCTCTCAACCAGCTTCATGAGGTTGTCACCTGGAATGCATTTCGATTAACAGGTGTTCCTTGTTAAAAGTGAATTTGTGGAATTTCTTTCCTTTTAAATGTGTTTGAGCCAATCAGTTGTGTTGTGACAAGGTAGCGGTGGTATACAGAAGATATACTTATTTGGTAAAAGACCAAGTTATAGCAAGAACAGCTCAAAATAGCAAAGAGAAACGAATGTCCATCATTACTTTAAGACATGAAGGTCAGTCAATACGGAAAATGTGCAGTCACAAAAACCATCAAGTGCAGTCGCACAAAGTGCAGTCGCAACAACCATCAAGTGCTATGATGAAACTGGCTCTCATGGCGACCGCCACAGGAAAGGAAGACCCACTTACCTCTGCTGCAGAGGATATATTTATTAGAGTTACCAGCCTCAGAAATTACATCAACAATTACATCAAAATCAACATCAACTGTTCAGAGGAGACTGCGTTAATCAGGTCTTCATGGTCATGTTGCTGCAAAGAAACCACTACTAAAGGACACCAATAAGAGGCTTGCTTGGGCCAAGAAACACGAGCAATGGACATTAGACCGGTGGAAATCTGTCCTTTGGTCTGATGAGTCCAAACTTGAGATTTTTGGTTCCAACCGCCCTGTCTTTGTGAGACGCAGAGTAGGTGAGCGGATGATCTCCGCATGTGTGGTTCCCACAATGAAGCATGGAGGAGGAGGTGTGATGGTGTGGGGGTGCTTTGATGGTTACACTGTCTGTGATTTATTTACAATTCAAGGCACACTTAACAGCATGGCTACCACAGAATTCTGCAGCGATACGCCATCCCATCTGGTTTCTGCTTAGTGGGACTATCATTTGTTTTTCAACAGGATAATGACCCAACACACCTCCAGGCTGTGTACAGTGGTTTCTCAACTCAAAGTTTTGCGATTATGCTGTAAGAACTTAGATGTAATTTGTGGTTTAGTACGGTACCTTGCGTCACTACTTCATTGCTCCAGACAGGCGCAAGGGGGAGTTAGAGCACTGTTTATGCTTTTGGGTCCCAAGGCGCTACTGTGTCTCTGGCAATGAATGGGCGACATAAACCAAATAGAAACTGATAATTGTGCACAACTTCAGTATTACTTACTAAAACAGTTGTTACACTAAGGTTTTTATTCTAAGAGAAACTTAGATACAATTAGGGTGTGGAAATGTTAGTACTTACTGTAGTACTGTAGCCTACTCCTGACCGGTGACGTTGTGCAGCTCCCAAGTGGTGCAGTGGTCTAAAACACTGCATTGCAACAGATGCTGGTTCAATACCTGTGCCGTCCGTGACTGGGAGACCCATGAGGCGACTTTAAGCTTTTGGTTTCTCTCCCGCAGAGTAGCGCACAGAAGACGGACCTAGCCCGTGGGGAAGGAGGGGGAGGGCAGTGCCTGTCTGCACGTTCAAACTAAAACAATGTAAAAATAATGGGGTGAAAAATGCGCATTAGATGTGAATTTGGAGGGCAGAAATGATTCAATATTAAAGCATTAGACCTCTCACTAAAGGCATCAGTCAAAAGTTAAACTTTAATTCGAACTGGATTTAACGAAAAATGACATGAAAAGCGCACATTTGTAAATCCCAAACTCTAAAAGTAATTGGAAAGGTAGATACAAATTATTTGTGACATTGTGGTAACAATAAAGAATTTAATCAATGGGGGCTCAGGGCGGTACCATTCTGGTTATCTGATAAAGGTGCACATGAATCAAATTCAAACTTTGAAGACCGAGATCGAGTCATTGAAGGCAGACCAGCAGAAAGAGAAACATATGAGGGAAGAGATACGGGCAACAGCTGATGCATTGGTCCGGAGCCAGGCAGTATTGGCAGAGAGTCACTCGTCATTGGCAGAGAGTCAGGCGGAGAATGACATGTTGAAGAGGGCGAGGAATGAGATGGAGTCACAATCCATGCGAGGCACATCTGTGAGCTCTGGAACTCTACCTCCGACAGGCAGAGTCAACATACTTGGCGGGTTCGACAGGTTGTCGGTTCACCCTGACATTTCCATTCCTCTTCTGACAACAGAACTTGTCCAACTGCTCACCAGGCACAGCAAGGGCTGTCCAGAACGTTATGCTGTTCTGCTGTCCCAAGGATGTGTAACTGAAGAGAGATACCACGAGGGGACACAGAATACCAACTGGGATGGATCCTGAGGCAAATGTGGCTTACCACTGAACCTCCGGGTGTTCATCATTAATACTGTGTCTCAGAAGTTTCTGTCCATGACTGATGCAACCCAAAAAAGCATTAAAGACCGAGTTAATGAATACTTGAGGTCACCGAGAATGTCTGGACATGGCCTGCTCTCCCTTATGTAAGGAATTAGGCACTTTACCATGTTTACTACAGTATGTACTGTAGGCTATGTTTACTTGTCAGACTGCACAGTAGCCTAATAAACAAATGCAGGCGGCTTCTATCTTCTAAATGCTTTATTATCCAAATGTATAAAGTGCGTGTGGGCGACCTCATGCAACCACAAAATGTCGGATAAAGCAAATACTGTACAGTACTGTATTTCGTAATTAGCATCTGTATGCTTTCGTTAATAAAATAATGATAAAAATACTCTTTCAAAATGCAGATGTTTATTTAGTTATGGATCCATAACGAATTACTATGGGAATAAATATCACAATGACAGAAATATTGGAACAAAGTAAGCTAGTAAACAAATTGTTGCTTACTGAAAAATACTCTGTCAAACACACACACAGTCATGTTGTACATCGCCATTATGTCTTTTAGCAGGGCTATTAGTTGGACAATAGACTTGCCTAGAAGGAGGGTAGGGGGAGAATTCTATTGTCAAATGTATTTCTTAGTTTGGTTGGCTGTATCACAACCGGCCATGATTGGTTGCAATTTCAGTTTAATCCACAAGAAAAGACAAAACAAATAATAGAACAAATATTGTGGTTAAACTCAAATACACTAATTGATTAAAAAAAACTTTAATCAATTGGAACCTTTAACATGTGGAAGGGAGAAAAAGTATTATTATTATTAACCATGTTTTTCACAAGCGTAGCAGGCTGTGAATTCTGCAAACAATGTTTCTAGGATGGGCTATTAGCAGGACAATATATATTAGTCATGGCTCCCAAGTAGCGCAGTGGTCTAAGGCAGTGCATCTCAGTGCAAGAGGCATCACTACAGTCCCCACTACAGTTGAATCCAGGCTGTATCACATCTGACCGTGATTGGGAGTCCCAGAGGGCGGTGCACAATTGGCTAAGCGTCATCCGGGTTAGGGGAGGATTTGGCTGGCTGGGATGTCATTGTCCAAAAAATAGGCAAGGTGGCTTCTCTCCCTCTGAAAACATGAATAAATATTTTGCCTTCATATTATTTTGGCCTTTTCAGATTACAATCTCTCACTTTAGTTTTTTTGAAAATGAAATAATATCCAAAATATCGTTATACACTGCTCAAAAAAATAAAGGGAACACTTAAACAACACAATGTAACTCCTAGTCAATCACACTTCTGTGAAATCAAACTGTCCACTTAGGAAGCAACACTAATTGACAATAAATTTCACATGCTGTTGTGCAAATGGAATAGACAACAGGTGGAAATTATAGGCAATTAGCAAGACACCCCCAATAAAGGAGTGGTTCTGCAGGTGGGGACCACAGACCATTTCTCAGTTCCTATGCTTCCTGGCTGATGTTTTGGTCACTTTTGAATGCTGGCAGTGCTTTCACTCTAGTGGTAGCATGAGACGGAGTCTACAACCCACACAAGTGGCTCAGGTAGTGCAGCTCATCCAGGATGGCACATCAATGCGAGCTGTGGCAAGAAGGTTTGCTGTGTCTGTCAGCGTAGTGTCCAGAGCATGGAGGCGCTACCAGGAGACAGGCCAGTATATCAGGAGATGTGGAGGAGGCCGTAGGAGGGCAACAACCCAGCAGCAGGATCGCTACCTCCGCCTTTGTGCAAGGAGGAGCAGGAGAAGCACTGCCAGAGCCCTGCAAAATGACCTCCAGCAGGCCACAAATGTGCATGTGTCTGCTCAAACAGTCAGAAACAGACTCCATGAGGGTGGTATGAGGGCCCGATGTCCACAGGTGGGGGTTGTGCTTACAGCCAAACACCGTGCAGGACGTTTGGCATTTGCCAGAGAACACCAAGATTTCCAAATTCGGCACTGGCGCCCTGTGCTCTTCACAGATGAAAGCAGGTTCACACTGAATACGTGACAGACGTGACAGAGTCTGGAGACGCCGTGGAGAACGTTCTGCTGCCTGCAACATCCTCTAGCATGACCGGTTTGGCGGTGGGTCAGTCATGGTGTGGGGTGGCATTTCTTTGGGGGGCCGCACAGCCCTCCATGTGCTCGCCAGAGGTAGCCTGACTGCCATTAGGTACCGAGATGAGATCCTCAGAACCCTTGTGAGACCATATGCTGGTGCGGTTGGCCCTGGGTTCCTCCTAATGCAAGACAATGCTAGACCTCATGTGGCTGGAGTGTGTCAGCAGTTCCTGCAAGAGGAAGGCATTGATGCTATGGACTGGCCCGCCCGTTCCCCAAACCTGAATCCAATTGAGCACATCTGGGACATCATGTCTCGCTCCATCCACCAACGCCACGTTGCACCACAGACTGTCCAGGAGTTGGCGGATGCTTTAGTCCAGGTCTGGGAGGAGATCCCTCAGGAGGCCATCCGCCACCTCATCAGGAGCATGCCCAGGTGTTGTAGGGAGGTCATACAGGCACGTGGAGGCCACACACACTACTGAGCCTCATTTTGACTTGTTTTAAGGACATTACATCAAAGTTGGATCAGCCTGTAGTGTGGTTTTCCACTTTAATTTTGAGTGTGACTCCAAATCCAGACCTCCATGGGTTGATAAATTGGATTTCTATTGATTATTTTTGTGTGATTTTGTTGTCAGCACATTCAACTATGTAAAGAAAAAAGTATTTAATAAGATTATTTCTTTCATTAAGATCTAGGATGTGTTGTTTAAGTCTTCCCTTTATTTTTTTGAGCAGTATATATAGCCTACCCACTATGGTCAACTATTTCAGCACCGTTTCACGCTGCTCTGAGCATGGAGAAATTAAATTGTTCAATTATATTCCATGATATTCTTAAAATGTACGTGTTGACTGAATATAATCAATTGATTTCTGCTAAATAATCAAGTTGATGGCACAGTCATATAGCCTCGGCACCTACGTAAAGCTGAGTGACTCACTCATTCATGGCTTTGGATCAAAATAAATACTTGTATTTTTATTTTTTATTTAACCTCTCTAGGGTAGGTGGCACCAAATCGTCCCACCTACGCAACAGCCAGTCTAATCCCGTGGCGCGATATTCAAATACCTTAAAATTGTAATTACTTCAATTTCTCAAACATATAACTATTTTACACCATTTTAAAGACAAGACTCTCCTTTATCTAACCTGTTGGGGCTAGGGGGCAGTATTATCACGGCTGGATAAAAAAACGTACCCGATTTAATCTGGTTACTAATCCTACCCAGTAACTAGAATATGCATATACTTATTATATATGGATAGAAAACACCCTAAAGTTTCTAAAACTGTTTGAATGGTGTCTGTGAGTATAACAGAACTCATTTGGCAGGCAAAACCCTGAGACATTTTCTGACAGGAAGTGGATACCTGATGTGTTGAATTACCTTTAAGCCTATGCCATTGAAACACACAGGGGTTGATTAATGTTTTGGCACTTCCTATTGCTTCCACTAGATGTCACCAGCCTTTACAAAGTGTTTTGAGTCTTTTACTGTGAGATCTGACCGAACAAGAGCCATGGAACGGTGATGGCCGATTAGACTCTGGCGCGCGAGTTCATGTTGGGTACCCTCGTTCCAATACGTTATAAAAGAGAATGCATTCGTCCACCTTGAATATTATTCATGTTCTGGTTAAAAAAGGCACTAATGATTTATGCTATACAACGTTTGACATGTTTGAACGAACGTAAATATATTTTTTCCCCTCGTTCATGACGAGAAGTCCGGCTGGCTTAGATCATGTGCTAACAACACGGAGCTTTTTGGATATAAATGATGAGCTTTTTTGAACAAAACTACATTCGTTATGGACCTGGGATTCCTGGAAGTGACATCTGATGAAGAGAATCAAAGGTAATGGATTATTTACATAGTATTTTCGATTTTAGATCTCTCCAACATGGCCGTTTGTCTGTATAGCAAAGCATATTTTTCTGGGCGCAGTGCTCAGATTATTGCAAAGTGTGATTTCCCAGTAAGGTTATTTTTAAATTTGGCAAGTTGATTGCGTTCAAGAGATGTAAATCTATAATTCTTTAAATGACAATATAATATTTTACCAATGTTTTCTAATTTTAATTATTTAATTTGTGGTGCTGACTTGACTGCCGGTTATTGGAGGGAAACGATTTCCTCAACATCAATGCCATAGTAAAACGCTGTTTTTGGATATAAATATGAACTTGATAGAACTAAAAATGCATGCATTGTCTAACATAATGTCCTAGGAGTGTCATCTGATGGAGATTGTAAAAGGTTAGTGCATCATTTTAGCTGGTTTTATGGTTTTGGTGACCCTGTCTTTGAATTGACAAAACATTACACACAGCTATTGTCAATGTACTCTCCTAACATAATCTAACTTTATGCTTTCGCCGTAAAACCTTTTTGAAATCGGACAACGTGGTTAGATTAAGGAGATGTTTATCTTTCAAAGGGTGTAAGATAGTTGTATGTTTGAAAAATGTGAATTTTGACATTTATTTGGTTTCAAATTTGCCGCCACCACGGGTGGCACGCTAGCGTCCCACATAGCCCCAAGAAGCTAACCACACTGTCCGATTTCAAAAAGGCTTTACAACGAAAGCAAAACATTAGATTATGTCAGCAGAGTACCCAGCCAGAAATAATCAGACACCCATTTTTCAAGCTAGCATATAATGTCACATAAACCCAAACCACAGCTAAATGCAGCACTAACCTTTGATCTTCATCAGATGACAACCCTAGGACATTATGTTATACAATACATGCATGTTTTGTTCAATCAAGTTCATATTTATATCAAAAAACAGCTTTTTACATTAGCATGTGATGTTCAGAACTAGCATACCCCCCGCAAACTTCCGGGGAATTTACTAACAATTTACTAAATTACTCACGATAAACGTTCACAAAAAGCATAACAATTATTTTAAGAATTATAGATACAGAACTCCTCTATGCACTCGATATGTCCGATTTTAAAATAGCTTTTTGGTGAAAGCACATTTTGCAATATTCTAAGTACATAGCCCAGCCATCACGGGCTAGCTATTTAGACACCCAGCAAGTTTAGCCTTCACCAAAGTCAGATTTACTATAACAAAAATGTTATTACCTTTGCTGTTCTTCGTCAGAATGCACTCCCAGGACTTCTACTTCAATAACAAATGTTGGTTTGGTCCCAAATAATCCATCCTTATATCCAAACAGCGGCGTTTTGTTCGTGCGTTCTAGACACTATCCGAAATGGTAAATCAGGGTTACGAGCATGGCGCATTTCGTGACAAAAAATTTCGAAATATTCCATTACCGTACTTCGAAGCATGTCAACCGCTGTTTAAAATCAATTTTTATGCAATTTATCTCGTAAAAAAGCGATAATATTCCGACCGGGAATCTGCGTTTCGGTAAATAGAGGAAAAAAAAGAAAGACGGGGGCGACCAGTGCACGCGCCTAAGCCCACTGTCCCCTGATCGGCCACTTGACAAAGGCGATAATGTGTTTCAGCCTGGGGCTGGAATGACGACATTCAGCTTTTTCCCGGGCTCTGAGAGCCTATGGGAGCCGTGGGAAGTGTCACGTTACCGCAGAGATCCTTTGTTTTGGAAAGAGATGTCAAAGAAAGCCAATAAATGGTCAGACAGGGTACTTTCTGTACAGAATCTTCTCAGGTTTTGGCCTGCCATTTGAGTTCTGTTATACTCACAGACACCATTCAAACAGTTTTAGAAACCTCAGAGTGTTTTCTATCCAAAGCCACTAATTATATGCATATTCTAGTTTCTGGGCAGGAGTAATAACAACATTAAATCGGGTACGTTTTTTATCCGGCTGTGAAAATACTGCCCCCTATCCATAACAAGTTAAGTAGGCAAGTCAGTTAAGAACAAATTCTTATTTACAATGACAGCATACCAAAAGGCAAAAGGCCTCCTGCGGGGTTGGGGACTGGGATTAAAAATATAAATAAATTAAATGAAAATATAAGACAAAACACATATCCCGAAAAGAGAGACAACACTACATAAAGAGAGACCTAAGACAACAACATAGCATGGCAGCAACACATGACAAGTACCAACAATCTTTCTGATAGTCTTTAATAAAGAAATGTTTTTGTTATCCTGACCTGGACACCATGTACAGTATTATAATAGCCCATTATGGGCTATTAGCAGGACAATATACGCTTATCAACACCTCTCTGTATTTTGATACTTTGTGCAAGGCAATTGATCAGCATTAAAGACTTTGTAGATGGGGCCTCCCAAATGGTGCAGCAGTCTAAGACGCTGCATCACAGTGCAAACTGCGTTGCTACAGATGCTGGTTTGATACCCGTGCCGGCCACCACCGGATTCTCTCCCTCTAAAAACAGAAATAAATATTTCTAAATAACAAACTGGCTTTATTTACAAATTAGTGAGAATGTCTCACCCCGTGTTCAAGAATGCTTTTTTTCTCGCTCACTCTAGGTTAAATGAAAACAAAATATGCCCCTTAGAGATTAATTTAGAATCCTCTAAACGTCCTTGAAAAAAATATTTTTCTGGTGGTGAAACTAGCACTAACTAGCATTAATAGTAACAATGGCTGGCAATTAAATAACACTCCATATAATTAATTATATACTGTAGATCTTCCGTAGGCAACATGAGTATCACTAGTGTTGAGTAATGTGCTGTTAAAAGTGGTGTCGGTCTTATTTATTTAAAAAGCATACTGAAGTTAGAAGCAATAGGATTTGATGCAATAGCCTACCTGCTGTGGTCAACTATTTCAGCACCATTTCACACTGCTCTGAGACAAGCATAGGGACTGGTCTTGATAAATCAATGAGATTTTTATTTTCACTGAATCTCCATTTGGGTATTGGTTAGACTACAATTAGGGTATGGAAATGTTATGCTCTTAGTACTGTAGCCTAATTCTTAATCAATCTCATATACGATGTTCTTACAAAAAAAGGTTTTAAATTCTCTAGTACAGCCACTATTGAAGCCTATCAAATACTCCTCATATATGCCCTCTGGTGGTCAAACTAGCACTAACTAGCATTAATGGTAACAATGGCTGACAATTAAATAATGCTCCATAGAATTATGTGGCAGCCTACAAGGTGTGCTGTAGTATGATGCAACTTTTAAAGGAGGAACCACTGTTAGTGCTATTTGACCAAGAAGGAGAGTGCTGCATCAGAAGACCTGGCCTCCATAATCACCCTACCTCAACCCAATTGAGATGGTTTAGGATGAGTTAGACCGCAGAGTGAAGGAAAAGCAGCCAACAAGTGCTCAGCATATGTGGGAACTCCTTCAAGACTGTTGGAAAAGCATTTAATGTGAAGCTGGTTGAGAGAATGCCAAGAGTGTGCAATGCTGTCATCAAGGCAAAGGGTGGCTGCATATATTTTTCTTTAACACTTTTTTGGTTAAAACATTTCCATTTGAGTTCTTTCATATTTTTGATATCTTCACTTTTATTCTACAATGTAGAAAATAGTCTAAATACACTTTTGACTGGTACTGTATATTTACAGTACTTTTACTTAAGTAGGACAATTGGGTACTTTTTCCACCCCTGATTTCAGATAAAGATTCAATAAAACAAGTCTCAAATATAAGGAAAATGTCTATACTTTTCAGCTGTTTCAAAAACATTGCTCTGCTATTAAGATTTTTACTGTAGGAGCATTTGGCTGCACGAGACAATTCTGTTTACATCCAATGCCTTGGAGGGGGTGACTCTCAAGCAAAGCTCGCCCTGGGACCTCCGGCAGTGGGGTAGGAGACGTGACAAGTTTGCAAGTTTACATTACAGTAAAAGTTCTAGCCGAGGGTATTTTCTCGAAACCTCTAGAGCAGGGTTATTCAACTCTAATCCTACGAGGTCCGGCGCCTGCTAGTTTTCTGTTATATCTGATAATTAATTGTACCCACCTGGTGTGCCATGTCTAAATCAGTCCCTAACTAGAGGTGAATAATGCCAACAAGCAGTGGAACTGGCCTTGAGGTCCAGAGTTGAGTTTGAGGGCTCTAGAGAATCTCTCGTAGTGAGAATACAGTCTTAGCCTTAATCACAGCTCTGCTATTCATTTGCAAATTAAGGTACATACATTACAACTTCTTTGATTTATCATGATCAAATGGCCTCTGATAGTGTATTTATTGAGGTAGTTTGTGTGCAGTAAGAGCGTTGATTTTTGCACTTAGGCCCTACTTAAGTCCCAGGTATTATTCAAAACATTTCCGACAATTCTGAGATATTCCAATGTTGCAGACTTCTTTCTAATCATCTTGACTACTAAAATGGCTAATTAGCTTAAGTAGTTATCTAGGCCATTCCACATTCTTTTATGTCCATCGGACATTGTGTTTAAATTGTGTTAACACACTACATGTAACAGTTGGATTACATACATTTACAGTCTGCTCTAACTAAACTACTGTAAACCAAATCCCAATGTTGGCGTTGTCCCACGTAATATTTTATCCAAATTCTATGAAGATTTGAATCCACTTAACCCAAGGATTTCCCAAAGTCGTCACCATTATTGCAAAGCCCTATTTATTTTGTTTGGGAAAGTCTGGAGAAATGTAGTTATTTAATATGATTAGTGATTCATTTAAATTTGTCCCCCAGGTTTAAGTTCAGCCCTGTAACTTAAAGTGAACTTCCGTTTTAATATAGTAAAATTAAATTAAAAAAACAAAAAACATTTAATATATAAAAGCCAAATCAAAGTGCAAAAACAGGGGCTGCTTCTACTCTTTTCGGACATTTTCTGGTATTATGTGGTGGAAAACGGAATGCATCGAGCATAACCCATTGATAGATCGGCTAGAAATGTTTTAACAAGTACAAATATTGTTGTTAAGCTTGCATTCAATCCCCCCTCCCCCGTTGCACACAAGCTTTCATTCCCCGTCCCCTTGTCACATGAGGAGTTATGGCTGATTTAAGATTAAATCCTCAACCCTGTTATGTCACTTTTATAGTCACTTCTGGCAATTGTCTCTTCAACCATGTCATTTGCTATAACAGGTTTGACACTTGCATAGCAAATATGTTTCTTAAAAATACAATATTCTTGGGAACTACAACGTTTTTTTCCAATACATTTGTGTAGAGAAAAATTGATGTGGAATTCAGATCATTATGAATCCTCTACTTTCAGTACATTTTAAGAGGAGCTGAGCCAAAGAAACAACTTCTATGGTTGAAAATGGCCTATGTGGCATCGATATTAGTGAGAAACGTATTTTATTACAAAAATTGACTACAAAGTGTAAATAGTATAATTTTGGTCATAAAGTCAAGTTGTCATGCTGCGTCACGCGGTTGCTAAGCTATTCTTCAGGTGGCTGTTTGAGATATTTCAAGGAACACAAAATGGTAGATAACATTGCACACCCACTTCAAACTCATAGCATTTCTTAATGAAAAGCGAGGCGAAATGATTGAGTTCAGCCCCCCTTTAATGGATAGTTGTGGACTGGAGGTCTGTTTTACACATAATACTCCATAATACTTTTACTTTCATCGAAGATGTTTCCATGATCCGTTTCCTGGAATGATCCTGATGTGACATTACATAAGAAGTGGAACCAGAGCTATTGGGATTAGCACGCACAGTGACTCCAGAAGACGTGCTAATCTCCCTGTGATTATTAGTCATGATATTTAACACTAGTTTAATGAGAGAAGCAGATTATCTGACATTCTTCTGTTCTATCTGCCTCTCTGGGTTGCCTTTAAGAAAGGTACAAAGAATTTAAATGGATTTATTTCAAATCAGGGATTATTCAAAAGATATGGAATGGCGGAAGAAGGTTTTAGCGGTTTAGTCCTGATAAATCTGGACTAAAAGGGAGCTCCAGGTCCTTTTGATAGATAAAATGTTCAGGTGTTGGACCGGAGTCTGGTTGAATGGGTAACACTATCGCCTCTGGAACCATATACTTTCCCCTGTGGCAGATTTGATCCCCAGATGAGCCCTATGCACTTCTGCTACCTCCAGGGCTGTAGTGGTGCCTGAAGAAGTAGATATACTCAAATATTTCTCAAACTGGCCACCCGTGGAAGGAATGGTGCTCTGTGTGAAACATTCTATGAGAAACAGTGACATGTACTCTGAATGACTAAAAATTAAAATTAGTTTGTTCATTAGGTACACCCATCTGGTACCAGGACAGACCCCCCTTTTCCTCCAAAACAGCCTGAATTATTTGGGGCATGGATTCTACAGGGTGTGGCGTTCAAACATTGCTCAATTGGTATCAAGGGACCTAACGTGTGCCAGGAAAACATTCCCCACACCATTTCATCTACGCCGCCAGCCGGCACCATTGACATCAGGCAGGATGGGGCCATGGACTCATGCCAAATCCTAACTCTGCCATGAGCATGATGCAACAGGGACCAGGATTCGTCAAGACCAGTCAATGGTTTTCCACTCCTCAATTGTCCACTGTTGGTGATCGCGTGCCCCCTGGAAACCCACTTCTTATTTTAATCAATCAAATTCAATCAAATGTATTTATGAAGCCCTTTTTACATCAGCAGATGTCACAAAGTGCTATACAGAAACCCAGCCTAAAAGCCCAAACAGCAAGCAATGCAGATGTAGAAGCAGGGTGGCTAGGAAAAACTCCCTAGAAAGGCAGGAACCTAGGAATAAACCTAGAGAGGAACCAGGCTCTAAGGGGGTGGCCAGTCCTATTCTGGCTGTGTCGGGTGGAGATTATAAGAGTACAAGGCCATTCAAGGCCAGATTGTTCTTCAAGATGTTCAAACATTCATAGATGACCAACAGGGTCAAATAATAGTCAGTGGTTGTAGAGGGTGCAACAAGTCAGCACCTCAGGAGAAATGTCAGTTGGCTTTTCATAGCCGAGCATTCAGAGGTCGAGACAGCAGGTGCGGTAGAGCGAGAGAGAGTCGAAAACAACAGCTCCGGGACAAGGTTGCATGTCCGGTGAACAGGTTCCTTAGCCACAGTCAGAACAGTTCCAACTGGAGCAGGTGGACTAGGGACAGCCAGGAGTCACCAGGCCAGGTAGTCCTGAGGCATGATCCTAGGGCTCAGGTCCTCCGGGAGGGAGAGCTGATAGGAGTTGAGCCCGGTGTGGTCGTGTGCTGCAATAGCCCATCCGTGACAAGGACCGGCAAGTTGTACGTTCCAAGATGCTGTACTGCACCGTTATTTGCCTGTTTGTGGCCCAGCTGTTAGCTTGCACGATTCTTGCCATTCTCTTTCGACCCATTCTATCATTCAGTCGAATTGTAACTGAAAGCCTCGATGCCTGTCTGCCTGCTTTATATAGTAAGCCAAGGCCATGTGGCTCACTGTCTATACTGGCCACTGAGTGTATTTATAAACCTGTAGTAACCTTAGAACAATTGGCTGAGAATTTGGTTCATGGGTAATTGGATTGGTTCATGCCCATACATTCTGCATGGCGAACACCATTTGATTAATGATTCATCTTTGTTTTGATTGGAGATACCTTGTGTCAATTACAGAACATTTCGTAGGATTTTCTACCTGCAGCGACACTAGCGGGATATTACTGGAAATACCGGTAAAAGCACACTGCCTTATGAAATTGTCCAAAACACAGGGCCCTACTCATGGGAGATGTGACTCACTGTGCCCAAGGGCTTTACCTAATCTCAAGCAGAGAATAAATCACAATAAGCCAACCAGACCATGTACAGTGGCTGGACCATGGCAAAATACCTGCTGTCAAATCACTATTTGTTTACTTATTTCCCATGTCAATCAAATACAGCAATATATAAGCGCAGAGCTTCTCTTAGTATGCAACTGATAGAATGTGTAAGCACAGTGCAATGTATGTACTGTATATGTAACGAGATGTGCACGCTCTTAGAAAAAAGGGTTCCTCGGCTGTCCTCATAGGAGAACCCTTTTTAGTTCCAGGTAGAACCCTCTGTTTAAGAGTTATTCAAAGGTTTCTCCTATGGGGACAACCAACATGGCAGTGCACTTGACTTGTAGAATGTTTTCGGTCTGTCATGGATGGAACCGCAGAAGCAGCCTTAACCCTTAGAAACTCAGACCCAGTTTTCCTTGCATGAAAATTAAGCAGTGATTAGGACTACCCAAGGAGACTGCAAATAACATATTTCTGGAGATTATTTTTTAAACACTCCTAGCAATAGTTATGCAAAGTTACATATCCTGTTGGGGCTAGGGGGCAGTATTTGCACGGCCGGATAAAAAACGTACCCGATTTAATCTGGTTACTACTCCTGCCCAGTAACTAGAATATGCATATAATTATTGGCTTTGGATAGAAAACACACTAAAGTTTCTAAAACTGTTTGAATGGTGTCTGTGAGTATAACAGAACTCATTTGGCAGGCCAAAACCTGAGAAGATTCCTTACAGGAAGTGGCCTGTCTGACCATTTCTTGCCCTCCTTGATCATCTCTAACAAATACAGGGGATCTCTGGCATGACGTGACACTCCCTACGGCTCCCATGGTCTCTCAGAAGGCGGGAAAAAGCTGAACGATGTAATTCCATCCCCAGGCTGAAACACATTAGCGCGTTTGGCAAGTGCTCTATCAGAGGGCCATTAGACTGAGGCTCGTGCATGAGGTGATAGCATGCTTTTACTTTCACTCTCTTTGTAAAAAAAAAAAGATTTCCCGATCGGAATATTATCGCTTTTTTACGAGAAAAATGGCAAAAAAATTAATTTTAAACAGCGGTTGACATGCTTCGAAGTACGGTAATGGAATATTTACAATTTTTTTGTCACGAAATGCGCTGTGCTCGTAACCCTTATTTACCCTTTCGGATAGTGTCTTGAACACACGAACAAAACGCCGCTATTTGGATATAACAATGGATTATTTGGGACCAAACCAACATTTGTTATTGAAGTAGAAGTCCTGGGAGTGCATTCTGACGAAGACAGCAAAGGTAATAACATTTTTCTTATAGTAAATCTGACTTTGTTGAATGCTAAACTTGCTGGGTGTCTAAATAGCTAGCCCTGTGATGCTGGGCTATCTACTTAGAATATTGCAAAATGTGCTTTCACCGACATATCGAGTGCATAGAGGAGTTCTGTATCTATAATTCTTAAAATATTTTATGTTTTTTGTGAATGTTTATCGTGAGTAATTTAGTAAATTCACCGGCAGTGTTCGGTGGGAATGCTAGTCACATGCTAGTCACATGCTAATGTAAAAGCTGGTTTTTGATATAAATATGAACTTGATTGAACAAAACATGCATGTATTGTATAACATAATGTCCTAGGGTTGTCATCTGATGAAGATCATCAAAGGTTAGTGCTGCATTTAGCTGTGGTTTGGGTTTATGTGACATTATATGCTACCTTGAAAAATGGGTGTCTGATTATTTCTGGCTGGGTACTCTGCTGACATAATCTAATGTTTTGCTTTCGTTGTAAAGCCTTTTTGAAATCGGACAGTGTGGTTAGATTAACGAGAGTCTTGTCTTT
The DNA here is from genome assembly GCF_965601325.2 of Salmo salar. NCBI lineage: Eukaryota > Metazoa > Chordata > Actinopteri > Salmoniformes > Salmonidae > Salmo > Salmo salar. The sequence goes on along the minus strand of NC_138297.1, from coordinate 34,832,735 downwards.
AAAATGGTGTAAAATAGTCATATGTTTGAAAAATTGAAGTTTTTGCATTTTTGAGGTATTTGAATATCGCGTCACGGGATTACACTGGCTGTTGAGTAGGTGGGACGCAAGCATCCCACCTAGCCCATAGAGGATATACACTGTATGTAACATTGGGCAGAAAGGGGTGCCAACCACATAGTTTCAACAATGTGTATTTCTGCATTGTGAACACCTTGCACTAAATCTAATAATAAAACATTTAATTTGTATAACGCTTTTCATTAGTGTTCTCAAAGCTGTACATAGGCAAACATTTAAATAATGAGGTAAAAAATACAATATAAACATCATAGATTTAGAATCAAGGCAGGAAATAGCAATAATAAATCCAAAAATGACTTTCTGTGACAATAATGCTAGTACGAACTTGGACCCAGGCGCAGAGAAACACAGCAGGCAGAGGGTAAATCCAGAATATTTACTTAAGGTCTTCATAGCAAAACAACAACGCAAGGGCACACGACAACACTGAACAAAACATGAGACCTGAACAACTGGCCCAGTCCACAGAGGAACCTTAGTCATCCAGCAGGTGATCCCAATAAGCCCAATCAGGGTCACCTGGATACTAGAGGAAACCCATAGGTGCTCTCCAGTGGCAACCACAGGTAGTACACTCCAGGAAGAAACCCTGACCCGTGACACTTTCAAGATTAGGAATATAAGAAAGATAGTCTGTAGAAATGTGTTTTAAGGCCTGTGAGGTGGCTCATTGATAGAAATGAGGTGGCTGATGTAGGTAGGACTCAATCCAGTCAATGCTTTAAACACTAGGAGAAGTATTTTAAAGTCAATCCTAAAGTTGACAGGTAGCCAGGAACTCCAGCAAGGATGGGGGTGATGTGGGCTGACTTCTTGGTCCTGGTCAGGTCTCTGGCAGCACTATTCTGAAGAAGTTGTAGCCTCTGAAGTGATTTGTCTGGAAGGCCCCTGAACAGAGCATTGCCGTAGTCGATCCAGGAGAAGATGAAGGCTTAGACAAGTTTTTCTGCATCTGGCTAGGAGAGCGATTGTTTGAGCCGGGAGATATTTTGCAGAGGGAAAAATTATGTTTTGCAGATATGTTTTATATGGGCATCAAAGGACAGAGAAGAATCAAACTTGACTCCCAGGTTGGAGATGACAGAGGACAGATGGATGGCTTGACCGTCAGTTGTAGGACAGATGTTTCCAGCACTGGTGACCTGCTTGGGTGTCCAAATAAGCATAGCCTCAGTCTAACTGCTGTTCTGCTGGAGGAAGTTTTCTTTCATCCATACTCTGATGTCATAAGGCAGCTGCCAAGTTTTCCTAGGGCTGAGATGGTGCCTGGTTTGGTGTTAATATATACCTCAGTATCGTCAGCGTAGCAGTGGAAGTTGATGTTATAGTCTCTGAGGATTTGACCGAGAGGGAGCGTGTAGATTAGGAACAGAATAGGCCCCAAAAAGGACTCCTGTTGGACACTGCATGTGACTGTAGACTCCGCCGATCTGGACTCCAATCGATTATGTATTGCTTTCTATTGGAGAGGTAGGAGGAGAACCAGGTCAGAGCAGTTCCAGAGACTGCAGTGTGCTCTCTGAGACGCCACAGGAGGGTATTGTGGTCAACGGTGTCAAAAGCAGCACTGAGATCTAAAAGGAGAAGGAGCCTAGGTGATCCAGAATATGCATCCATTAGTAGGTCGTTGGTAACTTTCATCAGAGCTGTTTCGGCGCGGTTTGTAATGATTGGAAGCCAGACTGGAAAACTTTGTATACCTGCTTGGAAGACAGATTGATAGAAAAGGGAAAAGGGATTGATAGAAAAGGGAGGTTGGAAATGGGCCTGTAGTTGGATAGGATGTCCTGGTCAAGGTTGGGTTTCTTCAGTAAGGGGGTGACTGCGGCTGTTTTGAAGAATGATGGTACCTCCCCGATCAGCAGGTGAGGATGGTGACAAAAAATAAAAGCTGATCGTGCAGCATAGCAGCTTGCTTGGTGGTCTTTGTAGGCCAGTAGATGGACAGTGAGGCCATCCTTCCTCCAACGCCTCTAAAGCTTACAGCCATGAGTCTTAATTCACAGCAGTTCTTCAGTGAACCAGGGTGAAGAGCGTTAGAAGGTTACTTTTCATGTTTTTTTGGGGGGGGAGCAAGGATGTTCTGTATGTGTTCCAGGAAGAGAGATGGGTTGAATATCCTTAGGTTGCGGAATTTAATTGTCCTCTTTGGACAGTGGGCACAGTCAGAGACAGTGACACAGCCTTGTGGTCAGATATGCCAAGTTTGAGGACATCCAAGTCATCACCAGTAATAATGAGGTCCAATGTGTGTCCACGGTTGTGGGTGGGGACATTAACATGTTGCACATGGTTTTGACAGTCCAGCAAGTTAGGGAAGTCAGCAGCCATAGTGGACTTGGATGAGTCAACATGGATGTTACATTTTCCCAAAATCACAATGTTGGAGATGGTGGGGCATAAAGAGGTTATACTTCAGCAAAAATGAATGTTTTTCTTTGAAAATATACTCAGGCGTCTCTGGACATCCAATGAGCATTTTGCACACATTGAATTTCAGGAACTCACCTTTTTGACAATGTATGAGATTGTTTCAGAGGAGCAGAACAGAGTGACGATTTCCAGTGTGGTAATTACAAAGGTTGGCCACCAGATCGTGTCAAATGTTTTTATTAGGATCCCCTCTAGAAGAGAATGGTGTTAGTTTATTTTTTGATCGTGTACAGACACGTTACCAGGTGTTTAAAAACACTGTTACCTCCAGTTGAAGTCGGAAGTTTACATATACTTAGGTTGGAATCATTAAAACTCGTTAAATGTCTTGTTTACATTTACAAATGAGAGTTTTGGCAAGTCGGTTAGGACATCTACTTTGTGCATGACAGAAGTAATTTTTCCAACAATTGTTTACAGACAGGTTATTTCACATATAATTCACTGTATCACAATTCCAGTGGGTCACAAGTTTACATACACTAAGTTGACTGTGCCTTTAAACAGCTTGGAAAATTGAAGAAAATTATGTCATAGGGGTAGAAGCTTCTGATAGGCTAATTGACCTAATTTGAGTCAATTGGAGATGTAGCTGTGGATGTATTTCAAGGCCTACCTTCAAACTCAGTGCCTCTTTGCTTGACATCATGGGAAAATCAAAAGAAATCAGCCAAGACCTCAGAAAAAAGAATTGTAGACCTCCACAAGTCTGGTTCATCCTTGGGAGCAATTTCCAAACGCCTGAAGGTACCACGTTCATCTGTACAAACAATAGTATGCAAGTATAAAGACCATGGGACCACGCAGCCATCATACCGCTCAGGAAGAAGACGCATTCTGTCTCCTAGAGATGAACGCACTTTGGTGTGAAAAGTGCAAATCCCAGTACAACAACAAAGGACCTTGTAAAGATGCTGGAGGAAACAGGAACAAAAGTATCTATATCCACAGTAAAATGAGTCCTATATCGACATAACCTGAAAGGCCGCTCAGCAAGGAAGAAGCCACTGCTCCAAAACCGGCATAAAAAAGCAAGACTACGGTTTGCAACTGCACATGGGGACAAAGATCATACTTTTTGGAGAAATGTCATTTGGTCTGATGAAATAAAAAGTAGAACTGTTTGGCCATAATGACCATCATTATGTTTGGAGGAAAAAGGGGGAGGCTTGCAAGCCGAAGCACACCATCCCAACCGTGAAGCTCGGGGGTGGCAGCATCATGTTGTTGGGGTGCTTTGCTGCAGGAGGGACTGGTGCACTTAACAAAATAGATAGCATCATGAGGAAAGAAAATTATGTGGATATGTTGAAGCAACATCTCAAGACATCAGTCAGGATGTTAAAGCTTGGTCGCAAATGGGTCTTCCAAATGGACAATGACCCCAAGCATACTTCCAAAGTTGTGGCAAAATGGCTTAAGGACAACAAAGTCAAGGTATTGGAGTGGCCATCGCAAAGCCCTGACCTCAATCCTATAGAAAATCTGAGGGCAGAACTGAAAAAGTGTGTGTGAGCAAGGAGGCCTTACAAACCTGACTCAGTTACACCAGCTCTGTCAGGAGGAATGGGCCAAAATTCACCCAACTTATTGTGGGAAGCTTGTGGAAGGCTATCCGAAACGTTTGACCCAAGTTAAACAATTTAAAGGCTATGATACCAAATACTAATTGAGTGTATGTAAACTTCTGACCCACTGGGAATGTCATGAAATAAATAAAAGCTGAAATAAATCATTCTCTCTACTATTGTTCTGACATTTCACAATCTTGAAATAAAGTGGTGACCTAACTGACCTAGACAGGGAATTGTTACTAGGATTAAATGTCAGAAATTGTGAAAAACTGAGTTTAAGTGTATTTGGCTAAGATGCATGTAAACTTCTGACTTCAACTGTATGTGTAACATCAGGCATTAACTTAAAATCTCAAAGCCTACTTCCAAATGTTATTTTCTTCAGGATCGCAGTGCAAAGGTTGTTTATCTGCGTTTGTTTGAATCCCGGCCTGGGTTGGCATTTGAGGTATAGATGTGGATGACAAAAAGGCTACAAAGAAGTTATTCTTGTCATGGTTTAGGATTAAGCTTGGGGGCTAGTCTGAGGTCATTGGTGGAGACAAAGGAAACAATACAGGATTAATAACAAGAGAAATAACACAATTGAGAGACATAATTCAATTTTGAAGTTACTGGAATTCCACATAAGTAGGTTTAATATGCAAGTCTTTAATGTCTTCCGGATAGAGGGAGTTGACACTTGTAATTTCTTTACATGTACTAGTTTATATATAAATCATGAACATGTACATGAATGCTAGGTTTACCTTTTCCTCTGTTTGTTTGAGTCGGTTGGGGTCCTGCAGAGTTAAATGGTCTGTGAATAGAATGGTTTTCCATGTGGCTGATGAATCTCAAAAGTCTGAGAATAACATTTTTAATCATAAGCCTATCTTGGTCTGCTAGATAGTGAGTGACATACAGTAAACACAGCACAGCGGTGGTGTCAGTCTCTTGAATCCGTCTATGTCACATCATCATCAATACGACAATGGAATGTCTCTCTACTGTCTTCATCTGTCTATCTCTGGTTTGTAAGACATGCTTCACATCTATGTGCTCTTTCTCTTTCTCCCTCTCACTTTTTCCTCTCTCTTTTCTTGGATATGAAGGCTGTGAGTCCCGGGGCACCAGAGGATGAGAGCAAGCTGTCGGTAGGTCCTGTCTGGTTTGTCTATGTTTGTGTTTGTCTATGTAGTTTGTCTAGTCTAACTTCTTTCTCTCCTTCCCTACTATACTCAAGAACCATGCGTTCTCTGTTTTCTAGATCCAACCTCCGTGTGTGCCTGTAGTACCTCTGTCTGTCCTTGCAATTCTAAAATTACTCTCTCAGTAGGTCACTAGTGAGTTAGCATGTAATGACGCCTCCAGTTTCAAACGCTTGAGGAACAGTTTTACATCCAAAATGCTAAAAACAAAGTTATTGATCAGTGAGTGTTTTTCTATAGTTCCTTTCAAATCAATATTGGCAACAAAGTATTGTTGTCCAATGTTTTACTCCAATTAGGGGATGGGTGGTAGGGTTAGGGGACATAATAAAGAAGAACATTTTTTTTTTTTAAATAATAAAAAATAAATATATAAATATATATATTATATTTGTATTTTTTCCTTCTTTATTTATTTATTTATTATATATATATGATTATGATTATGTGTGTATATATATATATACAGTACCAGTATATTGAAGACATCAAAACTATGAAATAACACATATGGAATCATGTAGTAACCAAAAAAGTGTATATTTGGTGGGAAGTTGAGGGAATATTCTCTTAAAACACAGAAAACTGGACACATGAATGGTCTTGCAAAGCTCCCATTGAACGTGTTTAGAAAATATACAGTACCCTGCCATCCTTATGGCCTTTCACAAAGTGCAGACAGTCTGTCCGTCCGTCCGTCCGTCCCCCCGGCCGTTCAAACCCAGGTAGCCTAGTGGTTAAACTAGTCACTGCCACCAACCACTAGTATTAGCATTTTTCTTATCAAAACTCCACAAAAAGTAAAATGTCCCCTGTTAGCATGCTTTAAATGTTCAATGAGTTGGGTTGAAGTTACTTTGATATGATTTGGGCATGATATTTGAGTTCAAATCAAATTGTATTTGTCACATACACATGGTTAGCAGATGTTAATGCGAGTGTAGCGAAATGCTTGTGCTTCTAGTTCCGACCATGCAGTAATATCTAACAAGTAATCTAACAATTTCACAACAACTATCTTATACACACAAGTGTAAAGGAATGAATAAGAATATGTACATAAAAATATATATGGATGGCTGAACGGTATAGGCAAGATGCAGTAGATGGTATAGAGTACAGTATATACATATGAGATGAGTAGTGTAGGGTATGTAAACATTATATAAAGTGGCATAGTTTAAAGTGAATAGTGCTACATTTATTACATCCAATTTTTAATTATTAAAGTGGCTAGAGTTTGAGTCAGTATGTTGGCAGCAGCCACTCAATGTTAGTGATGGCTGTTTAACAGTCTGATGGCCTTGAGATAGAAGCTGTTTTTCAGTCTCTCGGTCCCAGCTTTGATGCACCTGTACTGACCTCGCCTTCTGGATGATAGCAGGGTGAACAGGCAGTGGCTCGGGTGGTTGTTGTCTTTGATGATCTTTTTGGCCTTCCTGTGACATCGTGTGGTGTAGGTGTCCTGGAGAGCAGTTCTGGAGATGTAACATGTCACTTAGATATTTGACTGGTTTCATGGAAAGGACTTGCACATTCTTTCACCTAAAGACACAATTAAAGGCAACATACATTTTTTTTAACCAATGGGATGTCACAGGTGGAATCTGAACCTGGGGCTCTCACAGGAAAAACAAACATCTTGACTGTTAGACCAAGGGGAAATTCCCTCTTGGGCCCAGGGTGACACTGATTTTGAAGTCACAGGCAGGGCTACTTCATCACAAGACCATGAGCCCTATTGATGTTCACTAGATACACCCCCTTTTGACCTCATCTCCGATGAGACACCATCCTACAGTTGGGTGCCATTGTCACAGGCAGGATCTGAACCCAAGTCTCTCAACATCTTGACTGTTAGATTAAGGAAAAATTCCAGGGCAGGGAATTTCCACTACAGGGACAATGAAACTTTAGACCTGATACAGATAATGATCTAAGACGATAGCCAGCACTCTGCATTTTGCTTTCAAAATTATGATACTACATTATTTTGTATGGGAAATACAGCTAACACTACAGTGTTATAGTGTCCTTAAGGTATTTCCTTAGGGGAACCGCCAAGGACTAGAAAGACTTGTGTAATGGTGCCATTGATTGTGTGACAGCGTTGTGCTCCTCTTGCAGGCTAGGCCCCGGCTTCAGAGAGGTGGTAGCTCAGCCTCCCTGCACAACAGCCTGATGAGAAACAGTATCTTCCAGCTTATGATCCACACACTGGACCCTCTCAGTGAAGGTAAGCAGTTATCCAACACACAAAACGGTCACTGTTTCTCTACCCCTGTTTTTCTAGTGTTTACGCAAAGCAACATGGAATGCTTTTGTTTAGCTTTGCCTGGTTCCACTTCCATACAGAGCCAGAAGGTTAAGAGGCAAACTGGTGCTCATAATCCCGGTCATTTTTAGGTTAACCCAGGTTAACGTTTCTCTGCCACTCGGCCAACATTCAATGAAGATAGTTGTTGCACATACTGGACGTTTTTGCTATTAGATGGATTCTGATAGAACCGTCTTCTTCATGAGCTATTTATTAAAGAAATGAGGAACACATCATAAAGCCTAGAAAGGCTTAGGAGAATGTTCAATCAACATCCCACAGAAAACTGGGCACAAATGTTCTTGCAACGTTTCCATGAAACGTGTCTAGAACCTTGATATCCTATATTCTGAGAACATGGTAACCATGTTCTGTGTATGTTTGGTGGGAAATTGAGGGAATATTCTCTTAAAACACAGAAAACTGGACACATGAATGGTCTTGCAACGTTCCCATGAAACGTGTCTGTCACATTGGCATGAAGGATTGGGAGACAGACCCTGTCACATTGGCATGAAGGATTGGGAGACAGACCCTGGAATGCGTAATATTTTTTTTTATTGTACCCAAATTATGGCGTGTCATGTAAAGGCATGGGGACGAAGACCAAACAAACACTATACAAAAACACAGGGTCGAAGCCCAAACAAAAGAGCGAGGAGTACCTCAAATAAATACACACGCTCACAATGATTAACACACGGAACAAGACTCGTAAATCATCTGCGCAATCCACAAGGGCACGAAAGCCCAAAACACACAGCACAGGTACTCACAAGCACTAACGGACATTGTAACAGTAATCGACAGCACTATGGTGAACAAAGGGCACATATATACAAATACTAATCAGTGGGAATAGGGGACAGGTGGGCGTGAAAGTTCCGGAGGGATCCATGACAGTACCCCCCCCCCCCCCCCCCGACGCGCTGCACTTGCAGCACAACGACACCGGATCACAGGAACGCAGTGCGGGTTGATCAGGACCCGATGCAGCTGCCGAAGTTGCGGCGGCGTTGGATGGACCAGTGGCGTCGAACGGACCAGTTGTGGCGGCCGAAGACGAGCCAGTTGTGGCTGCTGAAGTGGCGTTGTCGGATGGACCCATTGTGGCGAGGTCAGACGGCCCAGTTGCAGCTGCGAAGTTGCGGCGGCGCCGGATGGACCAGTTGCAGCGTCGTCGGACGGGCCATTCCCGCTGTCTCCCTTAATGGTCGATTATTCTGTTACGTTGGTATGAAGTGATTCAGGAGACAGGGTTTTTATAATTGGGGGTTTTATTCCCAAATTACAGTGTGCCGTGTAAAGGCATGGGGACGAAGACCAAACAAACACGTAACAGAACACAGGGTAGAAACCCAAACAAAAGAGCAAGGAGTACCTTGAATAAATAACTTAAACGCACGATGATAAACACACGGGGGCAAGACCCGTAATCATCTGCGCAATCCAAAATGGCACGAAAGCCAAAACACACAGCACAGGTACTCACATGAACCAACGGACTATACTAATAAGTTAGAATAGGGGACAGGTCTGCGTGTTGAATGTTCTGGAGGGATCCGTGACAGTGTCTAGAACATGAATATCTTATGTTCTGAGAACATGGCAACCATGTTCTGTGTATGTTTGGTGGGACGTTGATGGAATATTCTCCTAACCCACAGAAAACTGGACACAAATGTTCTTGCAATGTTCCCATGAAATTGGAAATTCTGAGAACATGGTAACCACTTTCTTGGTAAGTTCAATTTGACATTAAGGGAATGGTCTCTTGGACATATTCCTTGCACGTCAGGGGAACATTCCAATGAAAACATTAGTTAATGACCTAATGTCATTGAAGGAACATTTGTTGTTGGATGGGTTATTGCTCTGAGAGCTGTAAATAACTTTCCCAGGCATCCACATTATCTAACCACCAAATCTCTTTGTTAAACCTGTGTCTAGGGCCCTATACGATATAACCTGTGGTTAGGGACCCTACCCAACCTAGGGCCCTATACCATATAACCTGTGGCTAGGGCCCCTACCTATAACAGGAAGTCCCAGTAAAGCGCTCAGTACAGAATTGGTCCGATGAACCGGACATGAGGCTACAAGACTGTTAACTTCTATAGGCTCTATTCAACAGCCAGTGGAATCCCGTGGCGCGAAATACAAATACCTCAAAAATGCTATAACTTCAATTTCTCAAACATATGACTATTTTACACCATTTGAAAGATAAGACTCTCGTTACCAACCACATTGTCCGATTTCAAAAAGGCTTTACAGCGAAAGCAAAACATTAGATTATGTCAGGAGAGTACCCAGCCAAAAATAATCACACAGCCATTTTCAAAGCAAGCATATATGTCACAAAAACCAAAACCACAGCTAAATGCAGCACTAACCTTTGATGATCTTCATCAGATGACACTCCTAGGACATTATGTTATACAATACATGCATGTTTTGTTCAATCAAGTTCATATTTATATAAAAACCAGCTTTTTACATTAGCATGTGATGTTCAGAACTAGCATACCCACCGAAAACTTCCGGTGAATTTACTAAATTACTCATCATAAACATTGACAAAATACATAACAATTATTTTAAGAATTATAGATACAGAACTCCTTTATGCAATCGCGGTGTCAGATTTTAAAATAGCTTTTCGGCAAAAGCACATTTTGCAATATTCTGAGTAGATAACTCAACCGTCACAGGCTAGCTATTCAGACACCCGCCAACGTCGGGGCAACCTAAACTCAGAATTACTATTAGAAAAATTGGATTACCTTTGCTGTTCTTCATCAGAATGCACTCCCAGGACTTCTACTTCAACAACAAATGTTGTTTTGGTTCCAAATAATACATAGGTATATCTAAATACCTCCATTTTGTTCGTGCGTTCAGGTCACTATCCAAAGGGTAACGCGTGAGCGCATTTCGTGACAAATTTTTTTGAAATATTCCATTACCGTACTTAGAAGCATGTCAAACGCTGTTTAAAATCAATTTTTATGCTATTTTTCTCATAAAATAGCGATAATATTCCAACTAGACAACGTTGTATTCATTCAAAGAGTGAAAGAAAAAGATGGCGAGGTCTCGTGAATGCGCATCTCCAGTCTCTCTGTCCCCAGGCAGTCCACTGACAAACTCTGCTCCTGTTATCTGCCCAGAGACAGGAGACGCGTCAATCCGCTTTCTGAAGGCTTTAGAGAGCCAATGGAAGCCTTAGAAAGTGTCACGTAACAGCTCAGATGCTGTAATTTCGATAGAGATGCAACAGAAGGACTACAAATTGTCAGACAGGCCACTTCCTGCATGGAATCTTCTCAGGTTTTTGCTTGCCATATGAGTTCTGTTATACTCACAGACACCATTCAAACAGTTTTAGTAACTCTAGAGTGTTTTCTATCCAAATCTACTAATGATATGCATATTCTCGTTTCTGGGCAAGAGTAGTAACCAGTTTAAATCGGGTACGTTGTTTACCCGGACATGAAAATACTGCCCCCTAGCCCAGACAGGTTAAACTAGTACAGACTGGAATATGGGATTCATCCGATAGCATTGAGGGGTTTACTACAGCCGTCACAGGCTTCATCAATAAGTACATTGATGATGTCGTCCCCACAGTGACCATATGTATGTACCAAACCAGAAACCATGGATTACAGGCAGTAACCACGCTAGATTGAGCTACTGACACATACAAGAAATCCTGCTACGACCTCCAACGAGCCATCAAACATGAAATATAGAGTTAAAATGGAATCCTACTACACCAGCTCTGACACTCGGATGTGGAAGGGCTTGTAGACGATTACGGATTACAAAGGGAAACCCAGCCGTGACTTGCCCAGTGACGCAGGCCTCTCAGGCAAAATAAATGCCTTCCATGCTCGCTTCGAGGTAAACAACACTGAGTCATGCAGGAGTGTCTTTGCTGTTCCGGACGACTGTGTGATCTCGCTCTCCATGGCCCATGTGAGTAAGACTTTTAAGTATGTTATTACTCGCAAGGCCGCTGGGCGAGATGGAATACCAGGGCGCGTTGTCAGAGCATGCGCAGACCAGCTGGCAAGTGTCTTCACAGACATTTTCAACCTCTTCTTGTCCCAGTCTGTAATCCCAACACGTTTCAAACTAACCCTAATTGTTATTGTTCCCAAGGACTCCATGATAACCTGCCTGAGTGTGCCAGAGCGCAGAATAACTGATGAATTTACGAATGATCAACACCTATTGAATATGGCTGGTGTCAGTAAACGTCGGCAAAATAGTGTAATTAAATTGTTGCCAGCAGCACAGTCACCAACACTATGAATAACATGAAAACAGCCTAACCAGCTCTGCTAGGGTGAGGAAAATGGTCAGAGTGGGGTGTTGTCTCATTTGTGTCTGGAAGTAGCTAGCAAGCTAGCCAATGTTAGCCAGTTAGTGTGCAGGCTTGACTGTCGTTGTGAGGTCAGAACATTCGGGTCAACCCTACTCATCGGGCAGCGAAACGCTCTGAATTTATGAACGGACAATCTGACAGACAGTTAAAGTCACCAACGCTCTGGATAACATAACATCCTAACCAGCTTTGCCACGGCAAGTAATGTTCAGTGACCTGTTCTCTCATTTGTGTCCGGAAGTAGCTAACAAGTTAGCTTGGGTGCTTGACTGCTGTTGTTAGTACAGAATGCACGGATCAACCGGGAGTGGCTAAAGCTTAAGAGGGTGCGAACGATGCTGAATGGGTGTAGACAAAGAAGTAGTCTCCAGTAGTAGAACCAAAACATTCAAAGGCCATTTACTCAAAAGTGAGTTTACAAGTTTATAAACTTTCAAAGCAGAATTACTTTCCCATTGTGCCTCATCTGTAGTGTATGATATACCATTTTCTAGTTCTGAGTCTCTACGTTTATCCAATGTGAAAAACACCATTTCAAATTTTGCTACATAAGACAGATTTGAGCCGGTCGGTCACAAATTACTATCGTCTAATAGCACTCACATCTGTAATCACAAAGTACTTTGAAAGACTGGTCATGGCGCACATCAACACCATCATCCCAGACACCTTGAACCCACAATAATTCATATAGCGCCCCAACAGATCCACAGATGACACAATCTCAACTGCACTTCACACTGGTCTATCCCACCTGGACAAGAGGAATACCTATGTGAGAATGCTGTTCATTGACTACAGCTTAGCATTATCATCAGCAAGCTCGGACCCTGGGATTGAACACCTCCCTCTGCAACTGGATCTTGGAGTTCCCGATAGGCCGCCTCCAGGTTGTGAGTATAGGCAACAACACCTCCACTACGCTGACCCTCAACATAGGGACCCCACAGGGGTGTGTGCTTAGTCCCCTTCTGTATTCCCTGTTCATCCACGACTGCATGGCCACGCACGACTCCAACACCATCATCACGTTTGCTGATGATACGACAGTGGTAGGCTTGATCACCGACGGCGAAGAGACAGCCTACAGGGAGGAGGTCAGAGAACTGGCATCTTCTCCCTCACCGTCAGTAAGACCAAGTAGCTGATCATGGACTACAGGAAACAGGGGGGCGAGGACACCCCCATCAACATCAACAGGGCTATAGCGGAGCAGTTTGAGACCTTCAAGTTCCTCAGTGTCCACATCACAAAGGGTTTAACATGGTCCACACACACACTGCACAGACGTGAAGAGGGCACTATAGTGCCTCTTCCCCCTTAGGAGGCTGAAAAGATTTAGCATGGGCCCTCTGATCCTCAAAAAGTTATTCAGCTTCACCATTGAGAGAATCTTGACTGGCTGCATCACCACTTGGTACGGCAACTGCACAACTCTCGACCTCAAAGCGCTACAGAGGGTGGTGCAGGCGGCCCAGTACATCACTAGGGCCGAGCTCTCTGCCATCTAGGACCTCTATATCACCCGATAAATTGCCAAAGACTTCAGCCACCCAAGACATAGACTGTTCTCTCTGCTACCATCTGGCAAGCAGTACCGGAGCATCAGGTCTCGGACCAACAGACTCCGAGACCGCTTCTATCCCCAAGCCATAAGACTGGTAAATAGTTAATCAAATGGTTACCCAGGCTATCTGCATTGACCCCATTTTGGGTCACTGACTCTATGCACACTCACACACACTTACACAAACCCACACACACTCATACACTACATACGCACACACACACATAACACACATATGCACATACTGACACCACACACACACACACACACACACACACACACACACACACACACATATACACACACATCTTCCTCAACTACCTTATACCCCTGCAAATTTAAATGGCACTGGTTACTCCCTGTATATAGCATCATTCTTGTGTATTTTATTCCTCTTGTGTTATTATTTAAATTGTTCTTATTTTTAACTCTGCATTGTTGGGAAAGGGCTTGTAAGTAAGCATTTCACTGTAAAGCACCTGTTGTATTCGGCACATGTGACACATACAATGTGATTTGATTTATACTTTATATTTATACATTCCATTCATCCCATTCCAGCCATTACTATGAGCCCATCCTCCAATTTAAAGTTCCACCAACCACCACTGCAGTACCCTCTGTGAGTCATGGTGTCTAAAAAAAACGAGGTCTTTTAACTGTGGGCACCTCACTTCCCCCCCTGTGAGATGAGGTCTTAATTTCCTGTTATCTCATATCTGCAGGGGAGGATGGAGTCCTACCAGACACCTGCTGGTTTAGCTGTATGTAATTGAACTTTTTGCAGTTGGTAAGGCTTTAGACATTCTCTGTTTAGGATTGGTCTTGGCCATGGATTAGATTGCAGTTATTTTCCTTTAGCTGCTGTCTATCTTCAAACCAATGGGGCATCGGTAAGGAAAACACGTGTGGCTTGTGAGCTCAAGTAAAGTCTGGATTTTTTAAAATTATTATTATTTTTGACAGGAAAGTCAAGCTGAGTCCAAGGTCTCTTTTACAGGTGAGCCCTGTAGATACAAAAATATACACATCTATTCAATAAAAGCACTTAAATATACACAAAAATACACACAATCATACACACGAAACAATCATACACACGATACAATCATAAAAACAAATACGTTCATCAATAAAAAAACAGACGTCTGAAAAGCCCTATCGGCACCAATTCCTCCAATTTCAGAGTGTTTTGGAGATTGTTCCACATGAAAGGTGCAGAAAAATTTAAAGCAGATCTACCCAATTCAGTGGAGGTCAAAGGGATCTCCAACGTTAGCCATCCCTGAGCCTGGGTCCGGTAGCCCGTATGCCTGTACGTCAACAATGTAGTAAGGTAAGGCGAGAGTTTATGTAAGAGGGTTATATAAACAAAGAGAATGCAGTGCATTGATCTACGAGACTTCAAAGAGGTCCAACCTACTTACTGATACAAAATACAGTGATGTGTGCTGAACCTATTGCCCCTAATAAAGCTTAACCCCTGTGCGGCCTCATACGGGACGGACATCCAGCGAAAAATCATATCGCCATTAGCATAACAAAATGTAATAATGTATTTATTTATTTATTTTTTCAAATTATATCGTTTTATAGATACACCTCTCCTGAATCGAACCACGTTGTCCGATTTCAAAAAGGCTTTACAGCAAAAGCAAAACATTAGATTATGTTAGAGGAGTATATCGTAAAAGTAGCCACATAGCCATTTTCCGACCAACCACATGCATCACAAATAACAAAAAAACAGCTAAATGCAGCACTAACCTTTGACAATCTTCATCAGATGACACACCTAGGACATCATGTTACACAATACATGCATTCTTTTGTTCGATAAAGTTCATATTTATATATAAAAACAGCATTTTACATCGGTGCGTAACGTTGACTAACTATTTTCCCTCAAATGCATCCGATGAAACAGAGCTACAATTTACTAAATTACTATTCGAAAACATTTTTAAAATGTAATATTGTCATTCTAAGATTTATAGATGAATATCTCTTGAAAGCACCTGTAATACCAGATTTAAAATTAACTTTACTGGGTAATCATACTTTGCGATGAAAGGGGATGCGATACTCTGAAAAATAGGCTAACGTTACATGTCAGCGCCATCTTGGAACAATCGCATATCACATCTAGTCTTGTATACTATTGTCAATAATCCCTTACCTTTGGTTGTCTTCATCAGAAAGCATTTCCAGGAATCCCAGGTCCACAACAAATGTATTTTCGTTCGAAAAAGTTCATCCATTATGTTCCATTAGCTTGTTCTTGTTAGCGCGTCTGAAGGCTGATCCAAATCCTCCGTCGGCCACGGGACAGCCATTTCGACAAAAAGCATTTTTTTCCCATTTAGGTTCGTTCAAACATGTCAAACGTTGTATAACATAAATCTTCAGGGCCTGTTTCAACAAGAGAGCCAATAAGATTCGAGGGGGACGATTGCATTGTGTTTCAAAACGTTTCGAAAGGGGAGGGTAAGCAGGGGCGCCGGCGTCATAATGGTGATGGCCCTCTCCGTGTGACCACGTTCCACAGCGTCTCATTCATTCAATTTTAACAGTAGAAGGCTCAAACCAATTTGTGAAGACTGGGGACATCTAGTGGAAGCAATAGGAAGTGCTCAATGAACCATAGCTCACGGTGTGATTAATAGGCAACGTGATGAAGTTGAGTTCGCAATTCAGAATTCCACTTCCTGTTTCCATCTGTCTCGGGGTTTTGACTGCCATATGAGTTCTGTTATACTCACAGACACCATTCAAACAGTTTTAGAAACTTTAGGGTGTTTTCTATCCACAAGTATTAATTATATGCATATCCTAGCTTCTGAGTTTGAGTAGGAGGCCGTTTAAAATGGGCACACATTTTTTTCAAAAATCGCTTTAGCGCCCCCTATCCTAGGGGAACGCCAAGAGGTTAATGCACTATGATACACGACATCTAATGGCTTCAATACAGTTGGCAGCTGCATTCATATAGATCAGTGGTCCCCAACCTTTTCTGAGTCAAGATCACTTTGGCAGTCAAAAAGTAAGCTGAGATCTACTGCTCAGATTTTTTTTTTACATTAACCTCACACAAACAGTTTTGTAGGAATGAGGTTTGGGCAGTAGGCCTAATACATTATCACAGCATATTGGCTATATGATTGGCCTGCCAATATTGTTAATCAGACCATATTATATTTCAAAATTCGAGCTTTGATAACAAAATAGATCAGTTGGTTTAGCACTGTGGAGCATGAATTGAAATAATTTGCTTTTTTATTTTACTGGTACCTGCATCTGATGGTCAATGAGGTCAAAGCACGACGTCAGTGATCTTCAGGTCGAAAATTCAGAGCTCTAGAAAGATGGCCGATCGACCGGTTGGCAATCACTGATATAGATGATATCGCCATAGTCAATAACCAGAATAAATGTTGATTAAATTGTTTTCTTTCTGCTATCTAATGAAAGCCATGATCTGCTCCTGCATAGGAAGCCTATTTTAATTTTCAATTCCTTAACTAACTCATCAACATGTTTTTTGTAGAAAAGCCCAGATATGTATACTCAGGGACACGATCAATGAGTGCACCATTCAATGTACGTATGCATAAATAATCAGAAACATTTATATGTGATTTAGAAAATAGCATATACTTAGTTTTACATGCATTGAGAACCAGTTTCAGTTCAATAAAGGCTTTCTGCAGGGAAGTAAAGACAGATTGAAGCTCAGAAAGAGCCTGCCCAACCGTGGGGGCAATAGCATATACAACAACTGCATACAAGTGAATGGTAAAACAATTTGCAGAGAGAATAATATTGTTTATATACAGTCGTGGCCAAAAGTTTTGAGAATGATACAAATATTAATTTTCACAAAGTCTGCTGCCTCTGTATGATGGACATTTGCATATACTCCAGAATGTTGTGAAGAGTGATCAGATGAATTGCAATTAATTGCAAAGTCCCTCTTTGCCGTGCAAATGAACTGAATCCCCCAAAAACATTTCCACTGCATTTCAGCCCTGCCACAAAAGGACCAGCTGACATCATGTCAGTGATTCTCTCGTTAACACAGGTGTGAGTGTTGACGAGGACAAGGCTGGAGATCACTCTGTCATGCTGATTGAGGTCGAATAACAGACTGGAAGCTTCAAAAGGAGGGTGGTGCTTGGAATAATTGTTTTTCCTCTGTCAACCATGGTTACCTGCAAGGAAACACATGCCGTCATCATTGCTTTGCACAAAAAGGGCTTCACAGGCAAGGATATTGCTACCAGTAAGATTGCACCTAAATCAACCATTTATCGGATCATCAAGAACTTCAAGGAGAGCAGTTCAATTGTTGTGAAGAAGGCTTCAGGGCGCCCAAGAAAGTCGAGCATGCTCCAGGACCATCTCCTAAAGTTGATTCAGCTGCGGGATCGGGGCACCACCAGTACAGAGCTTGCTCAGGAATGGCAGCAGGCAGGTGTGAGTGCATCTGCACGCATAGTGAGGCGAAGACTTTTGGAGGATGGCCTGGTGTAAAGAAGGGCAGCAAAGAAGCCACTTCTCTCCAGGAAAACAATCAGACACAGACTGATATTCTGCAAAAGGTACAGGGATTGGACTGCTGAGGACTGGGGTAAAGTCATTTTCTCTAATGAATCCCCTTTCCGATTGTTTGGGGCATCCGGAATAAAGCTTGTCCAGAGAAGTCAAGGTGAGTGCTAACATCAGTCCTGTGTCCTGCCAACAGTAAAGCATCCTGAGACCATTCATGTGTGGGGTTGCTTCTCAGCCAAGGGAGTGGGCTCACTCACAATTTTGCCTAAGAACACAGCCATGAATAAAGAATGGTACCAACACATCCTCCGAGAGCAACTTCTCCCAACCATCCAGGAACAGTTTGGTGACGAACAATGCCTTTTCCAGCATGATGGAGCGCCTTGCCATTAGGCAAAAGTGATAACTAAGTGGCTCGGGGAACAAAACATCAATATTTTGGGTCCATGACCAGGAAACTCCCCAGAACTTAATCCCATTGAGAACTTGTTGTCAATCCTCAAGAGGCAGGTGGACAAACAAATTCTGACAAACTCCAAGCATTGATTATGCAAGAATGGGCTGCCATCAGTCAGGATGTGGCCCAGAAGTTAATTGACAGCATGCCAGGGCAGATTGATTCTTGAAAAAGAAGGGTCAACTCTGCAAATATTGACTCTTTGCATCAACTTCATGTAACTGTCAATAAAAGCCTTTGACACTTCTGAAATGCTTCACTATTCCATAGTAACATCTGACAAAAATATCTAAAGACACTGAAGCAGCAAACTTTGTGTAAATTAATATTTGTGTCATTCTCAAAACTTTTGGCCACAACTGTAGACATTAAATAGCACAAGGACCTAAAATCGACCTGTTGGACACCCATTGTAATGTCAAGGAAACCAGACTTAACACCATTAACAAATACGGTGCCTTCAGAAAGTATTCATACCCCTTGACTTATTTCCACATTTTGTGGTGCTACAGACTGAATTCAAAACTGATAAAAACATTTCTCGCCCATCTACACACAATACCCCATAATGAAAAGTGAAAACATGTTAATACAAATTTTTGCAAATGTTTTGAAAATAAATACAGACATTTCTTATTCACACCCCTGAGTCAATACTTTGTAGAAGCACCTTTGGCAGCGATTACAGCTGTGATTCTTTTTGGGTAAGTCTCTAAGAGCTTTGTGCAACATTTTTGCATTATTCTTTTCAAAATTCTTCAAGCTCTATACAATTGGTTGTTGATCATTGCTAGACAACGATTTTCAGGTCATGCCATAGATTTTCATGTAGATTTAAGTCAAAACTGTAACTCGGCCGTTCAAGAACATTCATTGTCATCTTGGTAAGAAACTCCAGTGTGTTATAGGTGATTGTCCTGCTGATAAAGATGAATTCATCTCCCAGTGTCTGATGGAAAGCACACTGAACCAGATTTTCCTATAGGATTTTGCCTGTGCTTAGCTCCATTCAGTTTCTTTTTTAACCTTAACTCCCCAGTCCCTGACGATTAGAAGCATACCCATAGCGTGATGCAGCCACCACTATGTTTGAACATATGGAGAGTGGTACTCATTAATGTGTAGTATTGGATTTGCCACAAACAGAACACTTTGTATTCAGGACAAAAAGTGAATTGCTTTGCCACATTTTTTTCAGTATTACTTTAGTGCCTTGTTCCAGACAGGTTGCATGTTTTGGAATATTTTTTATTCTGTACAGGCTTCCTTTTCATTCTGTCAATTTGATTAGTATTGTGGAGTAACTACAATGTTGTTGATCCATCCTCAGTTTTCTCCAATCACAGCCATTAAACTCTGTAACTGTTTTAAAGTCACCATCAACCTCATGGTGAAATCCCTGAGTGGTTTCCTTCCTCTCTGACAACTGATTAGGAAGGACGCCTCTATCTTTGTAGTGACTGCGTGCATCGATACACCATCCAAAGTGTAATTAATAACTTCACCAAGCTAAAAAGGGATATTCAATGTCTGATTTTTTTACATTTTATTTGCAAGCCCTGGTCTTTGTGGTTGAATCTGTGTTCGAAACTCACTGCTTGACTGAGGGACCTTAAAGATAATTGTATGTGTGGGGTACAAATATGAGGTAGTCATTAAAAAATCATGTTAAACTCTGTTATTGACACAGAGTGAGTCCATGCAACTTATTTTGTGACTTGTTAAGCACATTTTTACTCCTCAAGTTATTTAGGCGTTGAATACTTATTGACGTAAGGCATTACAGCTTTACATTTTTATAAATTTGTACACATTTTGAAAAACATAATTCCACCCTGATCTGTTTCACCTGTATTTGTGCTTGTCTCCACCACTCTCCAGGTGTCGCCCATCTTCCCCAGTATATTTATACCTGTGTTCTCTGTTTGTTGCCAGTTCGTTTTGTTTCGTCAAGTCTACCAGCATTATTCCCGTGCTCCTGTTTTTCTCTAGTTCTCCCGGTTTTGACCATTCTGCTTACCCTGACCCTGAGCCTGCCTGCCGTTCTGTACCTTTCGGACTCTGCTCTGGATTTACTGACCTTTGCCTGCCTTTTACCTGTCGTTTGCGTGCCCTCCTGTTTTTGTAATAAACTTTTGTTACTTCGAAATTGTCTGTCTTCTCCTGAGCAATATTTTTAACAGCAGCAGCCAACCCATTAGGGCATTAGTGGAGGCACACTACTTGTGATAAAAACAAACAAACACGTGATTGGTAAAAAAAATGAAAGTACAAATATTTGTATTTAAAATATATACAGTGCCTTCAGAAAGTATTCACACAGCTTGACTTTTTCCACATTTTGTTGTGTTACAGCCTGAATTTAAAATGGATTCAATCGAGATTTGTTGGCACTGGCCTACACACAATACCCCATAATGTCGAAGGGGAATGATGTTTTTTATTTATTATTACAAATAAATAAAAAATTAAGAACTGAAATGTCTTGCATAAATAAGTATTCAACCCCTTGTTATGGCAAACCTAAATAAGTTCAGGAGTACAAATTTGCTTAACAAGTCACATAATAAGTTGCATAGACTCATCTTTGTACCCCACACATGCAATTATCTGTAAGGTCCCTCAGTCGAGCAGTGAATTTTAAACACAGATTCAACCACAAAGGCCAGGGATGTTTTCCAATGCTTCGCAAGGAAGGGCACCTATAATTGGTAGATGAATAAAAAAAATAAAGCAGACATTGAATATCCCTTAGAGCATGGTGAAGTTATTAATTACACTTTGTATGGTGAATTAATACACCCAGTCACTATAAAGATACAGGGGTCCTTCCCAACTCAGTTGCCAGAGAGGAAGGGTACCACTCAAGGATTTCACCATGAAGCCAATGGTGACTTTAAACCATTACAGAGTTTAATGACTGTGATAGGAGAAAATTGAGGATGGTGTGGTAGTTACTTTCTTTACTATCAAATGAGGAGAGACAAACTTATCACACAAGTCAGAGTTATACTTAAACAAAATCTTTATTCACTTATTAATAAGGGAGCAGGTCAATACAACACACACATATAAAGTGAATTGATTGAGTGCTCTGTGAAATGATGGCTGGTCGACGAATCACCCTCAGATGATTCGTTGAGAGCCCCGGTACAAAGGTCTTTTATAGCCAAGATACCCCCCTTCAGTCTACATGACAAACAACAGATGCATGGAATGGGTCACAAGGTTAGGATTTGTACGAAATATACTTATAATTCACAGTAGACGGTATCTGCTGTAAAAACGTCTCATTGTGTGGAAACCAGGGTCTGGCCCCGAGCCATCTCACCCTAGTATCTTCCAGTCAGGCACACAGACACTAATCATGCATTGGAATGCAGTCTTGTTAGGTGTATCACCAATCCACTATCAGTGTTAAATCTCCCAGAGGCCCACTTTCAGTTAATACAGACACAATGGAGTTATAAGAACCCTCTATTCTGTTGCATAAAACAACCATTTAATGCAGTAGCAGTATTATAACATCATCTTGTCATTTCTGTTCTGACAATGGATGAACAACATTGTAGTTACTCCACAATACTAATCAAATTGACAGAATGAAAAGGAAGCCTGTACAGAATAAAAAATATTCCAACTGCCCGCGGAACAAGGCACTAAAGTAATACTGAAAAAAATGTGGCAAAGCAATTCACTTTTTGTCCTGAATACAAAGTGTTACAGTATATTTGGGGCAAATACAACACATTACTGAGTACAACTCTGCATATTTTCAAATATAGTGGTGGCTGCTTCATGTTATTGGTATGCTTGTAATTGGTAAGGACTGGGGAGTTTTTCAGGTTAAAAAAGAAACATAATGGAGCATAGCACAGGCAAACTCCTAGAGGAAAACCTGGTTCAGTCTGCTTTCCACCAGACACTGAGAGATTAATTGACCTTTCAGCAGGACAATAACATAAACCACAAGGCCAAATCTACACTGGAGTTGCAGTGGCCGAGTTAGAGTTTTGACTTAAATCAGCTTGAAAATCTATGGCAAGACTTGAAAATGGTTGTCTAGCAATGATCAACAACCAATTTGATCGAGCTTGAAGAATATTGAAAAGAATAACATGCAAATGTTGCACAGTCCAGGTGTGGAAAGCTCTTAGAAACTTACCCAGAAAGGTGCTTCTACAAAGTATTGACTCAGGGGTGTCAATTCTTATGTAAATTACATATTTCTCTATTTCATTTTCAATACGTTTGCTAGAATTTCTAACCATATGTTTTCACTTTGTCATTATGGGGTATTGTGTGAAGATGGGTAAACATTATTTTTTTAATCCATTTTGAATTCAGGCCGTAACACAAAAAATGTGAAGACCGGCTCAAATCGGTCTGATGTTGCAAAATTTGAAATTGTGTTTTTTACATTGGATAAAAGTAGAGACTCAGAGCTACAAAATGGTATATCATACACTACAGTTGAGGAACAATGGGAAAGTAATTTTGCTTTGAAAGTTGATAAACTTGTAAACTCACTTTTGAGAAAATGGCCTTTGAATGTTTTGGTACTACTATTGGAGTGTCCTTTGTCTACACCCATTCAGCATCGTTCACACACTCTTAATAGGGCTAGGTGTCCGCGCGGGCCCTGTGCAGCCCGGGAGGGGGCAGCAATCAAATAATCATAAAAATGATGGATATTAAACATCTAGGTACATACAAGTGCCTTATATCGGTTAAAAGCTTAAATTCTTGTTAATCTAACTGCATTGTTCGATTTACAATAGGCTTTACAGCGAAAGCATGCCATGCGATTGTTTGAGGACGGCGCCCCACAACATATTTTTCAACCAGCACAGGCTTCATAAAATCACAAATAGCGATTAAATAATCACTTACTTTTTGAAAATCTTCCTCCGATTTGCAATCCAAAGGGTCCCAGCTACAACATGCATGGTCGTTTTGTTAGATATAAACCGTCTTTATATCCCAAAAGTCAGTTTAGTTGGCGCCATCGATTTGAGTTCAACATGCAGACAAAGGAATCCAAAAAGCTACCGCTGAACTTTGTTAAAACAAGTTAAACTATGTTTCTATTTAATCCTCAGGTACCTTAAAATGTAATTAAACTATAATATTTAATACGGAAAGAAGTATGTTCAATAGAAAAGTAAAATTAGCAAGTGCATGTCATCTTTGTTGCGCGCCCACAGACTGATTTCCAACTCTGACTCCCTGTACCAAAACTCAAAATTCTTCCTCATTTTGGAAGAACCAAGCCTGAAACCTTGAACAAGACTGCTGACATCTAGTGGAAGCCATGGGAATTGCAATCTGGGAGCTGGAATTGCATAGGACCCATAGCTTTCCATTGTAAGAGCATGGGATCTCAACAACAACAAAAATTCTGGTTGGTTTTTCTTTGGATTTCCTCCTACCATATCAATTTTGTTATAGTCTCATACATTATTTTAACATTTCTACAAACCTCAAAGTGTTTTCTATCCAATGGTACGAATTATATGCATATCCTGGGGTCTGGACCTGAGTAACAGGCAGTTTACTTTGGGCACGTCAGTCAGGCGGAAGGCATTTCTGCTAAAGAAACGCATTTTGGTACAAAAAAAAGTTTACATTCAAACGGCTCTCCTGTGAAGTAATGACCCGCGACATACGCCTAGTTTCCTGAAACAGGTCACAAATGTGGAATAAGTCAAGGGGTATGAATACTTTCTGAAGGCACTATATATATATATATATATATATATATATATATATATATATATATATATAATCATTGATTCATTGGATAATCATTGATACATTGGATAATCTAACTATGTGCAACACTGTGAGGAAGGTAGAAGACAGAACAAAGAAGTGAACTCTCAATCAACAACAGCAATCCAAGGTTTATGTACGTCATTGGGAGGCAACCCAGAGAAAAAAACATTCCGCCCACAATCTGGGCGTCAGTTCATTCTGTCGCGATCCCTTCATCCGCACAAAATAAAACATTACTCGTTGACTACAGTACTCATGTCATCTAGTTCTTAAGAAAATGATTTATATTGCTCCAAAAAATAAAGGGAACACTAAAATAACACATCCTAGATCTGAATGAATGAAATAATCTTATTAAATACTTTTTTCTTTACATAGTTGAATGTGCTGACAACAAAATCACACAAAAATAATCAATGGAAATCCAATTTATCAACCCATGGAGGTCTGGATTTGGAGTCACACTCAAAATTAAAGTGGAAAACCACACTACAGGCTGATCCAACTTTGATGTAATGTCCTTAAAACAAGTCAAAATGAGGCTCAGTAGTGTGTGTGGCCTACACGTGCCTGTATGACCTCCCTACAACACCTGGGCATGCTCCTGATGAGGTGGAGGATGGTCTCCTGAGGGATCTCCTCCCAGACTTGTACTAAAGCATCCGCCAACTCCTGGACAGTCTGTGTTGCAACGTGGCGTTGGTGGATGGAGCGAGACATGATGTCCCAGATGTGCTCAATTGGATTCAGGTCTGGGGAACGGGCGGGCCAATCCATAGCATCAATGCCTTCCTCTTGCAGGAACACACTCCAGCCACATGAGGTCTAGCATTGTCTTGCATTAGGAGGAACCCAGGGCCAACCGCACCAGCATATGGTCTCACAAGGGGTCTGAGGATCTCATCTCGGTACCTAATGGCAGTCAGGCTACCTCTGGCGAGCACATGGAGGGCTGTGCGGCCCCCCAAAGAAATGCCACCCCACACCATGACTGACCCACCGCCAAACCGGTCATGCTGGAGGATGTTGCAGGCAGCAGAACGTTCTCCAAGGCGTCTCCAGACTCTGTCACGTCTGTCACGTGCTCAGTGTGAACCTGCTTTCATCTGTGAAGAGCACAGGGCGCCAGTGGCGAATTTGCCAATCTTGGTGTTCTCTGGCAAATGCCAAACGTCCTGCACGGTGTTGGGCTGTAAGCACAACCCCCACCTGTGGATGTCGGGCCCTCATACCACCCTCATGGAGTCTGTTTCTGACCGTTTGAGCAGACACATTTGTGGCCTGCTGGAGGTCATTTTGCAGGGCTCTGGCAGTGCTCCTCCTGCTCCTCCTTGCACAAAGGCGGATGTAGCGGTCCTGCTGCTGGGTTGTTGCCCTCCTACGGCCTCCTCCACGTCTCCTGATGTACTGGCCTGTCTCCTGGTAGCGCCTCCATGCTCTGGACACTACGCTGACAGACACAGCAAAGCTTCTTGCCACAGCTCGCATTGATGTGCCATCCTGGATGAGCTGCACTACCTGAGCCACTTGTGTGGGTTGTAGACTCCGTCTCATGCTACCACTAGAGTGAAAGCACCGCCAGCATTCAAAAGTGACCAAAACATCAGCCAGGAAGCATAGGAACTGAGAAGTGGTCTGTGGTCTCCACCTGCAGAACCACTCCTTTATTGGGGGTGTCTTGCTTATTGCCTATAATTTACACCTGTTGTCTATTCCATTTGCACAACAGCATGTGAAATTTACTGTCAATCAGTGTTGCTTCCTAAGTGGACAGTTTGATTTCAGAGAAGTGTGATTGACTTGGAGTTACATTGTGTTGTTTAAGTGTTCCCTTTATTTTTTTGAGCAGTATATGTATATATATATATATATATATATATATTAGATCATTCATGAATTATGTTTTAAATGATTATATTAGATTGAGTTCATTAGTCACATGCACATAAAGTGCAGGAAATATGTGCATTTTCCTGTTAAAATAAAAATATGGTTCAAAACAAGCTGTTCAGTTACTTACTACTCTGCCCCTTAGTGACTGCCAGAAACAGCAGCTCCGCCTCCACAGGCGCATTTAGGCCATGTGAACATTGCTTGGATTGTTCTGGCAGCTATTTGCTATGAGGGGGAACTGCTAGCATAAATTATAACAGCACAAAGTTAATGGACCGTCCTGGGGTGCAAAAATGTGCATTTGGTTAGGACTTCTGGGTCTGCTCTAATCTCCCTCCCACTATGACTTCTCTATCAGGTACAGATGGCGCTGAAGCAAATAGTAAATTGTAATTAACTTGTAAATAAATAATCATACCAGTCATGGGAGCCTGGGACATGATAAACCGGACATCTACATCCAACAAGAGTTGAAGGGCAGAGGGATACACTAGCTAGAACCTTCTCATCGTGGATCTGGTAGGACAAAAAAGCATGTCGGTGGCTTAATTCCCCCCCCCCCCCCCCCATGTTGTTCATCAGGTTCTACTGTAGGTGACAGGGCGACATGTTGTGTGGACTCAAACACCATAAAACCAGGTGTATCACAAATCATGATACAATTATTTAGAACAGCCTAGTATGTAGTCCAATTTTTTTTTACCACGATGCTGGATGCTCTTCTCCGTTTCATAAACAAAACAAAATCTATAAAAAATGCACCTGGGGCGAACAGTGGCACTGTTTCACCTTATGCGGATCTCAGCTTTAAGGTCCAATGTTTTATCATGTTTTATCTACTTGTACATAATCTGGTTGATCTTTTCCCTCTCCCTTTCTATCTCTCTGTATCTCTTTTTCTTCCTCTGTCTCCTCAGAATTTGCTGATTCTGGTGAGTTATTTTTCTAATTATCTTTGCCAAAATGCTGTTCATTATCATCTCCACAGCTTGGAAGCGACTTTTTGCCATACTTTCCCCTTAATTGTACCGCTCCCTGATTGCAGTTACATTGCTTTCAGAAAGCATAAACACCCCTTGACTTATTCCACATTTTGTTGTGTTACAGCTTGAATTAAAATGCATAACATTTTGTTTATTTGTCACTGGGCTACACACAATACCCCATCATGTCAAAGTGGAATTATGTTTTTTCAAAATTTTTACCAATTATCTGTAAGGTCCCTCAGTCGAGCAGTGAATTTCAAACATAGATTCAACTACAAAGACCAGGGAGGTTTTCCAATGCCTTGCAAAGAAGGGCACCTATTGGTAGATACGTATATACAGTACCAGTCAAAAGTTTAGATACACATACTCATTAATTTCCAAGAGAGTGCAAAGCTGTCATCAAGGCAAAGGGTAGCTACTTTGAAGCATCTCAAATATAAAATATATTTTAATTTGTTTAACACACTTTTTTGGTTACTACATGATTCCATATGTGTTATTTCATAGTTGTGATATCTTCACTATTATTCTACAATGTAGAAAATAGTAAAAATAAAGAAAAACCCTGGAATGAGTAGGTGTCCAAACTTTTGACTGGTACTGTATATATATTTTTAAACATACATTGAATATCCCTTTGAGCATGGTGAATTTATTAATTACACTATGGATGGTGTATCAATACACCCAGTCACTACAAAGATACAGGCGTCCTTGCTAATTCAGTTGCCGAAGAGGAAGGAAACCACTCAGGGATCTCACCATGAGGCCAATGGTGAGTTTAATGGCTGTGATAGGAGAAAACTGAGGATGGATCAACAACATTGTAGTTACTCCACAATATCAACCTAATTGATAGATGAAAAGAAGGAAGCCTGTACAGAATAAAAATATTCCAAAACATGCATCCTGTTGTAACCATGCACTAAAGTAATACTGCAAAAAAATGTGGCAAAGTAATTAACTTTTTGTCCTGAATACAAAGTGTTATATTTGGAGCAAATCCAATACAACACATTACTGAGTACCACTCTGCATATTTTCAAGCATCATGTTATGGGTATGCTTGTAATCATTAAGGACTGGAGAGTTTTTCAGGATAAAAAATACAGAATGGAGCTAAGCACAGGCAAAATCCAAGACAAAAACCTGGTTCAGTCTGCTTTCCACCAGGCACTGGGAGATTAATTCACTTTTCATAACCTAAAACACAAAGCCAAAGATACACTGGAGTTGCTTACCGAGAAGACAGTGAATGTTCCTGAGTTGCCTAGTTACAGTTTTGACTTAAATGTACTGTGGCAAGACCTAAAAATGGTTATCTAGCAATGATCAACAACCAATTTGACAGAGCTTGAATAATTTTTTACAGAATAATGGTCAAATGATGCACAATCCAGGTGTGTAAAGCTCTTAGAGACTTACCCAGAAAGACTCACAGCTGTAATCGCTGCCAAATGTGCTTCTACAAAGTATTGACTCAAGGGTGTGAATACTTATGTGAATGAGATATTTTTGTATTTCATTTTCAATAAATGTGCAAAAATGTGCAAAAACATGTTTTTACTTTGTCATTATGGGGTACTGTGTGATAATTAAAAAAATATTTAATCCATTTTGAATTCAGGCCGACACAACAAAATGTGGAATATTTTCTGAAGGCACTGTACAGGTATGTCAATGAATGTGCAAACATAAGTTTCTATGCAGACATATTTTTACTATTTTATGTGAATGTATACCTCTGTAACCATTTTGGTTTTCTCCATTATCCTTTCCATCTCCCCTCTTTTTTACCCCTTGTAAGCTAACCATTGTAACAATACATATTATATTAACTATCTTGGATGCATGGGGCAGGGAGATACATTGGGGCCAAACACTGAAAGAGCTGAGTACATGTTTATGTCATGACTGTCTAGGACCAGTGGAGAGGTGGAATCAGGAGCAGGAGACAGAGGGCCAGAGCAACTGTGTTTTAATAATATTAGTAACACGCAATAGCCGTAGGGCACCAGGCGCGTGGCGAAGTCTGCCAGGGGAAAAACACCTTCCCAAAATAAGCGCACTGGAAACAAAAAGCGCACAGGGCGCAGCCCGGCAATAATAATCGACAATAACAATTTACAATCCCAACTGTCCTGAGTGGACAATAAACAATCCCGCACGAGAACCCCAACTGAAAATACACACTAAATAACCCCCCACTAATGACAAACACAAAACAGGTGCGAGATAGACAGACAGACAAAACCAAAAGACACAGAAACAACGATCGGTGGCAGCTAATAGGCCGGCGACGACGACCGCCGAGCGCCGCCCGACCGAGGAGGGGCGCCACCTTCGTTAGATACTGTGACAGTTTAGTTCTTTGACACACATAAAAAAACATGGAAGACACAGGACCAACGATCGACCGAAAACAGTCCGACAGGGTTGGGGAGTAACTGATTTCATACAATCAGTTACATGTAATCTTTTTTTATTTTATTTTTTGTAATCCCTTACATAACGTAAGCAAAAATATGAAAATCAGATTACAAATACTTTTTAAAAACTTTACATTAAAAAAGGATGTTTGAGAAAAAATACATTGTGACACATATCTGTTTCTCAATTGACATTAAATTCAGCATTGAAAAAAGGTGCAAGTTTAAGTTTGTTCCACCTGAGGGAGTGTGACGACAAGTCAGAATCCACTATGATGACACACCAAATTCGTTTCATGGACCCTTTTTGTCTTCTTCTAATGGCTCTTAAACCTGTTGGGGCTAGGGGGCAGTATTTGCACGACCGGATAAAAAACGTACCCGATTTAAACTGGTTACTACTCTTGCCCAGAAACGAGAATATGCATATAATTAGTAGATTTGGATATAAAACACTCTAAAGTTTCTAAGACTGTTTGAATGGTGTCTGTGAGTATAACAGAACTCTTATGGTAGGCCAAAACCTGAGAAGATTCCATACAGGAAGTGCCCTGTCTGACAATTTGTTGTCTTTCTGTTGCATCTCTATCGAAAATACAGCATCTGTGCTGTAACGTGACACTTTCTAAGGCTCCCATTGGCTCTCTAAAGCCGACAGAAAGTGGAATGGGGTGTCTGCTGTCTCTGGGCAAAGTACAACAGCTCTGTTTGTGAGTGGTCAGCCTGGGGACAGTGAGACTGAGATGCGCTTTCACGAGAATTCTATTTTTTTTTCTTTCAGCCTTTGAATGAATACAACGTTGCCCGGTTGGAATATTATCGCTATTTTACAAGAAAAATAGGATAAAAATAGATTTTAAACAGTGTTTGACTTGCTTCTAAGTACGGTAATGGAATATTTGAAGAAAAAAATTGTCACGAAATGCACTCGCGCGTCACCCTTCGGATAGTGACCTGAACGCACGAACAAAACAGAGCTATTTGAATATAACTGTGGATTATTTGGAACCAAAACAACATTTGTTGTTGAAGTAGAAGTCCTGGGAGTGCATTCTGACGAAGAACAGCAAAGGTAATCCAATTTTTCTAATAGTAATTCTGAGTTTAGTGAGTCCCAAACTTAGTGGATTTCAAAATAGCTAGCCGTGATGGTCGAGCTAAGTACTCAGAATGTTGCAAAATGTGCTTTCGCCGAAAAGCTATTTTAAAATCTGACACCGCGATTACATAAAGGAGTTCTGTATCTATAATTCTTAAAATAATTGTTATGTATTTTGTGAACGTTTATCATGAGTCATTTAGTAAATTCACTGGAAGTTTTCGGTGGGTATACTAGTTCTGAACATCACATGCTAATGTAAAAAGCTGGTTTTTGATATAAATATGAACTTGATTGAACAAAACATGCTTGTATTGTATAACATAATGTCCTAGGAGTGTCATCTGATGAAGATCATCAAAGGTTAGTGCTGCATTTAGCTGTGGTTTTGGTTTTTGTGACATATATGCTTGCTTTGAAAATGGCTGTGTGATTATTTTTGGCAGGGTACTCTCCTGACATATTCTAATGTTTTGCTTTCGCTGTAAAGCCTTTTTGAAATCAGACAATGTGGTTAGATTAACGAGAGTCTTGTCTTTAAAATGGTGTAAAACAGTCATATGTTTGAGAAATTGAGGTGACAGCATTTTCTTTAGGTATTTGTATTTCGCGCCACGCGATTCCACTGGCTGTTGACTAGGGTGGGACGCAAGCTTCCCACCTAGCCCAGGGAAGTTAAGGGGAAAGTGAACAAAAATGTACTAAAAGTCAACAGATTACATTACTGAGTTTGGGTAATCCAAAAGTAACGTTACTGATTACAATTTTGGACAGGTAACTAGTCACTCTAACAGATTACATTTAAAAGGTAACCTACCCAACCCTGGTGGCCGACCATTACCCACTGTATCTGTGGTCTGTTTGCACAGTTTCTTTCCACTTTGATTCCTTAACCCTAGAATCTTCAAGTAACTGCCAAAATAATGGAAACACTTGAATAAATAACAGATACATTAGTATATTGAAAGAAGGTGCTTCCACACAGGTGTGGTACCTGAGTTAATTAAGCAATTTATCCCATTATGCATTGTATTGAAATGCTTGTCAGGCCATTATTTTGGTTACCATGGCTATGTCCTATAGTATGACAATTCCACCATCCACAGGGCGTGAGTGATCACAATGGTTTGATGAGCATGAAAATTATGTAAACCATATTCCATGGCCATCTCAGTCACCAGAACTCAACTGAATTGAACACTTTTATGGGAGATTCTGGAGTGGCACCTGAGACAACTTTTTCACCACCATTAACAAAACACCAAATTATGACATTTCTCATAGGAGAATAGTGTCGCATCCCTCTAATAGAATTCCAGACTTGTACAATCTATGCCAAGTTGCATTGAAGCTGTTCTGGCTCGTAGTGGCCCAACACCCTATTCAGTCACTTTATGTTGGCGTTTACTTTTTCCAAACTCTAAATACAAAACTCTAAACTGATAACACTTGTAATGCCCCCTATCTTATGCTTATAACCTTTGATTGTGCATTGGAGTTGAACACATCTTTCACCCCTGAGTTATTCATGCAAAATCTACGTTTTCTGTGAAATACCATGAGAACATTTAATTTATCCACCAATACATCCGATAATGATTGGCTCACCACTTAGTCATTTTAACTACCATTTAATTTTTTTATCAATCACTTTACTGCTATTTTCACAAGTATGTGGTGATTTTTCAAAACTCTTAGTACAAAAAAACTCAAACTGGTAACACTTGTATTCCAAACCTATAATTGTGCGTTCATTTTGTTTGGAGACATGTTTCAGCACACAACCATTGATCCAAAATTAAAGATTACTGTGAAATACCATGACAACATTGATTTAATCATCAAAACAATATATTCTCAATTTAGTCGTTTTAACAACCAATTAATCCAATATTTAAAAAAAGTAAGATACTTGTTTCAAAATTGCCCTTTGAATGTTATATGCTATAGTACTGTAATTTACAGAACATTCGTTTTTTTCACATTAGGTAATATACTTTCACTGAAAATCATATTTCCATCCCATGTATTATCAATGGTGTAATCATTGAAAACATCTTTCCCAATCATTGATGCAAAAAATAAATGTATTGTTCAGATATAATCATAAAATGAGTGTACTGTAATCAAATTTAACAAATTTAATGAATTAAGGAAACATAACATTTAGTAGGCACTAGTTTGTATATCAAGCCTGCATTTGGCTATAGGTTCTCATCGACATTGCAGTAAATGTCCTCATTGTTCATTCACCTGGGGAAAAACCTTTTGGCATGGCAAATCCAAGCCTGATATGCTGTAGGTCTGGATTGATGCCATTGCATTCCTCATCCATGGCCTGGAGGAGGGTGGCACACTCATTGGGGTGGCGATCATACACCTTCCACCTGTATTGTAATCATGTATTGTATTTTACAGTATTGTACTTACACATTGTAGCTGTCCTGTGAGGCTCTGTTAGTAAGAGCATGGCACAAGCAACAATAGAGTTGTGGGTTCTATTCACACTTGTCACTTTGGATAAAAATGCCTGCTATGTAAATGACATATATTACCGTTTTACAGTACTGTTTTGGCCAATCAAATTTTTGTAAAGCCGTGTGAAACTATTCCATCAAAAAGACCTCAGCAATATCATTTTGGATATATATTTACTGTATAGTGGATGCATTACATACAGTACACGCCATCATAATAGTACATTACAATATACATTATACATACTTTATATGTGTCATAGTCCGTGTATGTAGGTGGCAGGGAAGTTAGGCGCAGGAGAAAACAGAGTGGCTAAAAAATGGAGTATTTATTTCCAAAACTAACTCCAAAACCCACGTAGAAAAATCATCTGGGTAAACAATAACCCATCGCACACCGATACATAAACAACACGTACATAACATAACAAACAATCACTGACAGAGAAAAGAGGGGAAGCAGAGGGTTAAATACACAACATATAATTACTGGGATATGAAACAGGTGCGTAAAGAGACCAGACAAAACCAATGGAAAATGAAAAACTGATCAATGGTGGCTAGAAGACCGGTGATGTCGATTGCCGAACACCACCCGAACAAGGAGGGGCATCAACTTCGGTAGAAGTCGTGACAATATGTTTATACTTTACAAACATACATTTTCATTATGTAATTCTCAAAATCTGTTGTAGACAAACCAGTTTAAAATCTATAGGTTTACCAAACGGTTAAGTGATTATCAATTAAGAGTAGTCAGATTAAGTAATAGTAAAATGTATTTTAACAAATGAGAAGACAATCATGTCAAAAGTAAATGTGAGCATTGCATTGTGAAAAGCAATTACTTTATATGAACATGTATTGCAATGTGAAACGTAGTTCTAGATTAAAGGGTCATTCCACGAAATGGGTGCCTTTTGCGTCCCTTTGATATGTCAGTAGAAATTGTGCATCAATATTGAATTTTAAAAGCCTGTTATGTTAAATGAAGTGCCCTTTAATATAGACCACATGGGCTGTGTTTACACAGGCAGTCCAATTCTGATATTTTTCCACTTATTTGTCTTTTGACCAATCACATCAGATCTTTTCACACCAGATCTTTTTCAGAGCTGATCTGATTGGTCAAAAGACCAATTTGTGAAAAAAATATCAGAATTGGGCTGCCTGTCTAAGTCCAGCCATGGATAATTCAATAAATCCGATGTTTTATATGAATGAAGACTTGCTATAGTGCCAAAATTCATCATGTCCTTCCGTCAACCCTGTATCCCCTCTAAGAAGATTGTTTAACCCACTTAACCCCAAAATGTCAATATAAAGCCCTAGTTAATTTGTTGCGTTGAAAGTTATTTCTGAAGATTATTGTTATCATTTTAAGGTTACGTGAACTGAATTCTCGTTTTAATATGGTGAAACTATTACTTTTTAAATATTGTTCTCAAAAGAAACATGGACATCTACAAGTGAAATCATAGTGCAAGTGAGCTGATCCTACTCTTTTTGTAAATTTTCTGGTGTTTTGTGGTGGAAAACTGAGCAGGTTGAGCGTAACACATCAACCCTGTTACCGATAGATTGACAGCCTAGACATGTTTTAACAATAAAAATAAATGTGAAGCTTGCATTTAATTGCCACTCCCTGTTGCACACAACAATCTTCCATTCCCATGTCACAAGGGGACTTATGGCTGATTTATGATTACATCGTCAACAATGTTATGGTCAACCCTGTTACTTTATTTGCCACTTAATATGCACTAGTATTTTTTTATTTAACCTCTTGAGATGGGAAAACTTGTTTTTTATATAGTTGAAAATGTGCTCTTTGTGAGAGAATGTTATAATTAAGTGAAAACAAAACTTTTTTTTTTACGAAGTTACACTTCTCAAAAGCTACCGAATTGGTGGAATGACCCTAAACTTTTCTTAAGTTTAGTGAAAAAGTGATTTTGTGTGTTTGTAGTTTATAAACAACCGTGTTTTTGATGATCTGTTTTGAGTTTTGTACTAAGCATTGTGGAAATTTATCACGTGAAAATTACATCAAAGCAATTGAAAAAACCAAGATACAAATTTCAAACTGTTCTTTTTGAAATGCTGAATAGACAGATAGTAGATGATAAATATAATTTTCCATACAGTATTTGATGACATTTGGCTATAATTTATAAAATAATTTGTCTCAAATGGAAAATCTAATCAAATGTCACATGTTTCATAAACAATAGGACTGGACTAACAGTGAAATGCTTACTTACGGGCAATTCCCAACAATGCAGAGTGAAGGAAAATAGAGAAATAATATAAAAGTAAAACACATAATAATAAATAATGATAGGTACACAATGAGTAACGATAACTTGACTATATACAAGGGGTACCAGTACCGAGTCGATATGACTATATTCCCAACAATGCAGAGTGAAGGAAATTAGAGAAATAATAGAAAAGTAAAACACATAATAATAAATAATGATAGATACACAATGAGTAACGATAACTTGACTATATACAAGGGGTACCAGTACCGAGTCGATGTGCAGGGGTACGAGGTAATTGTGATAGATATGTACAGTCGTGGCCAAAAGTTTTGAGAATGACACAAATATAAATTTTCACAAAGTTTGCTGCTTCAGTGTCTTTAGATATTTTTGTCAGATGTTACTATGGAATACTGAAGTATAATTACAAGCATTTCATAAGTGTCAAAGGCTTTTATTGACAATTACATTAGGTTGATGCAAAGAGTCAATATTTGCAGTGTTGACCCTTCTTTTTCAAGACCTCTGCAATCCGCCCTGGCATGCTGTCAATTAACTTCTGGGCCACATCCTGACTGACGGCAGCCCATTCTTGCATAATCAATGCTTGGAGTTTGTCAGAATTTGTGGGTTTTTGTTTGTCCACCCGCCTCTTGAGGATTGACCACAAGTTCTCAATGGGATTAAGGTCTGGGGAGTTTCCTGGCCATGGACCCAAAATATCGATGTTTTGTTCCCCAAGCCACTTAGTTATCACTTTTGCCTTATGGCAAGGTGCTCCATCATGCTGGAAATGGCATTGTTTGTCACCAAACTGTTCCTGGATGGTTGGGAGAAGTTGCTCTCGGAGGATGTGTTGGTACCATTCTTTATTCATGGCTGTGTTCTTAGGCAAATTGTCAGTGAGCCTACTCCCTTGGCTGAGAAGCAACCCCACAAATGAATGGTCTCAGGATGCTTTACTGTTGGCAGGACACATGACTGATGGTAGTGCTCACCTTGTCTTCTCTGGACAAGCTTATTTCCGGATGCCCCAAACAATCGAAAAGGGGATTCATCAGAGAAAATCACTTTCCAGTCCTCAGCAGTCCAATCCCTGTACCTATCAGTCTGTCCCTGATGTTTTTCCTGGAGAGAAGTGGCTTCTTTGCTGCCCTTCTTGACACCAGGCCATACTCCAAAAGTCTTTGCCTCACTGTGCATGAAGATGCACTCACACCTGCCTGCTGCCATTCCTGAGCAAGCTCTGTACTGGTGGTCCCCCGATCCCGCCGCTGACTCAAATTTAGGAGACGGTCCTGGCGCTTGCTGGACTTTCTTGGGCGCCCTGAAGCCTTCTTCACAACAATTGAACTGCTCTCCTTGAAGTTCTTGAAGATCTGATAAATGGTTGATTTAGGTGCAATCTTACTGGCAGCAATATCCTTGCCTGTGAAGCCCTTTTTGTGCAAAGCAATGATGACGGCACATGTTTCCTTTCAGGTAACCATGGTTGACAGAGGAAGAACAATGATTCCAAGCACCACCCTCCTTTTGAAGCTTCCAGTCTGTTATTCGAACTCCATCAGCATGACAGAGTGATCTCCAGCCTTGTCCTCGTCAACACTGTGTTAACAAGAGAATCACTGACATGATGTCAGCTGGTCCTTTTGTGGCAGGGCTGAAATGCAGTGGAAATGATTTTTTGGGATTCAGTTCATTTGCATGGCAAAGAGGGATTTTGCAATTAATTGCAATTCATCTGATCACTCTTCACAACATTCTGGAGTTTATGCAAATTGCCATCAAACAAACTGAGGCAGCAGACTTTGTGAAAATTAATATTTGTGTCATTCTCAAAACTTTTGGCCATGACTGTACATATAACTAGGAATAAAGTTACAGATAGTAAACAGTAGCAGCAGCGTATGTAACGAGTCAAAAAAGTTACTGCAAAAAGGGTCAATGCAGATAGTCCTATTTGGTTAACTATTTAATTAACTATGTAGCAGACATATGTTTTGGGAGTAGAATCTGTTCAGGGTCCTGTTGGTTCCAGAATTGGTGCATCAATACCACTTGCTGTGCCGTAGCAGAGACAACAGTCTTCACTTGGGTGGATGGAGTCTTTGACAATATTTAGGGCCGTCCTCTGACATCGCCTGGTATAGAGGTCCTGGATGGTAGGGTAGGAGCTTGCCCCTCTGTTTCCTGTAGTCCACGATCAGCTCCTTTGTCTTGCTGACGTTGAAGGAAAGATTGTTGTCCTGGCACCACACTGCAAGGTCTCTGACCTCCTCCCTATAGGCTGTCTCATCGTTGTTGGTGATCAGGCCTACCTACCACCGACGTCTTGTTGGCAAACTTAATGATAGTGTTGGAGCTTTAGATCAGTGCAGATGTTGCTTGTAATCCATGGCTTCTGGTTGGGTTATGTAGAGTTGAAGTTGGAAGTCTACATACACTTAGGATTGAGTCATTAAAACTCATTTTTCAACCACTCCACAAATTTCTTGTTAACAAACTATTCATTTTGCTACTTTGTGCATGAAACAAGTAATTTTTCCAACAATTGTTTACAGACAGATTATTTCACTTATGATTCACTGTATCACAATTCCAGTGGGTCACGTAAGCTTCCGACTTCAACTGTACGTACGGTCACTATGGGGATGATGTCATAAATGCACTTATTAATGAAGCTGATGTGGTGTGGAGTAAAGGTGATCTAGAGTTTGTTTGCCTCAAGTTGCACAGGTGACATGCTGGTATCAATTAGGTCAAACGGATTTCAGTTTTCCTGCATTAAAATCACCGGCCACTAGGAGTGCCATCTGTGGATGAGCATTTTCTTGTTTGCTTTTGGCCCTTTACAGCTCTTCGGTTTGTGGTGGTAAATAGACAGCTGCGAAAAATATAGATACAAATGATCTTGGTAAATAGTATGGTGTACACTTTATCATGAGGTATTCTAACTCAGGCGAGTAGAACCTTGATACTGCCTTAATAATAAAATTTGCTCACCAGCTGTTAACAAAGTGACACACACCACCCCCTTGAGATTACCCGATGCTGCTGTTCTGTCCTGCCGATGCATAGAAAAATCTGCTTATATTATCCATGTCCTTGTTCAGTCAAGTTTCATAGAAACATAGGATAATACAGTTCTTCAGTTCCCATTGACAGGATAGTCTTGAATGGAGCTTGTCCAGTTTGTTCTCCAGTGATTGTACATTCGCCAATAGAACAGAGTGTAGAGGCGGTTTATTTACTTGCCGCCACAATTTCATCAGGGTGTCCCGACGGCGGCCTCTATATCGCCGTCTCGTTCTCTTCTGAGTGTCGGGGAAATAGGTCTGGTCCGGGGTGAGCAGTAGCCTGCGCCGCCGACCCGTTGATGTCTAAATCTTAATCTAAATAAAGGTTAGTGATCGCTGTTCTGATGTCCAGAAGCTCTTTTCAGTCAGGTTTCATAGGAAACATTATGCACAAAAACGTTTAGATCAGTGGTAGCCCAGCGGATAAGAGGTTGGGCCAGTAACCGAAAGGTAGTAAATAGGGTGACTCTTTCCTATGGTCCTTCATCTTACTGAAGCACACTGGCTGATGGAGAATGAGGATGATGTAGTATTTACAGACAGATCCATATATTATTTAAAATAGGCTAAATAAAGGTTAACAGAAAAATACAAGATTGTTTTGACCTTACAATATAAATTGATGTCAATTGATGATGTAATATAGAATTTTACAGTGTTCAGCATTTATCAAAATATACTGCTCAAAAAAATAAAGGGAACACTTAACCTGTTATGGCTAGGGGGCAGTATTTTCACGGCCGGATAAAAAACGTACCCAATTTAATCTGATTATTACTCCTGCCCAGAAACTAGAATATGCATATAATTATTAGCTTTGGATAGAAAACACTCTAAAGTTTCTAAAACTGTTTGAATGGTGTCTGTGAGTATAACAGAACTCATTTGGCAGGCCAAAACCTGAGAAGATTCCATGCAGGAAGTGCCCTGTCTGACAATTTCTTGCCCTTCTTGATTATCTCTATCCAATACAGGGGATCTCTGCTGTTACGTGACACTTCCTACGGCTCCCATGGGCTCTCAGAAGGTGTCAAAAAGCTGAATCGTGGCTTTGCAGGCTCTGGCTGAAAAAAAGTAGCGCGTTTGGATAGTGGCTGGTTACAGTACTGTGAGACTCAGGCTCGTGCCCGAGTTGACCCCATGCTTTATTTTCTTTCGTCTTTTTACCTAAACGCAGATTCCCGGTCGCAATATTATCGCTTTTTTACGAGAAAAATGGCATAAAAATTGATTTTAAACAGCGGTTGACATGCTTCGAAGTACGGTAATGGAATATTTAGAAATCTTTTGTCACGAAATGCGCCATGCTCGTGACCCTTATTTACACTTCGGATAGTGTCTTGAACGCACGAACAAAACACCGCTATTTGGATATAACAATGGATTATTTTGAACCAAACCAACATTTGTTATTGAAGTAGCAGTCCTGGGAGTGCATTCTGATGAAGAACACCAAAGGTAATCAAACTTTTCTAATAGTAAATCGGAGTTGGTCAGGGCTAAACTTGGTGGGTGTCTAAATAGCTAGCCGTGATGGCTGGGCTATCTACTCAGAATATTGCAAAATGTGCTTTCACCGAAAAGCTATTTTAAAAGACACCTCGATTGCACAAAGGAGTTCTGTATCTATAATTCTTAAAATAATTGTTATGTTTTCTGTGAACGTTTATCGTGAGTAATTTAGTAAATTCACCGGAGGTTTGCGGGGGGTATGCTAGTTCTGAACGTCACATGCTAATGTAAAAAGCTGGTTTATGATATAAATATGAACTTGATTGAACAAAACATGCATGTATTGTATAACATAATGTCCTAGGAGTGTCATCTGATGAAGATCATCAAAGGTTAGTGCTGCATTTAGCTGTGTTTTGGGTTTTTGTGACATATATGCTTGCTTTGAAAATGGCTGTGTGAATATTTTTTGCTGGGTACTTTTTTGCTGGTGGCTCAGGTAGTGCAGCTCATCCAGGATGGCACATCAATGCGAGCTGTGGCAAGAAGGTTTGCTGTGTCTGTCAGCGTAGTGTCCAGAGCATGGAGGCGCTACCAGGAGACAGGCCAGTACATCAGGAGACGTGGAGGAGGCCGTAGGAGGGCAACAACCCAGCAGCAGAACTGCTACCTCCGCCTTTGTGCAAGGAGGAGCAGGAGGAGCACTGCCAGAGCCCTGCAAAATGACCTCCAGCAGGCCACAAATGTGCATGTGTCTGCTCAAACGGTCAGAAACAGACTCCATGAGGGTGGTATGAGGGCCCGTCATCCACAGTTGGGGGTTGTGCTTACAGCCCAACACCGTGCAGGACGTTTGGCATTTGCCAGAGAACACCAAGATTGGCAAATTCGCCACTGGCGCCCTGTGCTCTTCACAGATGAAAGCAGGTTCACACTGAGCACATGTGACAGAGTCTGGAGACGCCGTGGCGAACGTTCTGCTGCCTGCAACATCCTCCAGCATGACCGGTTCGGCGGTGGGTCAGTCATGGTGTGGGGTGGCATTTCTTTGGGGGGGCCGCACAGCCCTCCATGTGCTCGCCAGAGGTAGCCTGACTGCCATTATGTACCGAGATGAGATCCTCAGACCCCTTGTGAGACCATATGCTGGTGCGGTTGGCCCTGGGTTCCTCCTAATGCAAGACAATGCTAGACCTCATGTGGCTGGAGTGTGTCAGCAGTTCCTGCAAGAGGAAGGCATTGATGCTATGGACTGGCCCGCCCGTTCCCCAGACCTGAATCCAATTGAGCACATCTGGGACAAGTCTCGCTCCATCCACCAATGCCACATTGCACCACAGATTGTCCAGGAGTTGGCGGATGCTTTAGTCCAGGTCTGGGAGGAGATCCCTCAGGAGACCATCCGCTACCTCATCAGGAGCATGCCAAGGCGTTGTAGGGAGGTCATACAGGCACGTGGAGGCCACACACACTACTGTGCCTCATTTTGATTTGTTGTAACCTCTCTGGGCTAGGCGGGACGAATTCGTCCCACCTAAGCAACAGCCAGTTGAATCCCGTGGCGCGATTTTCAAATACCTTATAAATGCTATTACTTCAATTTCTCAAACATATGACTATTTTACAGCATTTTAAAGACAAGACTCTCGTTAACCTCTATGGGCTAGGTGGGACGCAAGCGTCCCACCCGTGGTGCACTCCATCAACAGCAGGTGCATTTCAAGAGCGGCAAATTTGAATCCAAATAAATGTCAAAATTCAAATTTTTCAAACATACAACTATTTTACACCCTTTGAAAGATAAACATCTCCTTAATCTAACCACGTTTTACGATTTCAAAAAGGTTTTACGGCGAAAGCATAAATTTAGAGTATGTTAGGACAGTACATTTACAAGAGTTGTGTGTAATGTTTTGTCAATTCAAAGACAGGGTCACCAAAACCATAAAACCAGCTAAAATGATGCACTAACCTTTTACAATCTCCATCAGATGACACTCCTAGGACATTATGTTAGACAATGCATGCATTTTTAGTTCTATCAAGTTCATATTTATATCCAAAAACAGCGTTTTACTATGGCATTGATGTTGAGGAAATCGTTTCCCTCCAATAACCGGCAGTCAAGTCAGCAACACAAATTAAATAATTAAAATTAGAAAACATTGGTAAAATATTATATTGTCATTTAAAGAATTATAGATTTACATCTCTTGAACGCAATCAACTTGCCAGATTTAAAAATAACCTTACTGGGAAATCACACTTTGCAATAATCTGAGCACTGCGCCCAGAAAAATACGCGTTGCGATACAGACAAGCCGTCATGTTGGGGAGATCTAAAATCGAAAATACTATGTAAATAATCCATTACCTTTGATTCTCTTCATCAGATGTCACTTCCAGGTATCACAGGTCCATAACGAATGTAGTTTTGTTCAAAAAAACTCATCATTTATGTCCAAAAATCTCCGTCTTGTTAGCACATGATCTAAGCCCGCCGGACTTCACTTCATGAACGAGGGGAAAAAATATATTTCCGTTCGTTCAAACATGTCAAACGTTGTATAGCATAAATCATTAGGGCCTTTTTTAACCAGAACATGAATAATATTCAAGGTGGACGAATGAATTCTCTTTTATAACGTATTGGAACGAGGGTACCCAACATGAACTCGCGCGCCAGGTGTCTAATGGGCCATCATCGTTCCATGGCTCTTGTTCGGTCAGATCTCTCTCCAGAAGACTCAAAACACTTTGTAAAGGCTGGTGACATCTAGTGGAAGCAATAGGAAGTGCCAAAATATTCCTCAGCCCCTGTGTTTTTCAATGGCATAGGTTTAAAGGTAATACAACACATCAGGTATCCACTTCCTGTCAGAAAATGTCTCAGGGTTTTGCCTGCCAAATGAGTTCTGTTATACTCACAGACACCATTCAAACAGTTTTAGAAACTTTAGAGTGTTTTCTATCCATATATAATAAGTATATGCATATTCTAGTTACTGGGTAGGATTAGTAACCAGATTAAATCGGGTACATTTTTTTATCCAGCCGTGCAAATACTGCCCCCTAGCCCTAACAGGTTAATCTAACCACACTGTCCGATTTCAAAAAGGCTTTACAACGAAAGCAAAACATTAGATTATGTCAGCAGAGTACCCAGCCAGAAATAATCAGACACCCATTTTTCAAGCTAGCATATAATGTCACAAAAACCCAGAAGACAACTAAATGCAGCACTAACCTTTGATGATCTTCATCAGATGACACACCTAGGACATTATGTTATACAATGCATGCATGTTTTGTTCAATCAAGTTCATATTTATATCAAAAACCAGCTTTTTACATTAGCATGTGACGTTCAGAACTAGCATACTTCCGGGGAATTTACTAACAATTTACTAAATTACTCACGATAAACGTTCACAAAAAACATAACAATTATTTTAAGAATTATAGATACAGAACTCCTTTGTGCAATCGAGGTGTCCGATTTTAAAATAGCTTTTCGGTGAAAGCACATTTTGCAATATTCTCAGTAGATAGCCCAGCCATCACGGCTAGCCATTTAGACACCCACCAAGTTTAGCCCTGACCAAAGTCAGATTTACTATTACAAAAGTTTGATTACCTTTGTTGTCTTCGTCAGAATGCACTCCCAGGACTGCTACTTCAATAACAAATGTTGGTTTGGTCCAAAATAATCCATCGTTATATCCAAGTAGCGGCGTTTTGTTCGTGCGTTCCAGACACTATCCGAAATGGTAAATCAGGGTCACGAGCATGGCGCAATTCGTGACAAAAAATTCTAAATATTCCATTACCGTACTTCGAAGCATGTTCACCGCTGTTTATTTTTATGCCATTTTTCTTGTAAAAAAGCGATAATATTCCGACCGGGAATCTCCGTTTAGGTAAACAGAGGAAAGAACACAGTACTGTAACCAGCCACTAACCAAACGCGCTACTTTTTTTCAGCCAGAGCCTGCAAAGCCACGATTCAGCTTTTTGCCGCCTTCTGAGAGCCCATGTAAGCCGTAGGAAGTGTCACGTAACAGCAGAGATCCTTTGTAAAGGATAGAGATAATCAAGAAGGGGAAGAAATTGTCAGACAGGCCACTTCCTGCATGGAATCTTCTCAGGTTTTGGCCTGCCATATGAGTTCTGTTATACTCACAGACACCATTCAAACAGGTTTAGAAACTTTAGGGTGTTTTCTATCCAAAGCCAATAATTATATGCATATTCTAGTTACTGGGCAGGAGTAGTAACCAGATTAAATCAGGTACGTTTTTTATCCAGCCGT
Source organism: Salmo salar (assembly GCF_965601325.2). NCBI lineage: Eukaryota > Metazoa > Chordata > Actinopteri > Salmoniformes > Salmonidae > Salmo > Salmo salar. The sequence goes on along the minus strand of NC_138297.1, from coordinate 34,788,393 downwards.
GTCAATACTGCCCCCTAGCCCTAACAGGTTAAGGACATTACATCAAAGTTGGATCAGCGCTGTAGTGTGGTTTTCCACTTTAATTTTGAGTGTGACTCCAAATCCAGACCTCCATGGGTTGATAAATTGGATTTCCATTGATTATTTTTGTGTGATTTTGTTGTCAGCACATTCAACTATGTAAAGAAAAAAGTATTTAATAAGATTATTTCTTTCATTCAGATCTAGGATGTGTTATTTTAGTGTTCCCTTTATTTTTTTGAGCAGTGTATAATGAGATCATGTGACAGATCATGTGACACTTAGATTGCACACAGATGGACTTTATTTAACCTCTGGGCGGGCTCGGGACGGACATCCAGCGGACATCCAGCGAAAAATCCTATCGCCATTAGCATAACGAAATTTAATATATATCTTTTTTCAAATATAGGACTATGTTATATCGTTTTATAGATACACCTCTCCTGAAACGAACCACGTTGTCCAATTTCAAAAAGGCTTTACAGCAAAAGCAAAACATTAGATTATGTTAGAGGAGTATATCGTAAAAGTAGCCACATAGCCATTTTCCGACCAACCACATGCATCACAAATAACCAAAAAACAGCTAAATGCAGCACTAATCTTTGACAATCTTCATCAGATGACACTCCTAGGACATCATGTTACACAATACATGCATTCTTTTGTTCTATAAAGTTCATATTTATATATAAAAACAGCATTTTACATCGGTGCGTGACGTTGACTAACTATTTTCCCTCAAATGCATCCGGTGAAACAGCGCTACAATTTACTAAATTACTATTCGATTTTTTTTTTAAATGTAATATTGTCATTCTAAGATTTATAGATGAATATCTCTTGAAAGCACCTGTAATGCCAGACTTAAAAATAACTTTACTGGGTAATCACACTTTGCGATAAAGGGGGATGCGATACTCAGAAAAATAGGCTACCGTTACAGGTCAGCGCCATCTTGGAACAATCGCATATCAAATCTACTCTTGTATACTATTGTCAATAATCCCTTACCTTTGATTATCTTCATCAGAAAGCACTTCCAGGAATCCCAGGTCCACAAGAAATGTATTTTCGTTCGAAAAAGTTAATCCTTTACGTCCCAATAGCTTGTTCTTGTTAGCGCGTTCTGAAGGCTGCTCCAAAAGTTCCGTCGGCCGCGGGACTCCTCTTTCAATAAAATGCATTTTTTTTTAATTTAGGTTCGTTCAAACATGTCAAACGTTGTATAACATAAATCTTTAGGGCCTTTTTCAACCACAGCTCCAATAAGATTCAAGGGGGACGATTGCATTGTCTTTCTAAACGTTTCGAAAGGGGAGGGTAGCCAGGGGCGCCGGCGTCATAATGGTGATGGCCCTCCTCATGTGACCACTTTCCACAGCCTCTCATTCTGTCAGTTTTCACAGTAGGAGACTCAAACCACTTTGTAAAGACTGGGGACATCTAGTGGAAGCAATAGGAAGTGCCCAATGAACCATTGCTCATGGTGTGATTTATAGGCAAAGTGATGAAGTTGAGTCCGCAATTCAGAATTCCACATCCTGTTACGATCGGTCTCGGGGTTTTGACTGCCATATGAGTTCTGTTATACTCACAGACACCATTCAAACAGTTTTAGAAACTTTAGGGTGTTTTCTATCCACAAGTATTAATTATATGCATATCCTAGCTTCTGAGTTTGAGTAGGAGGCCATTTAAAATGGGCACACATTTTTTTCAAAAATCTATCCTAGGCGACCGTCAAGAGGTTAACAAATTATGTGACTTCTGAAGGTAATTGGTTGCACCAGATCTTATTTAGGGGCTTCATAGCAAAGGGGGTGAATACATATGCACGCACCACTTTTCCATTTATTTATTTTTGAAATTTCACTTCACCAATTTGGACTATTTTGTGTATGTCCATTACATGAAATCCAAATAAAAATCCATTTAAATTACAGGTTGTAATGCAACAAAACAGGAAAAACACCAAGGGGGTGAGTACTTTTGCAAGGCAGTATATATGAAGGCAGGGTAAAATGACTAGGCATCCGGATAGATTATAATAAAGTAAAATAAAGTACAGTGTAGAAGCAGTAAGTGTTGAGTGAACAAACTCAATTCATCAGGTCATGGTCTCTACAAGCTATCGAAAGCGTTTCACAGGGATGCTGGATCATGTTGACTCCAATGCTTTCCACAGTTCTGTCAACTTGGCTGGATGTCCTTTGGGTGATGGACCATTCTTGAAACACACAGGAAACTGTTGAGTGTTAAAAACCCAGCAGGGTTGCAGTTCTTGACACAAACCGGTGCGCCTGGCACCTACTACTTAAAATGTTGTCTTGCCCATTCACCCTCTGAATGGCACATACACAATCCATGTCTCAATTATCTCAAGGCTGAGAAATCCTTTAACCTCTATGGGCTAGGTGGGACGCTAGCGTGCCACCCGTGGTGCACTCCATCAACAGCAGGTGCATTTCAAGAGCGGTAAATTTGAATCCAAATAAATGTCAAAATTCAAATTTTTCAAACATACAACTATTTTACACCCTTTGAAAGATAAACATCTCCTTAATCTAACCACGTTTTACGATTTCAAAAAGGTTTTACGGCGAAAGCATAAATTTAGAGTATGTTAGGACAGTACATTTACAAGAGTTGTGTGTAATGTTTTGTCAATTCAAAGACAGGTTCACCAAAACCATAAAACCAGCTAAAATGATGCACTAACCTTTTACAATCTCCATCAGATGACACTCCTAGGACATTATGTTAGACAATGCATGTATTTTTAGTTCTATCAAGTTCATATTTATATCCAAAAACAGCGTTTTACTATGGCATTGATGTTGAGGAAATCGTTTCCCTCCAATAACCGGCAGTCAAGTCAGCGTCACAAATGAAATAATTAAAATTAGAAAACATTGGTAAAATATTATATTGTCATTTAAAGAATTATAGATTTACATCTCTTGAACGCAATCAACTTGCCAGATTTAAAAATAACCTTACTGGGAAATCACACATTGCAATAATCTGAGCACTGCGCCCAGAAAAATACGCGTTGCGATACAGACTAGACGTCATGTTGGGGAGATCTAAAATCGAAAATACTATGTAAATAATCCATTACCTTTGATTCTCTTCATCAGATGTCACTTCCAGGTATCACAGGTCCATAACGAATGTAGTTTTGTTCAAAAAAGCTCATCATTTATGTCCAAAAATCTCCGTCTTGTTAGCACATGATCTAAGCCAGCCGGACTTCTCGTCATGAACGAGGGGAAAAAATATATTTCCGTTCGTTCAAACATGTCAAACGTTGTATAGCATAAATCATTAGGGCCTTTTTTAACCAGAACATGAATAATATTCAAGGTGGACGAATGCATACTCTTTTATAACGTATTGGAACGAGGGTACCCAACATGAACTCGCGCGCCAGGTGTCTAATGGGACATCATCGTTCCATGGCTCTTGTTCGGTCAGATCTCCCTCCAGAAGACTCAAAACACTTTGTAAAGGCTGGTGACATCTAGTGGAAGCAATAGGAAGTGCCAAAATATTCCTCAGCCCCTGTGTTTTTCAATGGGATAGGTTTAAAGGTAATACAACACATCAGGTATCCACTTCCTGTCAGAAAATGTCTCAGGGTTTTGCCTGCCAAATGAGTTCTGTTATACTCACAGACACCATTCAAACAGTTTTAGAAAATTTAGGGTGTTTTCTATCCATATGTAATAAGTATATGCATATTCTAGTTACTGGGTAGGAGTGGTAACCAGATTAAATCGGGTATGTTTTTTTATCCAGCCGTGTCAATACTGCCCCCTAGCCCTAACAGGTTAAATTGTCTCCTCCCCTTCATCTACACTGACTGAAGTGGATTAAACAAGTGACATCAATAAGGGATCATAGCTTTCACCTGAGTCTATATCATGGAAAGAGCAGGTGTCCCTAATGTTTTGTACACTCAGTGTATAAAGGCTAGTGAGTGTGCTTAGGGTCAGTGCAAGATAGTCAGTGTAGATTGTTAGGTTATGGTAAAAGCTAAAATCAAGTTTATTCACCCACCCTCCTACTAGGCGGAGGCAACTCCTTGCAAATCTAAACAACCAGTACATCTCTGTTGCTAGGCAGGAATGTAAGTGGTGTGTGTGTGTGTAATAGGACTGTTCCTTCTCACTTCATCTGACCTGAACTTGGCTCAAATTCCTCACTCCTCCCTAATCCACAGCCATCCAACCTTCAGTGACTGCAACCAGGTGATTGCCTTTTTCCTCACTCAGTAACTTTCCTTACCCTTAGTTCTTATCCACCCTCCGTTGACCCCACCATATACATTCTTTATACATGTAATCAATAAGTATATTTTAAACTAGAATCCAACAGTTCCTCCTTTTTGAATACTGTTCAACATCATTTAAATTACTTATAAATGAACAGAAAATAAAACATGATTAACATTCTCAGTTGATTTGTATGTTTACACCTCCGAGAATTATGGCCTCTGATTTATAATCACACTATGCACACTCTTATTCCCCCTCCTATTGTACAACTGATAATGACATTTCATCTGGAGCTTTGACTTTCTCTTCCTCCTTCGGGTTCCTAAGAGAGTGATAGCACAAGACTTGAAAAGCAAAAGAAAACACAAAACATAATGTGTATTAATAATGTTTTAACCTCTCTAGGGTATGTGGGACGAAATCGGCCCACCTACGTAACAGCCAGTGGAATCCCGTGGCGCGATATTCAAATACCTTAGAAATGCTATTACTTCAATTTCTCAAACATATGACTATTTTACAGCCATTTAAAGACAAGACTCTCGTTAATCTAACCACACTGTCCGATTTCAAAAAGGCTTTACAACGAAAGCAAAACATTAGATTATGTCAGCAGAGTACCAAGCCAGAAATAATCAGACACCCATTTTTCAAGCCAGCATATAATGTCACCAAAACCCAGAAGACAGCTAAATGCAGCACTCACCTTTGATGATCTTCATCAGATGACAACCCTAGGACATTATGTTATACAATACATGCATGTTTTGTTCAATCAAGTTCATATTTATATCAAAAACCAGCTTTTTACATTAGCATGTGACGTTCAGAACTAGCAAACTTCTGGGGAATTCGCTAACATTTTACTAAATTACTCACGATAAACGTTCACAAAAAGCATAACAATTATTTTAAGAATTATAGATACAGACCTCCTCTATGCACTCGATATGTCCGATTTTAAAATAGCTTTTTGGTGAAAGCACATTTTGCAATATTCTAAGTACATAGCCCAGGCATCACGGGCTCGCTATTTAGACACCCGGCAAGTTTAGCACTCACCATAATCATATTTACTATTATAAAAGTTTGATTACCTTTTGTTGTCTTCGTCAGAATACACACCCAGGACTGCTACTTCAATAACAAATGTTGGTTTGGTCCAAAATAATCCATCGTTATATCCGAATAGCGCCGTTTTGTTCGTGCGTTCCAGACACTATCCGAAATAGTAAAGAAGTGTCGCGCGCATGGCGCAATTCGTGACAATAAAATTCTAAGTATTCCATTACCGTACTTCGAAGCATGTCAACCGCTGTTTAAAATCAATTTTTACGACATTTTTCTCGTAGAAAAGCGATAATATTCCGACAGGGAATCTCCTTTTCGGCAAACAGAGGAAAAAATCCCAAAGGCGGGGACGGTCGGGGTCACGCGCATAAGCCAGTGTCCCTTGATCGGCCACTTGAGAAAGGCGATAATGTGTTTCAGCCTGGGGCTGGAATGACGACATTCTGTTTTTTCCCGGGCTCTGAGCGCCTATGGACGACGTGGGAAGTGTCACGTTAGAGCAGAGATCCTTAGTAAATGATAGAGATGGAAAAGAAGTTCAAGAAATTGTCAGACAGGCCACTTCCTGTAAAGGAATCTCTCAGGTTTTGACCTGCCATTTGAGTTCTGTTATACTCACAGACACCATTCAAACAGTTTTAGAAAATTTAGGGTGTTTTCTATCCATATGTAATAAGTATATGCATATTCTAGTTACTGGGTAGGAGTGGTAACCAGATTAAATCGGGTATGTTTTTTATCCAGCCGTGTCAATACTGCCCCCTATCCTAAACAGGTTAAAATAGCTTTTCGGCAAAAGCACATTTTGCAATATTCTGAGTAGATAGCTCGCCATCACGGGCTAGCTATTTTGACACCCACCAAGTTTGGCACTCACCAAACTCAGATTTACTATAAGAAAAATTGGATTACCTTTGCTGTTCTTCGTCAGAATGCACTCCCAGGACTTCTACTTCAATAACAAATGTTGGTTTGGTTCAAAATAATCCATAGTTATGTTCAAATATCCTCTGTTTTGTTCGTGCGTTCAAGACACTATCCGAAGGGTAACGAAGGGTGACGTGCCGGCGCGTATCGTGACAAAAAATTCTAAATATTCCATTACCGTACTTCGAAGCATGTCAAACGCTGTTTAAAATCAATTTTTATGCAATTTTTCTCGTAAAAAAGCGATAATATTCCGACCGGGAAACCCTGTTTTCGTTCAAAGACTAAAAATCTAAAAATGGCCTCGTCTCGTGCGCGCCAGTCTCATTGTTCTCAGATCGACCACTATCCAAATGCGCTACTGTTTTTCAGCCATGGCCTGTAAAGTCATCATTCAACGTTCTGCCGCCTTCTGAGTGCCTATGGGAGCCGTAGGAAGTGTCACGTTACAGCAGAGATCCTCAGTTTTCAATAAAGAGCGTGTAGAAGACCAAGAAATGGTCAGAGAGGGCACTTCCTGTTTGGAATCTTCTTAGGTTTTTGCCTGCCATATGAGTTCTGTTATACTCACAGACATCATTCAAACAGTTTTAGAAACTTTAGGGTGTTTTCTATCCAAATCAAACAATTATATGCATATTCTAGTTTCTGGGCAGTAGTAATAACCAGATTAAATCGAGTACGTTTTTTTATCCGGCCGTGCAAATACTGCCCCCTACCCTAGAGAGGTTAAGCTATGCATAATTATATATGCAAAAAAACGAAGTACCTTCGACATGATGTTCTGCTGGGGTCCACAAAAATGAAGGCCCTTAAAAACCTCCTTATGCTTTCACCCAGTCTTCCCCCATTAGGCCATTAGTTACAAAAGGTGTTCCCACGCCATATCATCCTCACTTCGCCCCCGTCTCCTTCTCTTTCCATGGCCACCCGTTATACATGTGCGTTGGCTTTAATCTACTTTACCCTGCTACCTCTAACACTGCCCATGATGCATACTTCAAGATACCCCTCATTTGCGCCATAGTCTAGTTCCATGCTGTTACTACAGAATCCTTAAAAAATGTAAGGAGAGCCGCACACTCTAGGAGCTCAGATACAACCTAATATCCAATGTTTCAACACACAAGCTGTCTTCATCTGGGTATAGTGACAAACACTGCGGGGTGACTAGTTTGTATAGTGTCAAAGGACACACACAGGTGTCTGTAAATATGGTCGGGTGTGGCCTGATAACATTGGTTAATTGTCAGATATAAAAAATAACATACCAAAACATGAATGGATAGCATACGATCATAGATACAATTTGGCTACATAGGCCTACAAACATTTACAATAGCAAAATCATAATAATCACAAGAATGGCTTCAAAGTCTACGTTGAGACCAAGAGGAGCAAGGGTCTTTAAATTAAAGATTCAGGCAGCCTCTCGTTTTAACAATAAATTGTCAAGGTCACCCCCTCTCCAAGGGAGGGTGACATGTTCGAGCATCCTTCACCACTACTACTGCTCCTTCAGTTGCTGCCGCTACAGTGACTGCCGTGAGAATAGCTATTGCATTGAATCTGTCTCCTGATCTACAGTTGCCTTTGTGGTTCACCGATAAATCTAGGACTGAAACGTTCAGATACTCCCTACCTGTCTCCCAACTCATACCGGTTTTCTAGATACCAACATCTCCAATGATATCCTATGTTCTGCTACAGTCGGTATCTGTGGATAATACTTCCCTGTTCTCAGGTTAGGTACACATCTCTCATCCCAAGGCTGATCTACACCCCACCCATTTGTGAACATCCTCGTTACAGGGTCCCAACAGTTGATAAGCAGCAACCTTCTGACACTTTACTTTTATAGTCACTCAGTCCCAATCTTCTGGGAGATATGTCAAGTGTTTGCTGGCAGTTAGGAATGGGGGAGAGATTAGTGGCGTTAGAAGAGTATCCAACCGTACAAAAATCGAGTCACGTTTCTTAATCACACTCTGCAGGAGATGTATATATTTAGGGCAAACTAATTCCTTGCCACCTACTCTGAAACTGACTGCAGCTCTTTGTTGAGTGTTGCAGTCATTTCAGTCGCTATAGTAGCTGACGTGTATAGTGTTGAGTCATCGCATACATGGACACTCTGGATTTACTCAAAGTCGGTGGCATGTCATTAGTAAAAAGTGGAAAAATCAAGGGGCCTAAACAGTTACCCTGGGGAATTCCTGATTCTAACTGGATTATATTTGAGAGGCTTCCATTAAAGAACACCCTCTGTGTTCTGTTAGGCAAGTAACTCTTTATCCACATTATAGCAGGGGGTGTAAAGCCATAACACATATGTTTTTCCAGCAGCAGACTATGATCGATAATGTCAAAAGCTGCACTGAAGTCTAACAAGACAGCCCCCACAATAATTGTATCATCAATTTCTGTCAGCCAATCATCAGTCATTTGTTTAAGTGCTGTGCTTGTTGAGTGTCCTTCCCTATAAGCATGCTGAAATTCTGTTGTCAATTTGTTTACTGTGAAATAGCATTGTATCTGTTCAAACACAATTTTTTTCCAGAAGTTTACTAAGGTTTGGTAACAGGCTGATTGGTCGGCTATTTGAGCCAGTAAAAGGGGCTTTACTATTCTTGGGTAGCGGAATTACTTTAGCTTCCCTCCAGGCCTGAGGGCACACTCTTTCTAGTTGGCGCACATCAACACCATCATGCCGGAAACCCTAGACCCACTCCAATTCGCATACCGCCCCAACAGATCCACAGATGACTCAATCACACTCCACACTGCCCTTTCCCAACTGGACAAAAGGAACACCTATGTGAGAATGCTGTTCATTGACTACAGCTCAGCATTCAACACCATAGTGCCCACCAAGCTCATCACTCAGCTAAGGACCCTGGGACAAAACACCTTCCTCTGCAATTGGGTCCTGGACTTCCTGATGGGCCGCCCCCAGGTGGTAAGGGTAGGCAACAACACATCTGCCACGCTGATCCTCAACACTGGGGCCCCTCAAGGGTGCGTGCTTAGTCCCCTCCTGTACTCCCTGTTCACCAACGACTGCATGGCCAAGCACAATGCCAACACCATCATTAAGTTTGCTGATGACACAACAGTGGTAGGCCTGATCACCGACAACGATGAGACAGCTCTTGGGAGGAGGTCAGAAACCTAGCAGTGTGGTGTCAGGACAACGACCTCTCCCTCAATGTGAGCAAGACAAAGGAGCTGATTGTGGACTATAGGAAAAGAAGGGTAGAACAGGCCCCCATTAACATTGACGGGCTGAAGTGGAGCTGATTGAGAGTTTCAAGATCCTTGGTGTCCACATCACCAACAAACTATCATGGTCCAAACACACCAAGACAGTTGTGAAGAGGGCACGACAACACCTTTTCCCCATCAGGATATTGAAGATATTGAAGAGATGGAATGAGTCCCCAGATCCTCAAAAAGTTATACAGCTGCACCATCGAGAGCATTCTGACCGGTTGGCGCTACAGAGGTTAGTGCATACGGCCCAGTACATCACTGGGCCCAAGCTTCCACCGTCTATATACTAGGCGGTGTCAAAGGAAGGCCCAGACAATTGTCAAAGACTCCAGTTAGCCAAGTCATAGACTGTTATCCCCCCTTTGTTTTTACACTGCTGCTACTCGCTGTTTATTATCTATGCATAGTCACTACAAATTACCTCGACTAATCTGTACCCCCAGACATTTACTCGGTACTGGTACCCCCTGTATATAGCCTCGTTATTGGTAATGTCATTTTCTTTTTTTTCTTCTTTTTTTTTACTCTAGTTTATTTAGTAAATATTTTCTAAACTCTATTTCTTGAACTGCGTTGTTGGTTAAGGGCTTGTAAGTAAGCATTTCACGGTAAGGTCTACCTGTTGTCAGTGACAAATAACATTTGATTTGAAGAGAAAATGTAAATTTTGTTAGTATTCACTATGCTAAAACTTAATCAGCAACACAAACATTTTAATTACAGACAAAACAAAGCATGAGAACTTTTGTTCACCAGGAGTCCACTGTAATCCCCCCACTGATTAATCATTTGTGTTTTAATGCATCCCCATGGTTACGGCATATACTATAACCAATCTCCGTTGGATGTTCAATGCCCTGTGTTTGGCTGTGCCAATTCTTACTTGTTACCTTTTAGAATCCATTCCCCTGTCATTTCGCATAGCTTATCCAACCCCAAAATAGGTTCCACACCCATCGCCATGTAAAATGATCCTCTCGCCGAACCACAATCGAACGTATAGAGACCAGCCAGCCCTATGTGAAGTTTTCCTGTTCTGCTGCCTTCAAGAGTTCACCGCTGCTCATCTATTAATGCTGCAAATGCCTGCATCTTAGTATTCCCTCCAAAGGCAGTGGGTGCAGTAGGCTCCCGTACCATCCCACACTCCCTTTTCCAATGACCAACAGCCCCACACCTAAAACAGGGCTCTGATGCCTTGCGCCTTGGGACCAATTCACTGCCCTTTCCTCCCTGTGTCTTTGTCTTACCTTGGCCATTGAAACCACTGTTATTGACTTTCTCTGTGGCTGTATTAACCACACGCACGGCTGCGAAGTGAGCGGAATTTGATTCCACTACATGGACTACTTCTCTACAACCTTTCATACTAGTATACAAGCATGACAATTTATCCGTACACAAACACTCTACGGCCTTACGACCACCGCGGCTGGGACTTTTTATCACGTAGCTGAATCAGTTTTAGGAAAACTGTTTTAGGACAACTGCAGAGTCTTGCTGCTACAGCCATTCAGTGCCTTTACTACCACACACATAAATAGTTAGATGAATAATTGGGCCTTGACAAAGTTATGTAACCCCCCCAACTCATGGCTGGCTGTTGAAAGAATCAATGTTAAAAGCTTTCTGCTCCAGTACAGACTCATTTTCATGACGCAAAAAAAAAAAATGCAGCAGAGAGGTCATGCCACAAGGACAAAAAGCCATTTGATAAACAGCTAAAAGTTATTATGTCCTGTAACAAAGGGCAAACAAACATGGGAGTGATTTTGTTAAGGTATATTTCTCCATAAGTGGCAACAGTGGATGACAACACCATTAGGGAGGTTATCAACTTGAACTTAACACTGAGCTCCCTTTTCCCAGCCTTAATAGACCCAGATATAATTTAGCTGCTTCTTTGTTTTCACAACTCCATCACCTGTACCTCTCCACTTCCTGGAAGTAGGACTCAAATGGACTCATAAGGTCTCATTTCCACAGAACCTTTTCAAATTATAGAAGCCTCTCAAAACACTTTTAAACACAGATAAACAAATACAACTCTTGATTTGGATGAGTGTCCATCTCATCCACTCTGCACCAGTTGGATAGGAACCTTTCTAGTAAAGGTTCCTCCTGCACATTTGAATATGCATTCCAAAATGTAATTTATTTTGTTTTATTTTGGTTTCTCATAGTTACACGTGTTACAAATACGTTTAGACAGCTGACTCATTCATTCTGATGACTGGGCGAGATAGAATACTTTCAGTAAGGGAAAGAAGCACGGTTTTCCAGACAAAGCATCCTGATGTGTCAGATTCTATTTATTGCAGTGTCCTCAACACTGGATTTTCCAGTGGAGCAGTGTCTGCAGCTTTTAATTCCTGGCTAATTCATCAAAAAGAGTGGCTCTTCTCTATATACATAAGAATCAAAACACTTCGCTAGATTGATCTAAAAAAAGCAAATGCTCATTGTAAATGCCCTTTTCAGTACTCATCGCTACAGAAAAGAGAACTGATCTTTGCTGTGTGTAAATATATCTATACAGTTGAAGTCGGAAGTTTATATACACTTAGGTAGGAGTCATTAAATCACATTTTTCAACCACTCCACAAATTTCTTGTTAACAAACTATAGTTTTCGCAAGTCAGTTAGGACATCTACTTTGTGCATGTCACAAGTAATTTTTCCAACAATTGTTTACAGACAGATTATTTCACTGTATTGGAATATTTCACTGTATCACAATTCCAGTGGGTCAAGAAGTTTACATACACTAAGTTGACTGTGCCTTTAAACAGCTTGGAAAATTCCAGAAAATGATGTCATGGCTTTAGAAGCTTCTGATAGGCTAATTGACATCATTTGAGTCAATTGGAGGTGTATTTATGGATGTATTTCAAGGATATTTCCAGGAAGCAACATCTCAAGACAACTATGCTTGGGGTCATTGTCTATTTGGAAGACCCATTTGCGACCGAGCTTTAACTTCCTGACTGATGTCTTGAGATGTTGCTTCAATATATCCACATCATTTTCCTACCTCATGATGCCATCTATTTTGTGAAGTGCACCATTCCCTCCTGCAGCAAAGCACCCCCACAACATGATGCTGCCACCCCCATGCTTCACGGTTGGGATGGTGTTCTTCGGCTTGCAAGCCTCCCCCTTTTTCCTCCAAACACAATGATGGTCATTATGGTCAAACAGTTCTATTTTTGTTTCATCAGACCAGAGGACATTTCTCGAAAAAGTACGATCTTTGTCCCCATGTGCAGTTGTAAACTGTAGTCTGTCTTTTTTTTATGGCAGTTTTTGAGCAGTGACTTCTTCCTTGCTGAGCAACCTTTCAGGTTATGTCAATATAGGACTCGTTTTACTGTGGCTATAGATACTTTTGTACCTGTTCCTTACAGAATCGTCACAAGGTCCTTTGCTGTTTATTCTGGGATTGATTTGCACTTTTCACACCAAAGTACGTTCATCTCTAGGAGACAGAATGCGTCTCCTTGCTGAGCGGTATGACGGCTGCGTGGTCCCATGGTGTTTATACTTGCGTACTATTGTTTGTACAGATGAACGTGTTACCTTCAGGCATTTGGAAATTGCTCACAAGGATGAACCAGACTTGTGGAGGTCTACAATTGTTTTCTGAGGTCTTGGCTGATTTATTTTCATTTTCCCATGATGTCAAGCAAGGTAGGCCTTGAAATACATCCACAGGTACACCTCCAATTGACTCAAATGATGTCAATTAGCCTATCAGAAGCTTCTAAAGCCATGACATCATTTTCTGGAATTTTCCAAGCTGTTTAAAGGCACAGTCAACTTAGTCTATGTAAACTTCTGAGCCACTTGAATTGTGATACAGTGAATTATACATAAGTGAAATAATCTGTCTGTAAACATTTGTTGGAATAAATTACTTGTGTCATGCACAAAGTAGATGTCCTATCCGACTTGCCAAAACTATAGTTTGTTAACAAGAAATTTGTGGAGTGGTTGAAATACGAGTTTTAATGACTCCATTCTAAGTGTACGTAAACTTCTGACTTCAACTGTACATACTGTATACATATATACACATACATACATTTGTTTTTCGAAATTAGTACGTCTATAATTTCTTGAGATGCTATACCCCTTTTACAGCCTCTATGTACATTAACTATACCAAACATTAGGAACACCATCTTGTCAAATTCAAACTGGTGCGCCTGGCACCTACTACCATACTCTGCACTTCATATATTTTTTCCTGCCCATTCATCCTATGAATGACACACATACACAATCCATTTTAATTATCTCAAGGCTTAAAAATCCTTCTTTAACCTGTCTCCTCCTCTTCATCTACTACACTGATTTGAAGTGGATTTAACAAGTGAAATCAATAAGGGATCATCATTTTCACCTGGATTCATCTGGTCAGTTCATGTCATGGAAAAAGAAGGCATTCCTAATGTTTTGTATACTCAGTTTATATTGAGATCTCTGCAACCACCGACTAGATTGAACATGTAGCTACTGCATATGTATCTCGGATACGAAAATGTTGCTAATTCAAAGTAGGATTCAATCGTTTTTTCGTAGTCCTTGCTGCTTGGTTTTGCACTTATACAGTGATGTCTTGGTGTGAGAGAGAATTTACTGTCCTTTTGTATTGTGTGTGTGTGTGATGCTAAACCTTCAGAATTTCTTGACCTTTTCCATTTCTGTCATTGCCTTACCCTTGTCTTTTACTGTAACGTTGTAGAACTTGGGACTTATGGAAAACTAAAATATTATCAAACAATGACCGAGGAAGATTCTTTGAGTCACTTTTCCCATCTGTTTTATTTTTCTCTCCATTTTGATTATTTTGACTTATGCTTCATTATTTTGTGATTATGTATGCTTTTGCTTGTTTGATTACCTCTCTACGAGATTTCACTGACATAAGTGCAAATCATTTTCCAATGCTCTTTGTTTGGACATCTACATGATATATTCTTGATCTTTGTGCTCAGAGGTATTTAACTCTTGTTTTAGTGTTTCTTGATTGATAGCATTTGTTAACGTGTATAATTGTGTTTTGTTTGTCTAATAGTATGAAAAATGTGTCAAGCTGAAGTTAATATGTGTAGTGTCAACCATACAGTTATTGAAAAGTTTGTGAGATTTTTCATCCACTCTTTTTAGATCTTCTAAAGGGTTTTGCTTGATGGTTCAAAATTTGACTGTAATTTAGCAGGCAGAAGGGCCGTGCTAAGTTATTTTCCAACTACAGATCTGCTTGTGAGTGGATATGCACTGTCCTCGTTTGTGGTTACTTTCAGCCCCAGGGCCTTGTCATTGACCATAGAAGATTGGTATGGGTATCTGACTATTTTCCACGTTAACAGATATACACAAACATGCCTGCAAGAACATACGCAAGGACACACACACAGACTCCCCCAAAAAACATTGGAACATCACATCAGTCCTTTCTCTCTTTCATCTTGGAGACACAAAATCGGCCATGCCTCCGCACACTCTCGGAATCCCCACAATCTGCAATGAGAACGGAACCGAGTATGCAAGTAAGATTTACGTCACTGATTTTGGCAAAGTGGAGTGACTCATCCACCCTGGAATTGCATAACAGGCGTCACTGTCAGAAAACCGAGTAGCCAAAGAGAGATAATGTAATAATGATAACTGGGAAAGGGCTGTCCTCCAATGGTGAGTCGGGCTAGAGGCAGCAGACGCGGAGGGTGTGTGATCCATATCAGTGTGTCAGAATGTATTAACGAATGTGTGTGCCGAGCAAGGGTGTTGATTGCTACAGACAGCGGAAAGAGAAAGAGGGTGGCGAGCTCTGTGGCACTGGGTTGCTGTTGGACAGTTAATGATTTCGCTGGAAGGTCACACATAGTGACAAGGTACATTCGATGACTCACCACAGCAGTCCTGACGAATTAGCTGACCTTGGATGCTTTCATGTTGATTGAAATGCACTAGCCTGATTGAAAGTATGACCAATATGCGTGCACTGACTTTCATGCAGCATGCCCATAACAAGCGCACATGTATGCAGCATGCCCATATATGCATTCACGACCACTTCAGTAACACGTGTGATGTAGTTCTGACCGCTACACACAATACCCCTTAATGACAAAGCGAAAACAGGTTTTTAGATATGTTTGCAAATATATTAAAAATAAAAAACAGAAATAACTTATTTACATTCCGACCCTTTGCTATGAGACTCGAAATTGAGCTCAGGTGCATCCTGTTTCCATTGATCATCCTAGAGATGTTTCTACAACTTGATTTGAGTCCATTTGTGGTAAATTCAATTAATTGGACATGATTTGAAAAGGCACACACCTGTCTATATAAGATCCTACAGTTGACAGTGCATGCTAGAGCAAAAACCAAGCCATGAGGTCAAAGGAATTGTCTGTAGAGCTCAGAGACAGGATTGTGTCGAGGCAGAGATCTGGGGAAGGGTACCAAAACATTTCTGCAGCATTGAAGGTCCCCAAGACCACAGTAGCCTCCATCATTCTTAAATGGAAGAAGTTTGGAACCACCAAGACTCTTCCTAGAGCTGGCCAACCGGCCAAACTGAGCAACCGGGGGAGAATGGCCTTGGTCAGGGAGGTGACCAAGAACCCGATGGTCACTCTGACAGAGCTTCAGAGTTCATCTGTGGAGATGGGAGAACCTTCCAGAAGGACAACCATCTCTGCAGCACTCCACCAATTTGAAAAAAAAAGTGAATGCACCAATTTGTAAGTCGCTCTGGATAAGAGCGTCTGCTAAATGACTTAAATGTAAAAACCAATCAGGTCTTTATGGTAGAGTGGCTAGACGGAAGCCACTCCTCAGTAAAAGGCACCTGACAGCCCACTTGGAGTTTGCCAAAAGGCACCTAAAGGACTCTCAGACCATGAGAAACAAGATTCTCTGATCTGATGAAATCAAGATTGAACTCTTTGGCCTAAATGCCAAGCGTCATGTCTGGAAGAAACCTGTCACCATCCCTACGGTGAAGCATCATGGCTGTGAGATGTTTTTCAGCAGCTGGGACTGGGAGATTAGTCAGGATCGTGGGAAAGCGGAATGGAGAAAAGTACAGAGATCCTTGATGAAAACCTGCTCCAGAGGCTGTAATCACTGCCAAAGGTGCTTGAACATATAACTGAGTAAAGGGTCTGAATACTTAAGTAAATGTGATATTTCAGTTTTTTTTTATACATTTGCAAAATGCTTTGTCATTGTCGGGTTATTTTGTGTAGATTGATCAGGGGAAAAAACGATTTAACAAATTTTAGAGTAAGGCTGTAACGTAACAAAATGTGGAAAAAGTCAAGATTTTGAATACTTTCCGAATGCGCTATATATGCCATTTTGCAGACACTTTTATACAAAGCGCACTATAGTCACGTGTGCATACATTTTACGTATGGGTTGCCCCAGCGGGAATCGAACCCAAAACACTTGGCGTTGCAAAAGACACGCTCTATCGATTGAGCCACACAGGTCCACTGCCTGGAGAGCTGTCTGAAGGAAGTTTTCAAGGAAGTGAGTTTGTGTTTATACAGGGTCTCCCGCCCTCACCTTCCGTCAACCAATCATGTCAATGCAGAGCTATACGGAGCCCTCCGTATTGTTACCATATTTTAGAGGTGCATGGCGATGCGGTACGGAGCTCAATTTGGCCTCTGCGTGCCTCTGGAGGCTCCACAATTGCGTCACGCCCTCCATACTGCGCCTCTATCCACATTTTCGGATTAAGCATACATTTATTCTCATGCAATAATGGATATTTCCAGCAAACTCAGCTTTTACACCTGCTAATATACCGCAGCTTTATTGATGTGCAGGTCAAAATTAAGTGTTAGGTGCTAGCCAATCAGCGTTGATCTAAACTGAGTGAGCTCAGCTGTGACTGGTCTTTGAGCACCAAAAAAAAATGTGTAAAGGGAAGCCAGTTTGAATTTGGCTTCAGACCAATCACATCAAAAGCCAATCGTCATTGACAGAAAAAAAATTGAATTGTTACATCTCGTTGTGTTGTTGTCCTCTGGTGGCTAGCTAGCTAAAATCAGCCCTTTTCTAAATTAGCCATGGATGGTGTCCTGGAAATTCATACTGAGAGACTTTGGCATTTCTTCAAACAATTATCTTTATTTAATATTGATTAATTATTGCAATAATGAGACTAGTCAACCCAACACTCTTGACATTTGGGCCGAGCAGTCTAACCTTCACAGAAATGCAGAGTTCTTTATATAGCTGACACCAGGAATGCTTAGTCATGGCTGGTTCCACCCCTCCGAAGCAGATTGGGGCAACATAAGCCACTCTGGGTTCATCCTGTCGTTATCTGCACGGGTGGTGTTGTCTTAACCCCACCCTGGCTTAGTTTCCCAGATGCCAGGATGATTATGAGACAATGAGGGATTGTTCTAAACCTAAGATATCTCTAGTAAAACCCATTCTTGACCATACATCCAGATTAGCTTCAGGGACCTAGAGTGGAGACCATAAAAACACAGCATTAGTAGAACAGAAATGTCTTACTTTTTGTTACGTATTAATTGTTAACCATTAATATCAAATCAATCAGGTAAATACGTAATTTTTCTCTCACAATGGAGATAGCGATATTGACTTGTGGTTTTACTTAATTCTCCATACTGACCAATGACAATATTTTTCTGAAATGGATATTATCAAGTGCAATATCTTAATCAGTCTCTTAAATTGTATGTAACTGTTTTGTCCTATCTTTTAGACTAAATGCTATGCCCCCAGAAAGTAAAAGTGTACAAATTTAGGTTCAACTAGCATAAAGGCTTAGTAGACCTGGCCATAGATTGGGTGTGACCGATTATGCTTCATAAAGTGTTCGCTCCCACTGGCATGCATCTAGGACATTGCTGGCTCATTAGTACATTATATGACATTGACTTCAAACTGTAATTTGAATAGTGATGTGAAAACTTGCTTCTGTTCTTTTCCTTTGAACTTAGATAGGTCTGGAACCATGAGAAAGGCAGAGGAGCCCTGAGTCCAGGCAATGGACCTGTGAAGGTGACACAGGGCTTACGTCCCCTACTGTAGTTAACTCCCTGATGGTTATGTTGCAGGAAAATTCAGAGAAAAGGCATCCATCCTTCATAAGATTGCCAAAAAGAAATGCCAAGTAGAGGACAGCGAGAGGGCTAATGGAGTAGCCAGCCGGTCAGGTGAGTGGTCTCTACTCTGGGGGTCTAGTGTAGTCCCATGTGTTAACACAAGTGAATGATATCAGAAACACAAACAAGTTAAAGAGTGATCTCTTTTTCTTTACTATTTATTTCTATCTCTCTCTCACACACACACACACACACAAAAACTCTCACAAATATTTTGATGTTTAGAAGTTGGCTAAACAGACAGCAGTTCGCTAAACATTTGTATGTTTGGCAGTTGGCTAAACATTTAAATAAATCCCTTCAATTCTCTATATTGTTTTGAAACCAAGTAATTGTTAGATATTTGTTGATATATAATAAGTTCGGAAAAATCTGCAATCTGATGAAATGTAAGTCGAAGCTATTCAATAATCTCCAATAACCACACAGGCAGAGATCATCACTATTTGGCCATGTTACAAAGTACAGAAGTTCCAAACAGTCATTACGCCTGTCCTTACTAGCATGCCTATCTAGTGATTATCACTCTATCGAAGGAGTGCCAGTTGTAACTTGATACATCCAATCTCAATACGCCAACTCCGGGCTCTGACGAAAACAAAAAACATGGTGGACATTTCGCCATCCTCTGTGTCTGTAACCAGTAGTAACCACCATCTTCAGTTTAATTTATCTTAAATTAACAGACTAATCTAACATTCCTACACCCTACTCACATAACCCCTGATGCTGGATTCCTTGAGGTTTTGCCTGCTCTCCTGCGTTTTCTAAAACAGCTCACTAGCTTTTGTGAAACGCAAATACCATTGCCATTGTTTTGTTCGCATATGCACAAATATACATTTTTGTACACAGTCATGGGCTACTTGAAACAGATATGTTGTCTTCATTTGACCAGTTTCTCACAGCAAGAAAATAATCCTGCAGCAACAGGAAAGGTGAATTATTATGTGAATTATAATTAATGGACATTTTTGTAGGGGTTGATACAGTTAGAACAACTGTATCATCCCCTACAAAAATGTCCATTAATTATAATTCTTTAAAAGTTGCGTCATACTGCAGCACAGCTTACAGGCTGCCGCAGAATTCTATGGCACGTTATTTAATTGTCAGCCATTGTTACCATTAATGCTAGTTAGTGCAAGTTTGACCACCAGATAGTATCTTTGAGAAGCATTTGATAGCCTTCAATACTGGCTGTACTAGATAATTTAAAAGCTTTTTTGTAAGAACATAGTATATGGGATTGGTTTTAAGAAATTTTTCTTAATTAATTTGATTAATGTTATGGTGTTTCTATTCAAAGAAAAACGAAACCCTCAGGGTTTCCGTCAGGATGGAACGGAAAATATGGCACTGTTCAACATGACGGTCGGGAGTAGGCTACAGTACTAAGAGCATAACATTTCCACACCCTAATTGTAGTCTAACCCATACCCAAACAGAGATTCAGTGAAAATAGACATCTCATTGATTTATCAAGACCAGTCCCCATGCTTGTCTCAGAGCAGCGTGAAACGGTGCTGAAATAGTTGACCATACGTGGGTAGTCTATTGCTTCTAACTTCAATATGCTTTTTAAATAAATAAGACCTACGCCACTTTAAACAGCATGTTACTCAACACTAGTGAGACTTATGTCGCCTACGGTAGGACCAGCAGTATATCACAAAATATTTTTTCAATGACGTGACCCAGCTAGCAATGAGGAATTGGCCCAGAAGTGGCCCTCTTCTGGGGGGCTGGAACTGATTGAATCGGCCCGGCATCAGGTGTCAGACTCGGAATCAAAATGAATGACTGCCCAGAATCGGCCCAAGTACATCGGGCTGTTTCCATCTACCGGAATTCAGCCGACTTTGCCGGCATCTGGCCGATGCAAATTTAAATAAATGTATACAAAATTACCCAATTTAGTAATTTTAAATACTACCATTATACATACAAATTATACCCATCCACAAAAAAAACATTTTGTGTTAGAGGAAACACCATACACCTGGTGACCGTGGCAGCATGCATGCGCCTGGCCCGCCACAGGAGTCGCTACAGCACGATGGGACAAGGACATCCCAGCCGGCCAAACCCTTCCCTAACTCGGACGATGCTGGGCCAATTGTGCGTCGCCTCATTGGTCTCTCGGTCGTGGCCGGCACGGGTCTCGAACCAGAATCTGTAGCAACGCAGTTTGCACTGCGATGCAGTGTCTTAGACTGCTGTGAATCTCAGGAGGCTCCATCCACAAAGTTTTTAATGCTTATCAACTACCTTGCACAAAATATCAAAATACTAAAATACTACACAGGACTCTTAAAGAATTTAATTGAAATGCTAATTATATTTTTTGATCACAGAAACAATGAGAAAATATGGAAAAATAAATAATGAAATGTTAATTATATAAATTAGCCCGTGTAATCATCTGCCAGAGAGTAGCCCCAATCGTCCCGAGCCCCAAGTAATACATTTGGGCTAGATAACTATCACCGGAATCGGCCCGAGCCCCAAGTAATACATTTGGGCCAGATAATTTACACCGGAATCGGCCTGAGCTCAATCCCCGCATCCCAGCCATAAGTAATACTGCCAAAGACGAGACTGACTCTCAGCTGAGTTCCCCGACTCTCAGCCGGAATCGGCCCAGATTCACTGTGCTAGCTGGGGAATCTCCACCAATAATTACATTTAGAGGATTGGAGGATTCGAAATTCATATCTAAGGGGCATTTTTTTCGTTAGGTCAAATCTGATCTGTGAGAATATCTAAGGGGCTTTTATATAATTCTAAAATAATTCATAATAATTGTGCGCCGCCCTATGGGACTCCCAATCACAGTCAGACGTGATACAGCCTGGTTTTGAACCAGGGACTGTAGTGATGCCTCTTGCACTGAGTTGCAGTGCCTTAGACCACTGTGCCACTCAGGAACCATGATCAATATGACCAATATATATTGTGCTGCTAATAGCCCATCCTAGAAACATTGTTTGCAGAATTCACAGCCTGCTATGCTTGTGGAAAACATGGTTAATAATAATAATAATGCTTTTTCTCCCTTCCACTTGTTAAAGGTTCCAATTGATAAAAGTTTTTTTTAATCAATTAGTATATTTGAGTTTAACCACAAGATTTGTTGTATTATTTGTTCTGTCTTTTCTGGTGGATTAAACTGAAATTGCAACCAACATTCTATGGCTTGTTTAAAAAAATAACGATATTTTGGAGATGATTTAGTTTTCAAATAACCTAAAGTGAGTGAGGAAAAATGCCATTCTTGAACATGGGGTGAGACTTTGTTACAAATTTATCAATAAAGCCAGTTTGTTATTTAGAATTATTTATTTCTGTTTTTAGAGGGAGAGAAACCAAAAACCTACCGTCACCTCATAGGTCTCCCGGTCACAACCAGCACGGGTATTGAACCAGCATCTGTAGCAACACAGTTTGCACTGCTATGCAGTGTCTTAGACCGCTGCACCACTCAGGCTCTGTACAAGGTAACTGGTCGGGAGTAGCCTACAGTACTAAAGTAAGAGCAAAATAATCCTAACATTTCCACACCCTAATTGTAGTCTAAGTTTCTCTTAGAATAAAAACCTTAGTGTAACAACAGTTTTAGTAAGTAATACTGACAAGTAGAAACAAAAAAATAAGTGTATTTTTCCAGGTGTGCGCGTACAGGACAGAGGAATCGCAATTCTTAGAGTATTGTTCTAAATTCAATCACCTCCTTCATCCTCATCATTCAGTTAAATGAAAGTCGTGCACAATTATCAGTTTCTATTTGGTTTATGTTGCCCATTCATTGTCAGTTAGAGACAGTAGCACCTTGGGACTCAAAAGAATAATCAGTGCTCTAACTCCCCCTTGCGCTGGTCTGGAGCAATGAAGTAGTGACACAGGGTACCGTACTAAACCACAAATTACATCTAAGTCCCGCAGCATAATCGCAAAACTTTTAGCTGAGCAACCACTGTACATTTGTGTTAGGATAAATCAAGTCGTACATTTTAAAGTGGAATTAACTAACTTTAGAAGCCTTTTTAAACCTTGAATAAACTAGAATTTGCATTTCCTGCTGCACATGAACATTCTCTACAACAGCAGAGTGATCAAATTAAGATGGCACATCTGTATAGAAAAGTTAGAATCTTAGGCGTGTAATTGGGGAGCTCTATCTTGGTAGGTGATCTGTCTATGGTCTAAATCACTGACACAGGTCCACAATGATATTTATAACCTGGCATTATGCCTCAAAAGAAACCTGGATTCAAAGGTCCTGGCTATTTATCAAATTACTAAAAGCGGAATTTTATGCTTTTTGGCTGGGGTCAAAATTATTTTTTAAAGTCCATATTGATGCAGAAAATCTAAAATATTGGTGTAGTTATTAGGAACAAGTTGACTGATATTAGGGACAAGTCGACTGACAAAGTCCTGAAAAATTGGGAGGATTGAATAAACCACCTTTGAGATATGATCAAAAATATGCTAGCTTTTGGGTTAATGAGGCCTCCGTTCTCAAGCCAAGCATGGCATTTAGAAGTGCCAAATCAATTGTGACTGTTGTCTTAGAGCAATGTTTTGTTCAATTGAGCCACTGCCAAGTGCAATTCATGTGTGTTTTCACTTCAAAGAGCTCTGAAGCAATGGTCCAAAAGATACTCAGAGGGGCCATAGAAAAAGCTTTTATGTGTATAATGTTCCCATACAGACAAAATCAAAGAGGGACATGGATATTTATTACCGAGACAAAATTAGGCTAACAGTGCTACATTAACATCTTAACAGAACCCAAATTCATGACAAGTATCAATTTAAGATTAGAAGTCCATGTTGCTGGTTAAACGAGTTTCTACTTTAAAAAATATTGTACTGTAGTCCCAAAAAATGTCAAATGTAATTAATATACAAATGTGTAGTGTGATGTCTTATTTACTCTGAATGTAATATGCCACTAGTATATCAAATAGACATATCAAATGTATCAATCATTTGAATATGTTCTATGGTTTTGTTAATGGTGTATAGCCCTTCCAAAAGGGCCAGGGAAGCCATTTGTTAGACAATAGGAGTATCAGATCACATTACCTCACTGGCAATATCACAACCACACTTGGATTAAAGCAATTTCCATGTCAATTATGTTATTTATAGTCATCCGATTTTATAGCTTTCGGCATTTTGTATTTTAATGAATAGTGTAAGTAAATCTGGCCGTAAATGAATAGGGCCATAAATGAAGTTCGACAAAAGGTAGCCCTCTTACAAGATAGGGGGAGCTGCACTACAGGAACACAGACTCACAGACACCCTAGGTCCAGCATCTCATCACTTAGCATTTTTGGTGCTGCTAGCAATGCTTATGGGCACATATTGTGCTCTGAAAATCCCAAAACAATATATGCAGCCACTGTTTGAAGCTGTAAGGCATGACTGTGAAAGACGTGAAGGTTGGATGTCCTAATGCAGTGTTCCTCAATCCTTGTCTTGAAAAGATCATGTACACCTGCAGAAGCTCTACAGAGCTGAGTATTGTTTTGTTTTTTACCTTTCTTTCATGGCAACACTTTGTGAAGGGGGAGAAAAGTTTTGTTGTTTGTGGTAAAAATAAGTTTGCATAAAGTAGTGTGTACAATGTTTATTTTCTGAGGGCAATCATCATCGGATACCGTAGATAGTTTGATTGATGGATGTGCAGTTATAGCTAGTAATTTCTTAATGAATGAATCTCTTGATTAATCATAGCAGCATTTTACAGTGTTGTTTTACGAATATTACTCTGTATTTGATGAACTTGCTACACTGAATTGGCTTTTTTCCGACCTGTATTCATGGATTGCATCTCCGTCACTTGGTCATGCCATTGTTATGAAAGTTCTACAGACGCCTCAGCAATAGTCATGCTCGAAGTCGAGTGTTAGCAAGTCATTGTCAACATTGGTTAGTGACCGTTTCGTCTAAATTACACTATAGTGGCCTGGAAATACGATGTGTCTAAAGTAGGCAAATAATTAGTAGGAAAAAACTTTGCCATCACTATGGTGTCGTAAAATGTACTTTAGACAGATGGCAAGGTTGCCATTAGCTAGCAAAGTTCTTTACAAATAGCTAGCAATGCAAATTATATTTAGTAAAAATCGTGGTGTTGTCCCCTCAATCTTAGCTAGCTAGAGTTATACTGCATATTATACTGCATCACAATGATGACAAAAGGTTTTCTATGAAATATTTGTCTCCATTTGAAATGTCATCGTGTTTCCAAGACACTATAATGCACTTTAGACTAAATCTTCATCAGCGCCAATTCAGAATGAATTTAGTAGAACATTCAGAGGAGGGCACAGTGCCTAAAGAGAATCTTCATTACAATATTGAGTCAATTTGCAACCCATCTATACCACAATTACATTAATTGCTCTCCATGTTTTCTCTTTTATGATATGCAGATAAAAATCTTCCAAACAGCTCAAATGTTGAGGTGGAAGTCACACCACCAATGAATGGCACTGCAGGACAAGAAGGGGAAGCTCCGGTAAGAAACCCATTTTAGGGGCACACACACACACACACAAACCAACATAGACCCAACTGCAAACAAGTGGGCACACAACTCAATAATTCCCATCCCTCCACCAATGAATGGCACTGCAGGACAAGAAGGGGAAGCTCCGGTAAGAAACCCATTTTAGGGGCACACACACACACACACACAAACCAACATAGACCCAACTGCAAACAAGTGGGCACACAACTCAATAATTCCCATCCCTCCACTTGTGCACATAGTTACTAAGGTACTAGTCAGATACAGTAGAACCTCAAAGATATGAACCTTAGAGTTATGGAATGCCGAACCTGAACAATAATTAAATGGAAAAAAACAGAATTAATATAGGTTACAGACAATCTTAAATGTTGCTTTCATGTGAAGCATAAAAAGACTCTTCAGATAGGGTCTTCACTCACATGCCGCTTTCTCATGTCACGATTTCCACCTGTACTGCTGCTCATTCCGTGCACCAGTACCGGAGGTCTATGTCACCGGCCTCTAGGCGTCACTGCACTCTAGGCGTCTCATTACACACACCTGATTCCAATTCTCCTGATTAGTAATTGTATATATGTGCCCTCTGTTCACCATTGTCTTGTCGGTTATTATTCCCATGTCCGTTGGTCTGTGAGTACCTGTGCGTTGTTATTTCGGCTTTCGTGCTGCGTGTATTGTGCACTTGTTATTACAGGTCTCGTCCCATGTATTGCTGTGCATTTGTTATTACGGGTCTCGCCCCGTGTAGTGTATTGCGGGTACATATTAGAGGTTTAACCTCGCTCTTTTGTTTGGGTTACATCCCTGTGTTTTTGTATACGTGTTTGTTTTGGGCTTCGTCCCCGTGCCTTTTCATGGCATGTTGTATATTTTGGGTGGAGTAGTAAACCCCCCTATTATGAATTCCTGCGCCAGTCTCCAATCATTAATAAAATGTAATGTTTAAGCACAGATTAAGCCCACTTTAAGCACTTTGGACAAAAGTGTCTGCTAAATGGCATATATACCATATACCACACCCCCTCAGGCCTTATATATATATATATATATGGTAACCAGTTTATAAAAGCAATAAGGTACATCTGGGGTTTGTGATACTGTATATGGCCAATATACCACGGCTAAGGGCTGTGTCCAGGCAACGACGCAACGCGGAATGCCTGGACACAGCCCTTAGCCGTGGTATATTGGCCATATACAGTATCACAATCCCCAGATGTGCCTTATTGCTTTTATAAACTGGTTACCAACTTAATTAGAGCAATAACAATAAATGTTTTGTCATACCAATGGTATACAGTCTGATATACCATTGCTGTCAGCCAATCAGCATTCAGGGCTTGAACCACACAGTTTATAATATATATTATATATCACCCCCAAAGACCAGAAGTGGAAACCAAAAAAAGGCATCTGAATATATTGGTTCGCCTGAATATAGCACGGTTGTGGACGCCATGCTATTGATAACAATACAATCATCTGGATGTGGAGAGGGAGGAAGAGAATAGCCCTTTTGTTTTACTGCTGTTTCATCGCCAAGGTTACAAGCAAGTCTCTTGTCAGCGCCAACGGTCATGGCAGATTAAGCAGCCTGAGCTGTCATCAGGTCCATCTTCTATAGTGCTCCAGCCCGCTTAATATGCCGCGTAGGTACTTCATCTTGACCTTTTTTACATTTCAAACTCAACGAATGAACCTTTGGTCTCATTAGAACAGGATATCATACCCTTAGGTTTGAAAACAATACTCTCTGATGTTTTTTTGCATTCATCATTGTCCACAGAGCAAGGGAGTAAGGGACAGACTTGGCTGACAGCAATAATCCTTGATGCGTTCTACATTGATTGGCGTGTGAGGACCTGTTCTCCAGCAGTCCCAAAGGGGGTCCTGGTCCTCCTCTTTAATTGGTGACAAGGGAATCTGAGACTGCTTTCCACTCTCAAAAGGGTGTGTTTGTGCTCTTTCCTTATTTTAAA
The DNA here is from genome assembly GCF_965601325.2 of Salmo salar. Classification (NCBI taxonomy): domain Eukaryota; kingdom Metazoa; phylum Chordata; class Actinopteri; order Salmoniformes; family Salmonidae; genus Salmo; species Salmo salar. The sequence goes on along the minus strand of NC_138297.1, from coordinate 34,761,116 downwards.
TTAATATTGTACCTTATAACTGCCTAAATGTTGCTGGACCCCAGGAAGAGGCAGCAGCTAATTGGGATCCTTAATAAATACTTAATTCATAATTCACGATAGAGATGTTTTTATATACCAGCTACAGTCATAAATGTCACCTTTTAACTGGTTGATTAAAAATATATCTAACTTTTACATTCACAGTTTATTTCCAATAACAATATTCCGAGAGTGCAGGAGTCTGGTCTAGTGGTAGCGCTGCCGACACCAGATCACATATCCCCCTTGGTGATGTATGTACGAATTTAGTCTCACCCCTTCCCACACTGTAAAAAGTAATTAGTTCTGCTAATTAACATTTTTTGGTGGAAACCTGTTGCCTAGAACCATTCAAGTAACCCAACTCAAAGTATTGCAGTGTTCAATACTTAAAGTAATATAGTGACATCAACACCAATTTGGGTATCTTTTTAAGTTGTAAATACTTAAAGCTGTTTTGTGTTTTTTTACACTAAATTGCATTATGTATTCTGAACTATAACAATTTAAGTTACTTAATATTTATTCTCGGGAACATAAAAATGTAGAGTCCCTTTTACTTAAAGGTTCAATGCAGCCGTTTTATCTCTATTGGGTCATTTCTGGGTAACAATTAAGTACCTTACAGTTGATTGTTTTAAATTTAAATGGTAAATAATAAACTAAAATAGCTTCTTAGCAAAGAGCACCCTCCAAGCTCATCATTAAGCTCGAGCCCCTTGTATCTGAACCCCGCCCTGTGCAACTGGATCCTGGACTTCCTGAAGGGCCGCCCCCAGGTGGTGAAGGTAGGAAACAACATCTCCGTTTCGCTGATCCTCAACACTGGGGCCCCACAAGGGTGCATGCTTAGCCCCCTCCTGTACTCCCTGCTCACCCATTACTGCATGGCCATGCGCGCCTCCAACTCAATCATAAAGTTTGCAGACGACACAACAGTAGTAGGCTTGATTACCAATAATGACTAGACAGCCTACACGGAGGAGGTGAGGGCTCTGGGATAGTGGTGTCAGGAAAATAACCTCTCACTCAACGTAAACAAAACAAAGGAGATGATTGTGGACTTCAGGAAACAACAGAGGGAGCACCCCCCATCTACATCGATGGGACAGCAGTGGAGAAGGTGAAAAGTTTGTCAGTGATATGTACGCTGAGGAACTTAAATGGTCCACCCACACAGGCAGTGTGGTGAAGAAGGCGCAACAGTGCCTCTTCAACCTTAGGAGGCTGAAGAAATTTGGCTTGTCACCTAAAACCCTCACAAACTTTTACAGATGCACAATTGAGAGCTTCCTGTCGGGCTGTATCACCGCCTGGTACGGCAACTGCACCGCCCGCAACTGTAGGGCTCTCCAGAGGGTAGTGTGGTCTGCACAACGCATCACCGGGGGCAAAGTACCTGCCCTCCAGGACACCTACAGCACCCGATGTCACAGGAAGGCCAAAAAGATCATCAAGGACAACAACCACCCGAGCCACTGCCTGTTCACCCCGCTATCATCCAGAGAGCCTACAGGTACAGGTGCATCATAGCTGGGACCCGAAAGACTGAAAAACTGGTTGTATCTCAAGGCCATCAGACTGTTAAATAGCCTTCACTAGCACAGAGAGGCTGCTGCCTATATATATATTGCATTACTCATATCATGTGTATATACAGTATTCTATACTGTCTACTGTGTCTTAGTCTATGCCGCTCTGATATTGCTCATCCAAATATTTATATATTCTTAATTACATTCCTTTACTTAGATTTGTGTGTATTAGGTATTTGTTGTGAAATTGTTAGATATTACTTGTTAGATATTGCTGCACGGTCAGAACTAGAAGCACAAGCATTTCCCTTCACCCGCAATGACATCTGCTAAACACGTGTATGTGACCAATAAAATGTTATTTAATTTGTATGGCTATGTCCTTTAACTCCAATTTGCTGATGAAAGTTGTACAATAAAATTCTAAAATCACATACCCAGATAGGTAAGTTAGCCTAAATTAATGCAATCATAATGTTATATATTGTGTATAATTTACAGTATATCATGACATTATTTAAAAAAAATGTACTGTGTGATCAGCTTAAATGCAGACTACATCTTGCTCTCTCGGGTCTGTTCTGGTGGACTGTCATTACAATCACTTATTGCGAACTTTGTAAAAATGGCTAGTTAACTACAGATCAAAATCAATGACCAACTAGCTATCAAAGTCAAAACTATAATTTCATATTTGAAAATTACTCCAACACGCTCTATACGTCTGGAATCCCTTTTGCAAGTACCGCAAGTACACAGTACATTTTTCTGCTCCACCTTTGTTGGTATAGGCTAGATGTTGTCAAGATCTGTGCAGATGCACCTGCAGATGAGCCGAAAATACCTAACTCGTCATTGCTCAGGTTCTTAAGCTTGTTCCGCGTGTTTTAGGGAGAGGAAAATGTCCCCCATCAGCTTCAATATTGTGACAATAATGCAATATATCAGGTAACTGGGTCTGGAATTTTGGCCAGAAGAGGCCTGCTTGGATTAATGTCATGCAGTGAGACAGATTTCCATGTTAAAGTGAGCCACTGCCTACTTCCATGTCACCTACACAGCGATGCAGACCCTTATCTTTAGAAGTTGAGGTATCCCTCTTGTTTGGCATTCTGATGACCACACTGAAGGTCCAGCAGTCCAGACATTCGATCGTGCGCCATGTATGAGCACCTGATGAGTAGAGTGTCAGGCTCATCCAGGCTTGGAGCAATCTTCCAAACCACTGTCATCAAACACCCCTCTCTCAAGGTCACAGAGAGTGAGGGAATGCCAACCAACTCTATAATCATTTCCTAAGGCCTTAGTTGTCATTATTATTTATCATCATCATAGTATTCATATTTTTTTCCCCAGAAAGGCCTGGCTGACCCTGACTGCACCACATTTTGAGCACAGATCTCCCAATTTCTCCAAACCAATTTCACATTTAACTGTATCAATACCGCAGGTTTTTCTTTTCTTTGAAGTTATTGCATTATTCTGACGCACCTGCAACGAGAACTCAGATGTACGAGTGCTGTATTTAATTTTGAAACTGTATCGATACTGAAAGCCTCTCTTTTCCACACTTGCTCTCTTTTCTTAGGCTGAGGATGAGGAGGATGAGGACCAGCCTCTGAGCCTGTCCTGGCCAGATACCATGCGCAAGCGTTTCACCTACCTCATCATCATGCCCATCGTCTTCCCTCTGTGGCTAACACTGCCTGATGTCAGGAAACCAGTAAGTGATTCCCCTCCATTTCTATCTCTTACTGTTCCAGTTTGTCAGATACAGAAATAGGCCCAAATGGAAACCTGTTCCCTATATAGTGCTCTACACACTATGGGCCCTGCTCAAAAGTAGTATAGGGAATAGGGTGCATTTGGGACACAGACATAGAAAGACTCATGTTTGGTATGAAGTGTATCTGTCTATACTTATTTAGCTATAACTGGTCAATAATAAGTGTGATGTGTTGTTTGCTTTAGATACCTGTAGATCAATAATATTGAGGCTTCATTTGTCATTTACGCCTTTAGAGTAACCATAGCCTTTTCCTCCTTTGTCTAACAGACTGCAAAGAAGTTCTTTCCCATCTCATTTCTGGGTTCTATTTGTTGGATTGCTGGATTCTCGTACTTAATGGTGTGGTGGGCTCACCAGGTACGTGGGGTGCACTGGGGGCTAAATTAATTGAACCAATAAGGGTTTTTCACACTACTGAGCCAAACCAAGCTGTACTGATCTGGCCTAGTTTTGCATCCAACATAGTTGCTGAAAATGTTTAGATTGGAACAGTACTATACTGAACAAAGATATAAACGCAACATGTAAAGTGTTGGTTTCATGAACTGAAATAAAAGATCCCAGAAATGTTCCATTTGCAAAAAAAAGCTTATTCCTCTCAAATGATAAAAAAATATAAAAATATTCTCCATCCACCTGACAGATGTGGCATATCGAGAAGCTGATTAAACAGCATGATCATTACACAGGTGCACCTTTGTCACACAACACAATGCCACAGATGTCTCAAGTTGAGGGAGTGTGCAAATGGCATGCTGACTGCAGGAATGCCCACCAGAGCTGTTGCAAGATAATTTAATGTTAATTTCTCTACCAATAAGGCGCCTCCGACGTCATTTTAGAGAATTCGGCAGTACGTCCAACCTGACTAAAAACCGCAGACAACATGTAACCACGCCAGCCCTCCACATCCGTCTTCTTTACCTACGGGATCGTCTGAGACCAGGCACCTAGACAGCTGACCGTATTTCTGTCTGTAATAAAGCCTTTTTGTGGAGGAAAAAATAATTCTGATTGGCTGGGCAGGGGCGCAGCCATGGGTGGGCCTGGGAGGGCATATGCCCACCCACTTGGGAGCCAGGCCCACCCATGGCTGCGCCCCTGCCCAGTCATGTGAAATCCATAGATTAGATTGTTTCAATTGACTGATTTCCTTATATTTACTTCAATTCAGTAAAATCTTGAAATTGTTGCATTTATATTTTTGTCCAGTATACATTTAGTGAAACCTATTTTCTTTTTGTTAAAACGCTAAACCACCTCACACAGAACAGAACACAAGCATGTTCACAAGCAAGTGGCAGGACGTATCGGTAGTTAGAAAAGGATAGGGATATTCAGACAGCAGACAGTTCCGTCTAAACGGAAAACAAAATTTCAGCAGAATATGAAAAAAGAAAACCCCAAAATATGTCAAAGTATAGCTGACTGTTTAATTCCTTAAACCTCACCTCCACTTAAAATATTTATTTACCCCATTTTTTTCTCTTTACTCTTTACAGGTTGGAGAGACTATTGGGATTACAGAAGAGATTATGGGCTTGACTATATTAGCAGCTGGTACCTCCATACCTGACCTAATCACCAGTGTCATTGTTGCACGGAAGGGGCTGGGGGACATGGCCGTGTCCAGCTCTGTGGGCTCCAACATCTTTGACATCACTGTTGGGTACGCTTTTGTCATCAGTACTGTGATCACTCTAATTTCTAATTACCATAACATTTCAATTAATAGCAATTGCTTAAATCACTTAACACAACAGGCACTTATTAGAGACAGGCTTCTAATGCACACAGATTTTGCTCATTTGCATAGTTAATTGTTTAGTTCCAGCTTTTACTTCCAGCATTTTAATCAATTTCTTAATTTCCTGTACTAGTGTGTTATCATTTATACACTATGTCACATTTCTTTTGTCTTAACTTCTCTAGGGCCAGTGGGACGATTTCGTCCCACCTACGTAACAGCCAGTGGAATCCCGTGGCGCGTTATTCAAATACCTTAGAATGCTATTACTTCAATTTCTCAAACATATGACTATTTTACACCATTTTAAAGACAAGACTCTCGTTAATCTAACCACACTGTCCGATTTCAAAAAGGCTTTACAACGAAAGCAAAACATTAGATTATGTCAGCAGAGTACCCAGCCAGAAATAATCAGACACCCATTTTTCAAGCTAGCATATAATGTCACATAAACCCAAACCACAGCTAAATGCAGCACTAACCTTTGATGATCTTCATCAGATGACAAACTTAGGACATTATGTTATACAATACATGCATGTTTTGTTCAATCAAGTTCATATTTATATCAAAAACCAGCTTTTTACATTAGCATGTGACGTTCAGAACTAGCATACCCCCGCAAACCTCCGGTGAATTTACTAAATTACTCACGATAAACGTTCACAAAAAACATAATTATTTTAAGAATTATAGATACAGAACTCCTCTATGCACTCGCTATGTCCGATTTTAAAATAGCTTTTCGGTGAAAGCACATTTTGCAATATTCTAAGTAGATAGCCCGGCATCACAGGGCTAGCTATTTAGACACCCAGCAAGTTTAGCCCTCACCAAAGTCAGATTTACTATAAGAAAAATTGTATTACCTTTGCTGTTCTTCGTCAGAATGCACTCCCAGGACTTCTACTTCAATAACAAATGTTGGTTTGGTTCAAAATAATCCATAGTTATGTTCAAATATCCTCTGTTTTGTTCGTGCGTTCAAGACACTATCCGAAGTGTAAAGAAGGGTGACGTGCACGATGCATTTCGTGACGAAAAAATTCTAAATATTCCATTACCGTACTTCGAAGCATGTCAACCGCTGTTTAAAATCAATTTTTATGCGATTTTTATCGTAAAAAAGCGATAATATTCCGACCGGGAAAGCGTGTTTACGTTCAAAGAGAGAGAAAATAAAAACATGGGATCCCCTCGTGCACGAGCCTCAGTCTGATGGTCCTCTGATAGACCACTTAACCAAAGGCGCTAAAGTTTTTCAGCCAGCTGCTGGAATTACATCATTCAGCTTTTTCCCGGGTTCTGAGAGCCTATGGGAGCCGTAGGAAGTGTCACGTTACAGCAAAGATCCTACATTTTCAATAAACAGAGCCAAGAAGCCCAAGGAATGGTCAGAGAGGGTACTTCCTGTACAGAATCTTCTCAGGTTTTTGCCTGCCATATGAGTTCTGTTATACTCACAGACACCATTCAAACCGTTTTAGAAACTTTAGGGTGTTTTCTATCCAAAGCCAATAATTATATGCATATTCTAGTTTCTGGGCAGTAGTAATAACCAGATTAAATCGGGTACGTTTTTTATCCGGCCGTGTAAATACTGCCCCCTAGCCCTAACAGGTTAATATGCCTCTATTTAAAAATATATTTAATTAATTTACAGAACATAATAATAATTATTCTCCTTTCGGCATTTCTTCCTTTCACCATTTCTAGGGCTCTGTACCCGCTAAATTGTTGACTGTTTTTGTGCTTGCCAATTAGCTAGCAGTTCTCAGCAGCTACCAGTTTCTTACTGGCAATAAAAACTGATGATTGCCATAATTTGTCATTACTGAATTATTTACTGAATCAAATCAAACATTAAACCTTGTAAACAATTCATGGTAGTTTATGGTAACCTTGTAAACAATTCATCAAGATCTGGCATTTATTTGAAACAGCTGTTTATTTGCTGAAATGAACGCTGTTGCCTGACTATTAAAAAGATACCAACGGATATTTGAGACACTGCCTTTAATTTAAAGATGCACTATGCAAAAATTAGAATAGTTCGCCTAATTTCAATTGTGACAAAACAAGTAAGTATTGTGTAGAGAGTAATTGTTCCATCTAAACCGCTGTGAAATATATTTCCATAACCAAAAATATTTTATTTTCAGCTGTTTCAAGCTGGTGTACAAAACCGATTGTAAAAGACGCAATAATGTAACTTAAGCACAGAAAGCATATAAATAGTGCACATAGAACAGATATACTGTTCTTAGACTTACTTTCAATGACAATGACAGATCTATCTCACATTTCTATGTGAATTTGGTTGGGTTGCCCGAAAAGTTACTTTTTGCAGCTTTAAGTTTTACAATACTCATTTATTTTTAATATATGTTCCTTTCACATTTTGAACATTGTTTATTATTAGATTATTCTTATTAGCATTTTTGCAGTGCTGGGGGATGTTTTTACATATTACATAGTAACAGTCATACAGCATTACTTTGTTCTTATCCAATAAGTAGCTTTCGGTTTCATTGAGATTAATTAAAACCACACTTTTTTTGATAACATCATTTTGATAACAATTATTACCAGATTTATGATAAATGCTTGGTAGACACCAGATACTTTTTAAGAGGATGTAAAAGTTAATTGAACTTAATTGAACTTTTGTATTCTCAAATTTATTCGATTGAATAAGGTTTGCCCATCGGTGGTGACATGGAAGTTCCCACTGTGGACATTTTGCCAAGGGACTTTATTCATTACAACCCAGAGGCGTCCATTCTCAGGTCTAAACTGAACAATAGCTATTATCTAGATTTATTACACAGATGTATGTGATGCTGAAAGATAAACTTTAAGTATGGCTGATGACCATGTAATACGTGTGTCTGTTTATTTTGTGTGTTTCAGCCTGCCGTTCCCATGGCTCCTCTGGTCCATTATCAACAACATGCGGCCTGTGGCAGTGAGCTCTAATGGGCTGTTCTGCGCCATTGTGCTGCTCTTTCTCATGCTCATCTTCGTCATCATCTCGATTGCTGCCTGCAAGTGGCGGATGAGCAAGCTGCTGGGCTTCATCATGTTCGTGCTATACTTAGTTTTTCTGGTGGTCAGCGTTATGCTGGAAGACAAAATCATCGCCTGCCCTATATCCATCTGAGACCCCTTATTATTATTTTGGGGCGGGGGGTGGGGGTTGTAGATGACCGGGGGATGTCGTTTTTTGGGATGTGGGGGTGTATTAGCCAGGTAGAGGAGCAACTATGCCGTCTTATGCATGTCACTTGTTTTACTAGATCAGTGGACTACTCAGTAGATTGAGGAGGCTGAAGGAAGTACACAAGAGACTTCTGACAAAGCTATGGTGGCTGAGCCTGGCATGAAACACCAGAGGTGCAACAATAATGTTTTCTGCTTCAGGACAGATTGTGAGAAACCTTTTTGAATAAGACTTTGGATGGCACTCTTTAACTGGTTTCACTGACTGACCGGATGACTTCACTCGACTTGTCACTCCAGTGTTGTATAGTGAGTTTGATGATGATGAAGTGATGTTGCTGATTCTCCACACAATGAGTGGATTCACATAAGACTAAAATGTGGTTTGGAGCCATGATTATCTCCTCTCTTGTGTACTTAGTGACAGAGCATCAAAATACGAAGCAGTCCAAGCAGTTTTGAATTTCAGAGCTGGAGATAGGAACTGATTTTTGCAAATTTATCTTTTGCTTTGTCCAAAAGACTGAAGTTCAAATATTCCATCTCCCCTTCTGGATGTCTCACCATGTCTGTTCAGAAGATTCATGTATTATTTTTGGATTGACATACTAGCTCTAATTACTAAAATAGTAGTAGCCCAGTTGTACTGTAGCAGTAACATGTACTCTAGGTGTTGGATCTTGCCTCTTCCTGGGTCTTGATAGGCCTACTTATGATCTTATCCACTTCTCCACCTGCCATTGGACATAAGAGTTCATATTGTACAGAGCTTGCCATGCTTCACACACCAATTGGAAAGCTAAACTCTACTGGAAATGTTTAACCCAATTCAATCAATTGCAGACAAATGAAAAAACGTAACATAATTGACTCAATGTTTAAGCTGCAATATACAAAGACTACAGACAATGAAAAATTGAGATAAGCGAATGAAACTGATACTTTTGAATGAATAATTCTTTCAGATCTCAAGTTGGAATAACGCCAAGAGATTTGGGTTGTGTCCATTTTCAAACATTTAACAACTGAAAAACAGTGTAAAGATTCTGAGTGAAACCACAGGGTAGATTTTTTTAAATCTGCACTTGATTGAATTGGCCTTATCTGCAGCCTCTCAAAATATATATTAGCTTCCAATATTCTTCACTCTGAATAAGCAAAGCATGTGTAGACTCCGATAGGACACTCATAACCCATATGTAAAGTCAAAATATGGTAGTAGATAAGATAACTGGCACTCGATGTTTGAAATAGTCATAAAATGCTATACTTAGATTACTGAATGTTTAGCACACTCTTGAAATTAAGACTTTAATATGCAGCCTCCTAGAGAAGTTTATAGGAGCAGTAAAATGCATGATACATTTTCTTGTTATACCTGCCAGAATTATCACTACCCAAAAAAAGTATGAATTCTCAAATATTTAACATGTCAATATTTATTTGATGCAAGAGTGTTAGGCTTCTATGTACAAAATTACAACAATATGTATGGTTAATGTCTATCAACCTTGTGCAATTTATTTTCAATTGAAGGGTGCTTTTGTCTGCATGTGGGAAGTCTGTATACTCTGCCATCATAAAAATTGACATTTGATTAACAAAAAGGTATACAGTAATAACAAATGAATGGAGGTTACCAGTATTTTGCAGCAAATGGAACCTTATTATTATAGAAATCTAGAATTATCTATATAGTTAGCAAATCTCATGCAGTCATTTTCACAGTCACACATAAACCACAGTACATGGAACATTGACATCACAAAACTAACAGCAATATACTGTATACTGTATGTGTCAGGGTTGGGGTCAATTCTAATCAATGACCGTCAGGGTTGTACATGTGTGCTTTCTGCTAGGAGTGTTACCATAGGACCACACAGTCCAATTCAATTCCAGAATTGTATTGGCCACACTCCACAGGAAGAAGAATTTGAATTGAATTAAGTGGAATTTAATTGAATAAAATTCTATGAAATTCAAATGGAAATGTAATTTCATTAAATCCAGAAATTCAGAATCGGCCCAAACCCTGTTATGTGTCATTAATAATTGCATTTCCATCCATTTGACTGCTGTACTTGTCGTGACCTCTATACCTATACATTTAGAAGATTTCTCCTGAAATCCTCCAAAATGTCTCCATGTGGCTCACTTTCAGACATCTAAACTGTCCCGACACACCTGCATTACCTCAGTTCTCTCTCTGTATATTAGCAAGAATTTACTGTAAAATATGAATAACTAAATAATGTGAATGTATGAGGAAAAATGCATGTGATGAATTTGGGCTGGTTACCCAGGGGCGGCACACATTAAATGGAATTATGTACTGTACGTTAACCTTATGCATAACGCAAAAATAAGAAAATACATAGAAAATACATGTAAATAGAAAATATGCCTTTATAAGATTCCTTACTTGAACCAATCTAGAACAAAACTCCTTGGTTCAGGTTTGTATTGTGTTAAAAAGGAGTATTTAATGTTTCAGTGGTAAGAAAACCTTTATCTTTCAGAATATTGATATAGTAAGCTTATTATCATAGTATTTTTTAAAAACAATCAAATATGAAGTCACCCTCACACTTCAAGGATTCACTAATATCATTATTGATTGGTTGGATACTTCACCTGTGTGTACACCACGTTTGTGTATTGTTTTGCTGGTATAAAAAATTAGGGCTTTAGATACCACATTGCCTCCTGATATTTATTTGTCTATTACCACTACTATTTATACCACTACTATTACCACTATTATGATTTTTTTCCTTTTACCTCTACCTGTCTTTAAAGTGTAGGTGCACGCACGCACGCACACACATGAAAACATAAGTTAGAAAGCTAAGACAAGTTGTGAGCATCCCCTCATTCACATTCAGATAATAAGATAACAGATGTTTTCCACACACACCTTTTTTTTTTAAATCTTCGCTATATAGTGCCCATTGCCTTATCCTGTAGTACGATCCAGAGAAAAGGAGAACTGTGTTTGTGTGGCTAAAATACAGTACATGAATGTGTCAGGCATATTCTGTCATTGAATCCCTCCCACCCACACTCTCATTAGTCTTACCTCACCAAACCACTTGTTCTTACCCTTTTTCTCTTAGGTGGGCGTTGATTTCATGAGATCACACTTCCCCAACCTTGTGAAACTGCCATTTCATAGTGCACTTGTACTTTTCATTCAGCCTCACCTTTCCAGATTCCCTCAGTGACATGTATGTCTGGTGTCAAAGGTACTGTCAAATAATATCGTATGAGCAGAGGCACTGTTTCCAAAGTTACATGGTATATTGTGTGCAAGCATGAATGCAAAAAATGCAAAACAACCAGTTTAGCATGTGACTGACATTGATTGCAGATTATAGGGTATGAGTCAACCACTAATACACATTTTTTGCACTGTAAATGTTTTTATTTTATTGGTGTTAATGTAAGATTTATTTAAGGTGTACATATATACAGACAATTAACCATATAATCTAGATGTGTAAAACTACTATGTAAAACACAAAGTATCTAATACAATGAATAAAGGTAACAAGGAAATTATTCAAACTTGAAGTTTTGTTTTATTTTCCATTATGTTAAAGCTGCCGTCTGGGATTAGAAAAACAACAAAACTGCCACCCTGCCACTTGTTTTGGTAAACAGCTGAGGGATGGGGCTGCATAAATATAACCACTCAAAGTTCATAAATGGGTCCCTAGAGATGGTCTGGTAGTTAAGGCATACGGCATATGACAGGTCCCCCTGCGCATCCCGGAGCATGTGACAAAGTCAATGGTACAAAGCCAAAGATATTGATCTGTTTTAAGCAATCAATCTTATGTCATCGTGCTGACTATAAACTTTTATACTAACATCACCAATCTGAGGTAAAAGGATGTGTAATTCCACCTAATGTTACTGAATTGAATTGATTTTATTTTGGGGAACAGACATACAACAACATGTACATTGTGGACCCAGAGGATATCACTTAAATGCATTCATTAAATCACTTGTTTCCAAAGTGGTCCTCTATGGTAAAACAATAACACATATAGTGGCAAGAAAAAGTATGTGAACCCTTTGGAATTATCTGTATTTCTGAAAAAATTGGTCACACAATTTGATCTGATCTTCATCAACAACAAACAAACACACTCCGCTTCAACTAATGACACACACATTATTGTAATTTTCTTGTCTAAATTGAATACATAATTTAAACATTCACAGTGTAGGTTGGAAAAAGTATGTGAACCCCTAGGCTAATGACTTCTCCAAAAGCTAATTGGAGTGAGGAGTCAGCTAACCTGGAGTACAATCACTGAGACGAGATTGGAGATGTTGGTTAGAACTGCCCTGCCCTATAAAAAACACTCACAAAATGTTGGTTTGCTATTCACAAGAAGCATTGCCTGATGTGAACCATGCCTCAAACAAAAGAGATCTCAGAAGACACAAGATTAAGAATTGTTGACTTGCATAAAGCTGTAAAGGGTTACAAAGGTATCTCTAAAAGCCTTGATGTTCATCAGTCCACGGTAAAACAAATTGTCTATAAATGGAGAAAGTTCAGCACTGTTTCTACAATGGTTCTTCCTTTAAAAGTTGTGTCATACTGCAGCACACCCTGTGTGCTGCTGCAGCATTTTTTAATGTAATTTTTTCCCTCATTAAAATGCAAATCAATTTATAACATTTTTGACATGCGTTTTTCTGGATTTCTTTGATGTTATTCTGTCTCTCACTGTTCGAATAAACCTACCATTAAAATTATAGACTGATCATTTCTTTGTCAGTGGGCAAACGTACAAAATCAGCAGGGGATACTTTTATCCCTCACTGTATTTAACCAGGTAGGCTAGTTGAGAACAAGTTCTCATTTACAACTGCGACCTGGCCAAGATAAAGCAAAGCAGAGCGACACAAACAACAACACAGAGTTAAACATGGAATAAACAATACATGCAGTCAATAATACAATATAAAAAAAGTCTATATACAGTGTGTGCAAATGAGGTAGGATAAGGGAGGTAAGGCAATAAATAGGCCATAGTGGCGAAATAATTACAATATACCAATTAAACACAGGAGTGATAGATGTGCAGAAGACGAGTGTGCAAGCAGAGATATTGGTGTGCAAAGGAGCAAAATAAATAAAATAAATAACAGTATGGGGGATGAGGTAGTTGGTTGGGCTATTTACAGATGGGATATGTACAGGTGCAGTGATCTGTGAGCTGCTCTGACAGCTGGTGCTTAAAGTTAGTGAGGGAGATATGAGTCTCCAGCTTCAGTGATTTTTGCAGTTCGTTCCAGTCATTGGCAGCAGAGAACTGGAAGGAAAGGCGGCCAAAGGAGGAATTGGCTTTGGGGGTGTCCAGTGAGATATACCTGCTGGAGTGCGTGCTACGGGTGGGTGCTGCTATGGTGACCAGTGAGCTGTGATGAGGCGGGGCTTTACCTAGCAAAGACTTGTAGATGACCTGGAGCCAGTGGGTTTGGCGATGAATATGAAGAAAAGGCCAGCCAACGAGAGCATACACGTCGCAGTGATGGGTAGTATATGGGGCTTTGGTGACAAAACGGATGGCACTGTGATAGACTGCATCCAATTTTCTGAGTAGAGTGTTGGAGGCTATTTTGTAAATGTCATCACCGAAGTCAAGGATCGGTAGGATAGTCAGTTTTACGAGGGTATGTTTGGCAGCATAAGTGAAGGAGGCTTTGTAGGAAGCCAATTCTAGATTTAATTTTGGATTGGACATGCTAACTGTTGGGGCAGTATTTGCACGTCCGGATAAAAAACGTACCCGATTTAATCTGGTTACTACTCCTGCCCAGAAACTAGAATATGCATATAATTTGTAGATTTGGATAGAAATCACTCTAAAGTTTCTAAAACTGTTTGAATGGTGTCTGTGAGTATAACAGAACTCATATGGCAGGCCAAAACCTGAGAAGATTCCATACAGGAAGTGCCCTGTCTGACAATTTGTAGTCCTTCTGTTGCATCTCTATCGAAAATACAGCATCTGTGCTGTAACGTGACACTTTCTAAGGCTCCCATTGGCTCTCTAAAGCCGCCAGAAAGTGGAATGGGGTGTCTGCTGTCTCTGGGCAAAGTACAACAGCTCTGTTTGTTACTGGTCAGCCTGGGACAAGTGACACTGAGATGCGTGTTCATGAGAATTATCCATTTTTTTCTTTCAGCCTTTGAATGAATACAACGTTGCCCAGTTGGAATATTATCGCTATTTTACGAGAAAAATAGCATAAAAATTGATTTTAAACAGCGTTTGACATGCTTCTAAGCACGGTATTGGAATATTTCGAGAGAAAAGAATTCACGAAATGCGCTTGCGCGTCACCCTTCGGATAGTGACCTGAAAGCACGAACAAAACGGAGCTATTTGAATATAACTATGGATTATTTGGAACCAAAACAACATTTGTTGTTGAAGTAGAATTCCTGGGAGTGCATTCTGACGAAGAACAGCAAAGGTAATCTAATTTTTCTAATAGTAATTCTGAGTTTAGTGAGTCTCAAACTTGGTGGGTGACAAAATAGCTAGACAATTCTAGATTTAACTTTGGATTGGAGATGTTTGATGTGAGTCTGGAAGGAGGGTTTACAGTCTAACTAGACACCTAGGTATTTGTAGTTGTCCACATATTCTAAGTCAGAACCGTCCAGAGTAGTGATGCTGGACGGGCGGGCAGGTGTGGGCAGCGATCGGTTGAAGAGCATGCATTTAGTTTTACTTGCAATTAAGAGCAGTTGGAGGCCACAGAAGGAGAATTGTATGGCATTGGAGCTCGTCTGGAGGTTAGTTAAAATCTCTCTAGGGTATGTGGGACGCTAACGTCCCACCTGGCCAAAATCCGGTGAAATTGCAGAGCGCCAAATTCAAAATACAGAAATACACATAATAAGCATTCATAAAATATACAAGTGTTATACATCAGCTCAAAGATGAATTTCTTGTTAATCCAGCCGTTGTGTCAGATTTCAAAAAGGCTTTACGGCGAAAGCATACCATGCGGTTATCTGAGGACAGCGCCCCGCGTAAAAAAGCATACAAACATTTACCAGCCAAGTGGAGGAGTCACTAAAGTCAGAAATAGCAATAAAATGAATCACTTACCTTTGATGATCTTCATATGGTTGCACTCACAAGACTCCCAGTTACACAGTAAATGTTAGTTTTGTTCGATAAATTCCCTCTTTATGTCCCAAAAACTCTGTTTTGTTGGCGCGTTTTGTTCAGTAATCCAATGGATACAAGGCGGTCACAACAGGCAGACGAATACATACTAAAAGTACCGGTAAAGTTCGTTGAAACATGTCAAACGATGTTTATAATTAATCATCAGGTTGTTTACTGTCTTTATAATCAATAATATGTCAACCGGACAGTACCGTTTTCAATAGAAAGGAAAAATAACAAACGGCGAACTCACGGGATTGTGCCCAAATCAGGTCTGCATACTTTCTCTGTCCCCTGACCAAAATGGCTTTTGACTCGTCGTTTTTCAAAATAAAAGCCTGAAACAATGTCTAAAGACTGGTGACATCTAGTGGAAGCCATAGGAACTGCAATCTGATTCCTAACCCATTGGATTCTCTATAGGCATTGATTTGAAAAACAGCCACATGAAAATAATTCCACTTCCTGGATCGATTTTTCTCAGGTTTTTACCTGCCATATCAGTTCTGTTATACTCACAGACATTATTTTATAACCTTTAGAGTGTTTTCTATCCAAACCTACCAATTATATGCACATCCTAGCTTCTGGGCCTGAGTAACAGGCAGTTTACTTTGGGCACGCTTTTCATCCGGAGGTGAAAATACTGCCCCCTACCCAAGAGAGGTTAACACAGTGTCCAAAGAAGGGCCAGAAGTATACAAAATGGTGTCGTCTGCTTAGAGGTGGATCAGAGATCATTGATGTATACAGAGAAAAGAGTCGGCCCAAGAATTGAACACTGTGGCACCTCCATAGCGACTGCCAGAGGTCCGGACAACAGGCCCTCCAATTTGACACACTGAACTCTGTCAGAGAAGTAGTTGGTGAACCAGGCGAGACAGTCATTGAGAAACCAAGGCTGTTGAGTCTGCCGATAAGAATGTGGTGATTGACAGAGTCGAAAGCCTTGGCCAGGTCGATGAATACAGCTGCACAGTATTGTCTCTTATCAATGGCGGTTA
Organism: Salmo salar; assembly: GCF_965601325.2. Classification (NCBI taxonomy): domain Eukaryota; kingdom Metazoa; phylum Chordata; class Actinopteri; order Salmoniformes; family Salmonidae; genus Salmo; species Salmo salar. Next base: position 34,744,581 of record NC_138297.1, on the reverse strand, counting down.
TGATATCGTTAAGGACCTTGAGCGTGGCTGAGGTGCATCCATGACCAGCACGGAAACCAGATTGCATAACAGAGAAGGTACGGTGGGATTCAAATTGGTCGGTGATCTGTTTCTTAACTTGGCTTTCGAAGACCTTAGAAAGGCAGGGTAGGATAGATATAGGTCTGTAACAGTTTGGGTCTAGAGTGTCTCCCCCTTTGAAGAGGGGGATGACCGCGGCAGCTTTCCAGTCTTTGGGGATCTCAGACGATACGAAGAGGTTGAACATGCTAGTAATAGGGAATGCAACAATTTCGGCGGATAATTTTCGAAAGAAAAGGTCCAGATTGTCTAGCCCAGCTGATTTGTAAGGGTCCAGATTTTGCAGCTCTTTCAGAACATCAGCTATCTGGATTTGGGTGAAAGAGAAATGGGGGAGGCTTGGGCAAGTTGCTGTGGGGGGTACAGGGCTGTTGACCGGGGTAGGGGTAGCCAGGTGGAAAGCATGGGCAGCCGTAGAAAAATGCTTATTGAAATTCTCAATTATCATGGATTTATCGGTGGTGACAGTGTTTCCTAGCCTCAGTGAGTGGGCAGCTGAGAGGAAGTGCTCTTATTCTCCATGGACTTTACAGTATCCCAGAACTTTTTGGTGTTAGTGCTACAGGATGCAAATTTAAAAAAGCTAGCCTTTGCTTTCCTAACTGCCTGTGTATATTGGTTCCTAACTTCCCTGAAAAGTTGCATATTGCGGAGGCTATTCGATTGTAAAGCAGTACGCCACAGGATGTTTTTGTGTTGGTCAAGGGCAGTCAGGTCTGGAGTGAACCAAGGGCTATATCTGTTCCTAGTTCTACATTTCTTGAATGGGGCATGCTTATTGTGAGGAAAGAACTTTTAAAGAATAACCAGACATCCTGTACTGTTGGAATGAGGTCAATATCCTTCCAGGATACCCGGGCTAGGTCGATTAGAAAGGCCTGCGCGCTGAAGTGTTTTAGGGAGCGTTTGACAGTCATGAGGGTTGGTCGTTTGACCGCAGACCCATTACGGACGCAGGCAATGAGGCAGTGATCGCTGAGATCCTGGTTGAAGACAGCAGAGGTGTATTTGGAGGGCAGGTTGGTTAGGATGATATCTATTAGGGTGCCCGTGTTTATGGATTTTGGGTTGTACCTGGTTGGTTCATTGATAATTTGTGTGAGATTGAGGGCATCAAGCTTAGATTGTAGGATGGCCGGGGTGTTAACCTCTCTGGGCTAGGCGGGACGAATTCGTCCCACCTACGCAACAGCCAGTGTAATCCAGTGGCGCGATTTTCAAATACCTTAGAAATGCTATTACTTCAATTTCTCAAACATATGACTATTTTACAGCATTTTAAAGACAAGACTCTCGTTAATCTAACCACACTGTCCGATTTCAAAAAGGCTTTACAACGAAAGCAAAACATTAGATTATGTCAGCAGAGTACCCAGCCAGAAATAATCAGACACCCATTTTTCAAGCTAGCATATAATGTCACAAAAACCCAGAAGACAGCTAAATGCAGCACTAACCTTTGATGATCTTCATCAGATGACACACCTAGGACATTATGTTATACAATACATGCATGTTTTGTTCAATCAAGTTCATATTTATATCAAAAACCAGCTTTTTACATTAGCATGTGACGTTCAGAACTAGCATACCCCCGCAAACCTGCGGTGAATTTACTAAATTACTCACGATAAACGTTCACAAAAAACCTAACAATTATTTTAAGAATTATAGATACAGCACTCCTTTGTGCAATCGAGGTGTCCGATTTTAAAATAGCTTTTCGGTGAAAGCACATTTTGCAATATTCTCAGTAGATAGCCCAGCCATCACGGCTAGCCATTTAGACACCGACCAAGTTTAGCCCTGACCAAACTCCGATTTACTATTACAAAAGTTTGATTACCTTTGTTGTCTTCGTCAGAATGCACTCCCAGGACTGGTACTTCAATAACAAATGTTGGTTTGGTCCAAAATAATCCATCGTTATATCCAAATAGCGGCGTTTTGTTTGTGCATTCCAAGACACTATCCGAAGTGTAAATAAGGGTCACGAGCATGGCGCAATTCGTGACAAAAAAATTCTAAATATTCCATTACCGTACTTCGAAGCATGTCAACCGCTGTTTAACCTCTTGGGGCTAGGTGGGACGCTAGCGTGCCACCCGTGGTGCACTCCATCAACAGCAGGTGCATTTCAAGAGCGGCAAATTTGAATCCAAATAAATGTCAAAATTCAAATTTTTAAAAAATACAACTATGTTACACCATTTGAAAGATAAACATCTCCTTAATCTAACCACGTTTTACGATTTCAAAAAGGTTTTACGGCGAAAGCATAAATTTAGAGTATGTTAGGACAGTACATTTACAAGAGTTGTGTGTAATGTTTTGTCAAGTCAAAGACAGGGTCACCAAAACCATAAAACCAGCTAAAATGATGCACTAACCTTTTACAATCTCCATCAGATGACACTCCTAGGACATTATGTTAGACAATGCATGCATTTTTAGTTCTATCAAGTTCATATTTATATCAAAAAACAGCGTTTTACTATGGCATTGATGTTGAGGAAATCGTTTCCCTCCAATAACCGGCAGTCAAGTCAGCGTCACAAATTAAATAATTAAAATTAGAAAACATTGGTAAAATATTATATTGTCATTTAAAGAATTATAGATTTACATCTTTTGAACGCAATCAACTTGCCAGATTTAAAAATAACCTTACTGGGAAATCACACTTTGCAATAATCTGAGCACTGCGCCCAGAAAAATACGCGTTGCGATACAGACTAGACGTCATGTTGGGGAGATCTAAAATCGAAAATACTATGTAAATAATCCATTACCTTTGATTCTCTTCATCAGATGTCACTTCCAGGTATCACAGGTCCATAACGAATGTAGTTTTGTTCAAAAAAGCTCATCATTTATGTCCAAAAATCTCCGTCTCGTTAGCACATGATGTAAGCCAGCCGGACTTCTCGTCATGAACGAGGGGAAAAAATATATTTCCGTTCGTTCAAACATGTCAAACGTTGTATAGCATAAATCATTAGGGCCTTTTTTAACCAGAACATGAATAATATTCAAGGTGGACGAATGCATACTCTTTTATAACGTATTGGAACGAGGGTACCCAACATGAACTAGCGCGCCAGGTGTCTAATGGGACATCAACGTTCCATGGCTCTTGTTCGGTCAGATCTCCCTCCAGAAGACTCAAAACACTTTGTAAAGGCTGGTGACATCTAGTGGAAGCAATAGGAAGTGCCAAAATATTCCTAAACCCCTGTGTTTTTCAATGGGATAGGTTTAAAGTCAATACAACACATCAGGTATCCACTTCCTGTCAGAAAATGTCTCAGGGTTTTGCCTGCCAAATGAGTTCTGTTATACTCACAGACACCATTCAAACAGTTTTGGAAACTTTAGAGTGTTTTCCATCCATATATAATAAGTATATGCATATTGTAGTTACTGGGTAGGATTAGTAACCAGATTAAATCGGGTACATTTTTTTTATCCAGACGTGCAAATGCTGCCCCCTAGACCCAACAGGTTAAAATCCATTTTTATGCCATTTTTCTCGTAAAAAAAGCGATAATATTCCGACCGGGAATCTGCGTTTAGGTAAACAGAGGAAAGAAAACAAAGCATTCGGTCGACGCGGGCACGCGCCTGAGTCTCACAGTACTGTAACCAGCCACTATCCAAACGCGCTACTTTTTTTCAACCAGAGCCTGCAAAGCCACGATTCAGCTTTTTGCCGCCTTCTGAGAGCCCATTGGAGCCGTAGGAAGTGTCACGTAACAGCAGAGATCCTTTGTTTTGGATAGAGATGACAAAGAAGGCCAAGAAATGGTCAGACAGGGTACTTCCTGTACAGAATCTTCTCAGGTTTTGACCTGCGATTTGAGTTCTGTTATACTCACAGACACCATTCAAACAGTTTTAGAAACTTTGGAGTGTTTTCTATCCAAAGCCAATAATTATATGCATATTCTAGTTACTGGGCAGGAGTAGTAACCAGATTAAATCGGGTACGTTTTTTATCCAGCCGTGTCAATACTGCCCCCTAGCCCTAACAGGTTACAGATCCAGTTGCGGCATGTTCAGATGAATCCGTTAAGCCGTTTTCAGCCTTTGGTGAATTTTTACTCGTTCTATTGTCCAGCCTATAGATAGACAGAGCGAATTTCCGAAAGCACCTGAATGTCCATTGAGAAAGTACAATGACTATACCATTTAGCTAAGCTAAGAATGATGAGAATAATCAAGTCAATAAATGTTGGGTAGTTAGATATCCTGTAGTTAATATACTGGCAAGTTTGATATATAACTATTAACGTTAGGTAGCTAGCTATCATTCCGGTACATACTGCTGTAATGATATGCTATGTGGTTCGTAAGGACAGAGTAGCAAACAAATTGTCAACCAACATAATGTGTAAGGTAACTTATTTGAAAAGTCATTACTTTATTACATTGAGTAGCAAGCTACCCCTTAGTCGGTAGGGCAAATCTGGCCTGTGATAGGAGGGGGGGGGGGGGGGGGGGGGGGGTTTCACACCTAGCTCGGCTATTAGACTATTCTTTAGTAAAGGTTGAATAGTCTATTGTTCAGCTATTAGCCCTCCACCCCAACTTGCAACAAATTGCTGTAACCATCCCATTCATTTCCCTCTTCCACGCGTCATCATTCTGCTCTTGGGTGGCTCCCTTTTGGGCATGCTGGCAGGATATGGCAGCATCTTCGGGTGTGCGTCAATAATTCTGCATACAGTAGCATGTTTGTATGAAGGTGTGGTTATTCACAGGCAAATTGTTATATGCTATGGAGGTACATTTGTGTCTTTTTGTCGAGAGCTATTTTTTATTTTTTCAATCAAAAATAATTGTTCTGAAAACAACTTTTTTCCTACACAAAGGAAGTCAAAGCAGACACATACGAAGATGGCATCCCAGGTAAGCAGCACCGGGCTGTATTGATGTATCCTAAAAATGACATCTGCTTTAGATTGAACGGTCATATCTCAGTTATTGTTTTCATATCTATAAAAAATAAGCTGTTTTCTTTACTTTCAGAGAGCGAGCTGACCAAGTGGTCGAAAATGTAGATATTGCCAGATGTTCACTGTCTAAGGAACCGGCCGTGGAAGCTTTTATTGCTGGCAAAAGTGTCCATAACCAGAGGTAATTAAACTGTTCTGTGTTCTTTTTCTCCATCTCTGCCTGTCTTGTTGTACATGGAACCTGTCTCACATGCATTAACTAAAAAACCCAGCTGCTAATTTTCAGATTTACACCACATAAACACAGCCATTTTCACTGGACTATCTGTTGCTGCCAAGTCATGCCACAGGGCCTTCCCTGTGGCTCAGTTGGTAGAGCATGGTGTTTGCAATGCCAGCATGGTGTGTGCAACGCCAGGGTTGTGGGTTCGATTCCCATGGGGGGCCAGTACAACAACAAAAAATGTATGCATTCACTACTGTAAGTCACTCTGGATAAGAGCGTCTGCTAAATGGCTAAAATGTAAATGATTTCCCTGGGGGTTAGCCTTGCAATAACCAAGTGGTGAGACACATAGCCCTCTATATTTAAATGTTTCAGGTACACTCTGATAGGTGTCTGCGTCACATATAGTATCTTCTATTGACATTATTGTCTATTGTTTGTCCTCGTGTCAGTTTTTCAGCATAAAGTACTCTGTAGCCACTTAGTGTGGACACCAGGTGAGACCACACACACACACAATAACAGTCTCTTTTCTTCACTTCATCCCTCTCCCCCTTATCCCTAAATCCTCTAGGTTATATCAGCTGTTTTGGTGAACCCCTCTCGCATCTGAACTGGCTGACACAGATGGCACAGCATGATCATAGATGAGATGTCACTTGGTCGGGTCAACAGGAAGTCTTATTAAAGAGATGCTTCATATTGAAATACAGACAGAGATGTAGTAGTCCCAGAGTTAATGATCCAAGGTCAGTTTTGCATTTCACCTCCTGATATAACATGACTGACTGTGTTAGAATTAAAAAAACAAGGCTTAATCATGCTCTCTCGTCTGCAGGTATGTTTTGATGTGAGAGAGGAAGCCAGTCCCGTCATTGCCACCTCACCCGCTCTTAAGATAACCTTCGGGCTAACTGGGGGCCCAAGGCTGGTTACGAGACACCGCAATTGTGATGAACTGAGAGAATATTAGGGTAGCACTGTAATTCATGAATCATATGCTGTCTGCCGCTGTTCTTACCTCTTTCTGTCTTCTACACCTCTCTCCCCACCTCGTCTTTCTTCCTCGTTTTATAATGCACACCATGTGTGCATTGAAGTACAGATTGAACTTGTATATATAATATTACAATTATCATAATTATAATGTCTTTATGTATTTATAACACCTGGATAATTAACTTCTTTCAATAAAGCGTTTCACATGCTCCACTGATTGAAATTAAGTATCTCATTGAAATACTATCCAGGGTCCTCAGATTAATGCAGATAAAGGGAGTTAGATATGCATCGTTTTTTTCTGTATATATGAATTACAAATCAATTATGTTTCTACTCTATTGCATAGTTACAATGTGTAATCATTGTAATAATTCAAATAATGGATAATGGAGTTTGATATGACTGAAAAAGAATGTCTCAGAGATTCATACCTGAACCACACCTTTATTTGCCAAGGAAGAGTACATGATCAGTGAATATATTCAATGTACAGGCTACAATAACTACAGTACATTTGTATATAGGACTTGCATCCTTGGCACAATAAAGTTATTATATTCTACTCTATCCATAGGCTTCATTAATGCCATTCAGACTTGAAGTTGATACAACAACTATGATAGTTGAGGTTCATAGATTGGTATGAATATTTGTTCAGAACCTAACGTTTCAGGGTCCATACTCAGATCGGCTACATACTGCAGCTAGCTACACATCCATAGGCATACAGTTATTTTTATCCTCCACTACACAATAAGCAAGTAAATAGTTAGCTAGCTATGTTACTTCAGCTGCATTGCACAGCAAGCTTACACAATTGTACATTCAATTTGCAGTAAATGCTTTAGCTAGCTAGAATCTTTACATCCACTGTTTCACAAGACGACAGCCTGGTTTGCTGGTTTTCTCAGGATTCCCTAAAACATTATGCTGGGTACCTCTAAGTCCCGCAGTGCAAGCTCACAACTTTTAAAGGAGGAACCACTGTACTCTCCGTAGGAGTGGCCAACCTGCAAAGATGACTGCAAGAGCACAGCGCAGAATGCTCAATGAGGTTAAGAAGAATAGAGTGTCAGCTAAAGACTTACAGAAATCTTTGGAACATGCTAACATCACTGTTGACGAGTCTACGATATGTAAAACATTAAACAAGAATGGTGTTCATGGGAGGACACCACAGAAGAAGCCACTGCTATCCAAAAAAAACATTGCTGCACGTATGAAGTTAGCATCTGGATGTTCCAGTAGCGAATATTCTGTGGACAGATTAAACTAATGTTGAGTTGTTTGGAAGGAACACACAACACTATGTTGGAGAAAAAAAGTCACAGCACACCAACGTCAAAACCTCATTCCAACTGTAAAGTATAGTGAAGGGAACATCATAGTTTGGAGCTGCTTTGCTGCCTCAGGGCCTGGACAACTTGCTATCATCGACGGAAAAATAAATTCCCAAGTTTATCAAGACATTTTGCAGGACAATGTAAGGCTATCTGTCCGCCAATTGAACCTCAACATAAGTAGGGTGATGCAACAGGACAACAGAATGGCTTCAACAGAAGAAAATACGCCTTCTGGAGTGGCCTAGTCCTGACCTCAACCCGATGGAGATGCTGTGGCATGACTTCAAGAGAACGATTCACACCAGACATCCCAAGAATATTGCTGAACTGAAACAGTTTTGTAAAGAGGAATAGTCCAAAATTCCTCCTGACCGTTGTGCAGGTCTGATCTGCAACTACAGAAAACTGTCACGTCCTGGCCAGTATAAGGTTAATTGGTATTGTAGTTTGGTCAGGACGTGGCAGAGGGTATTCGTTTTATGTGGTTCGGGGTGGTGTGTTTGTTGAAGGGGCATTTGATTTAAGTATGTCGGGGGTTTTGGGCACTGTTTGGTTTTCATGTATTCTATGTTTAGTCTAGTGTGTCTGTTTCTATGTTTGGTTAATTGGGGTTGGGACTCTCAGTTGAAGGCAGGTGTTGTCTATTTGCCTTTGATTGAGAGTCCCATATATTAGGGTGTGTTTGTGTTTGTTATTTGTGGGAGATTGTTCTGTGTTAGCCTTATGCTTTGCCAGACTGTTTTTTGTCGATCGTATTCCTGTTTGTTATTTTGGTATTCATTTGGTACTTATTAAAACGTCGAGTCGAGCATTCACATACCTGCTGCGTTTTGGTCCTCTTTAACCGACGACAAGCGTGACAAAAACGTTTGGTTGAGGTTATTGCTGCCAAAGGAGGGTAGGGCTCCCGAGTGGCGCAGCAGTCTAAGGCACTGCATCTCAGTGCAAGAGGCATCACTACAATCCCTGGTTTGAATCCAGGCTGAATCGCATCCGGCCGTGATTGGGAGTCCAGTAGAGCAGCGCACAATTGGCCCAGCGTCGCCTGGGTTTGGCTGGGGTAGGCCGTCATTGTAAATAAGAATTTGCTCTTAACTGACTTGCCTAGTTAAATAAAAGTTTAAATATTAAATCCAAGGGTTCACATTCTTTTCCCATCCTGCACTGTGAATGTTTAAATGGTGTGTTCAATAAAGACATGAAAACGTATAATTGTTTGTGTGTTATTAGTTTAAGTATACTGTTTGTCTATTGTTGTTACTTAGATGAAGATCAGATCAATTTTTATGACCAATTTATGCAGAAGTCCACGTAATTCCAAAGGATTCATATAATATTTCTTGCCACTGTATAACGATTGAAAGGCAAGACAAAATTACATATATTTATTTATATGGACATCCTACCTAGAAAGTGGCAATATTCACTGCACTTCTCCCTAACCTTAAGGGGGGGGGGGACACACACACACACACACAAGGGGCAGTGGAATGGTTTCTCTTACTTTGTCTGCTTTTTAAAGCTATTTCTACTTTTTCTTTGCTTGATCTCCAAGGGGAGGCTATTACATAGAATGCCTTGATAGAACAACGTGCTCCTCGCAGTACTGTTTACTCTTGGGATTTTACAAGACATAACACTGCCTCTGGTATTGTAAATGTGTTAGTTATAGACCATAATTATAAATGTTTTCATATAACCTTGGGCACGATCATTTAAGATATAAAAAGAATATGATTAAGTTTAAGTTGGTCCACTCTGGACTCAAGGCAACAAGCCCACCTCCCGTAACTCCTGTACTGCTATGTGGGTCCTAGGGGGGCATTAAGCATATACCTGATAACTTTACTTTGCATGACCTGCATTGTCTTTTTCAGCTTTTTGATAGCCCACTATACCATGAAGAGAAGGAATAATCAAAATGACAATGAATCAAGTTTAAGACAAATCAGTTTCTTACATTTAATGTTAAAATATCTTGTGTTACGATTTAAACATTTCAATTTGTTCGGCATTTTAGAAATTATTTTAGCAGCAATCAAGTCTCCAGAAAGGGAATCATCATTTAGGGACACATTAAGATAAGTTGCACTTGTTTTAGATTCAATTTCATTGCCTGCACAGTTTAGCTTTATCTTGTCTACATTTTGTTCCAAAGAAAATCGATTCAGTTTTTCCCAAATGTAGTAACAATTGGTTGTCAGTCAACCATTCTCTAACAAAATGCAATTCCTTACTCAGGGTCTCCTCTGTGTAAACTGTATCCTTCCCTAATACCAATATGGCTAAGTCATCAGCATAAAGCAGGAGTTTGCACTTTACTGTATCTGGCATATCATTGAAGTATATAAGAAATAAGAGGCTCTAAAATGTATCCCTGCAGTACTCCACAGGATATTTCTTTGACCTCTAACAGAACATCACCAACATTACATACTTGTGTTCTGTTGGTCAGATAAGACCTAAACCAATTCACTGCTACATCATTTAGACCCATGCATTTCAGTTTCATCAGGAGAATATCATGGTCCACAGTGTCAAAAGCTTTGTGCAAGTCTAACATGACCATACCTGTATAGTTCCCCTTTTCACGTTCCTGCTTGATGTGGTCAAAAAGGTGGATAAGGCAAGTATCAGTGGAATGAGCTGTTCTAAAGCCAGATTGGAGTTCATAAAGAAATTTGTGCTCGAGAAGGTATCCCTCAAGTTGATTAAAAACAAATCTCTCAATGACTTTGGATAAGGTGCTGAGGATCGACACAGGCCTGTAGTTTCCTAAATTTGTTTTACTGCTCTTCTGTGGAGCGGAAATGATAATTGTACCACTACTAATAGAAAGGTTTACAATATGCGTTATCATTTTAGCAGTGACACAAGCACTATCCTTTATGAATCTTTCAGGAAGGTTATCAAATCAAATCAAATTTTATTGGTCACATACACATATTTAACAGATGTTATTGGTGGTGTAGTGAAATGCTTGTGTTCCTAGCTCCAACAATGCAGTAGTACCTAACAATTCACAACAATACACAAACATTGAAAAATTAAATAATGGAATTAAGAAATATATAAATATTAGGATAAGCAATGTCGGAGTGGCATTGACTAAAATACAGTAGAATAGAATACAGTATATACATATGAAATGAGTAAAGCAGTATGTAAACATTATTAAAGAGACTGGTGTTCCATTACTAAAGTGACCAGTGATTCTGCGTCTATGAATATGGGGCAGCAACCTCTAAGGTGCAGGGTTGAGCAACCGGGTGGTAGCGGGCTAGTGATGGCTATCTGATGGCCTTGAGATAGAAGCTGCTTTTCAGTCTCTCGGTCCCAGCTTTGATGCACCTGTACTGACCTCGCCTTCTGGATGGTAGCGGGGTGAACAGGCAGTGGCTCGGGTGGTTGATGTCATTGATGATCTTTTTGGCCTTTCTGTGACATTGGGTGCTGTAGGTGTCCTGGAGGGCAGGCGTTGTGCCCCCGGTGATGCGTTGCCAGACCGCACCACCCTCTGGGAAGCCCTGGGGTTGCGGGTGGTGCAGGTGCCGTACCTGGCAGTGATACAGCCCGACAGGATGCTCTCAATTGTGTATCTGTAAAATTTTGTGAGGTTCTCAGGGGCCAAGCCAAATTTCTTCAGCTTCCTGAGGTTGAAAGGCGCTGTTGCACCTTCTTCTGTCGCTTTTGCACCATCTTCTCTCGCTGTTGTTCCTTCTTCACCACATTGTCTTTGTGGGTGGGCCATTTCAGATTTTCAGTGATGTGTACGCCGAGGAACTTGAAGCTTGAAGTTTATCATTTTAAAAGGCTAATTGATCATTAGAAAACCCGTTTGCAATTATGTTAGCACAGCTGAAAACTGTTGTTCTGATTAAAGAAGCAATAAAACTGGCCTTCTTTAGACTAGTTGAGTATCTGGAGCATCAGCATTTGTGGGTTTGATTACAGGCACAAAATGGCCAGAAACAAATACATTTCTTCTGAAACTCGTCAGTCTAATCTTGTTCTGAGAAATGAAGGCTATTCCATGCGAGAAATTGCCAAGAAACTGAAGATCTCGTACAACACTGTGTACTACTCCCTTCACAGAACAGCTCAAACTGGCTCTAACCAGAATAGAAAGAGGAGTGGGAGGCCCCGGTGCACAACTGAGCAAGAGGACAAGTACATCAGCTCTCATTGAAACCTTCAGAAGTCAATATGCTGTGTATCACGTGCTGCTGTGCGTTTTGTTGCTAACTTTACTTTGCTACCTGCCAACTTTACGGTTTTTACTTTTTAAATACGTTTATATTTTTTGTTTTTCCCTCGCTCAACTTTTTTCTATCATTTTTTTCTACTTCTTTCTAATATTCAAATTTTTGGTGACTCTAATATTCACATGGAAAAGTCCACAGACCCACTCCAAAAGGCTTTCGAAGCTATCATTGACTCAGTGGGTTTTGTCCAACATGTCTCCGGACCTACTCACTGCCACAGTCATACTCTGGACCTAGTTTTGTCCCGTGGAATAAATGGTGTGTATCTTAATGTTTTTCCTCATAATCCTGGACTATCGAACCTTAATTTTATTACGTTTGCAATCGCAAAAAATAATCTGCTCAGACCCCATCCATGGATCATCAAAAGTCGTGCTAAAAATTCACGGACAACCCGAAGATTCCTAGATGCCCTTCCAGACTCCCTCCGCCTACCCAAGGACATCAGAGTACAAAAATCAGCTAACCTGTTGTGGTAGAGGGGGCAGTATTTTCACGGCCGAATAAAAAAACGTACCCGATTTAATCTGGTTACTACTCCTGCCTAGAAACTAGAATGTGCATATAATTAGTAGATTTGGATAGAAAACACTCTAAAGTTTCTAAAACTGTTTGAATGGTGTCTGTGAGTATAACAGAACTCATATGGCAGGCCAAGACCTGAGAAGATTCCATACAGGAAGTGCCCTGTCTGACAATTTCTTGGCCTTCTTGATCATCTCTATCCAAAACAGGGGATCTCTGCTGTAACGTGACATTTTCTAATGCTCCCATAGGCTCTCAGAAGGCGCCAGAACGTTGAATGATGACTTTGCAGGCCATGGCTGAAAAACAGTAGCGCATTTGGTAAGTGGTCGATCTGAGAACAATGAGACTGGTGCGTGCGTGCACGAGACAACTCCATGTTTTCATTTTCAGTCTTTGAACGAAAACAACGACTCCCGGTCAGAATATTATCGCTTTTTTACGAGAAAAATCGCATAAAAATTGATTTTAAACAGCGTTTGACATGCTTCGAAGTACGGTAATGGAATATTTTGACATTTTTTGTCACGAAATGCGCCGGACGCGTCACCCTTCGTTACCCTTCGGATAGTGTCTTGAACGCACAACAAAACACCGCTATTTGGATATAACTATGGATTATTTGGAACCAAACCAACATTTGTTATTGAAGTAGAAGTCCTGGGAGTGCATTCTGACAAAGAACAGCAAAGGTAATCCAATTTTTCTTATAGTAAATCTGAGTTTGGTGAGTACCAAACTTGGTGGGTGTCAAAATAGCTAGCCCGTGATGGCGAGCTATCTAATCAGAATATTGCAAAATGTGCTTTCACCGAAAAGCTATTTTAAAATCGGACATCGCGATTGCATAAAGGAGTTCTGTATCTATAATTCTTAAAATAATTGTTATGTTTTTTGTGAACGTTTATCGTGAGTAATTTAGTAAATTCACCGTAAGTGGTCGGTGGGAATGCTAGTTCTGAACGTCACATGCTAATGTAAAAAGCTGTTTTTTGATATAAATATGAACTTGATTGAACAAAACATGCATGTATTGTATAACATAATGTCCTAGGAGTGTCATCTGATGAAGATCATCAAAGGTTAGTGCTGCATTTAGCTGTGGTTTTGTTTTTTGTGACATTATATGCTAGCTTGAAAAATGGGTGTCTGATTATTTCTGGCTGGGTACTCTGCTGACATAATCTAATGTTTTGCTTTCGCTGTAAAGCCTTTTTGAAATAGGACAGTGTGGTTAGATAAAGGAGAGTCTTGTCTTTAAAATGGTGTAAAATAGTCATATGTTTGAAAAATTGAAGTTTTCGGATTTTCGAGGAGTTTGTATTCGCGCCACGCCTGTCATTGGATATTTGAGCAGGTGTTCCGCTAGCGGAACGTCTAGATGTAAGAGGTTAATAAAGGGGCTGAGTCACTGGCTTACTGGTGCTCTTCCATGCCGTCCCTAGGAGGGGTGCGTCACGTGAGTGGGTTGAGTCACTGATGTGATCTTCCTGTCCGGGTTGGCGCACCCTCTTGGGTTGTGCCGTGCGGAGATCTTCATGGGCTATACTCGGCCTTGTCTCAGGATGATAAGTTGGTGGTTGAAGATATCCCTCTAGTTGTGTGGGGGCTGTGCTTTGGCAAAGTGGGTGGGGTTATATCCTGCCTGTTTGGCCCTGTCCAGGGGTATCGTCGGACGGGGCTACAGTGTCTCCCGACCACTCCTGTCTCAGCCTCCAGTGTTTATGCTGCAATAGTTTATGTGTCGGGGGGCTAGGGTCAGTCTGTTATATCTGGAGTATTTCTCCTGTCTTATCTGGTGTCCTGTGTGAATGTAAGTATGCTCTCTATAATTCTCAATCTCTATCTTTCTCTCTTTCTCTCTTTCTTTCTCTCTCTCGGAGGACCTGAGCCCTAGGACCATGCCTCAGGACTACCTGGCCTGATGACTCCTTGCTGTCCCCAGTCCACCTGGCCGTGCTGCTGCTCCAGTTTCAACTGTTCTGCCTGTGGCTATGGAACCCTGACTTGTTCACCGGATGTGCTACCTGTCCCAGACCTGCTGTTTTCATCTCTAGAGACAGCAGGAGCGGTAGAGATACTCTGAATGATCAATTATGAAAAGCCAACTGACATTTACTCCTGAGGTGCTGACCTGTTGCACCCTCGACAACCACTGTGATTATTATTATTTGACCTTGTTCTGTTATAATCTCTACCCGACACAGCCAGAAGAGGACTGGCCACCCCTCATATCCTGGTTCCTCTCTAGGTTTCTTCCTAGGTTCTGGCCTTTCTAGGGAGTTTTTCCTAGCCACCATGCTTCTACACCTGCATTGCTTGCTGTTTGGGGTTTTAGGCTGGGTTTCTGTACAGCACTTTGTGACAGCTGATGTAAGAAGGGCTTTATAAATACATTTGATTGATTAGATTGTCTAGATTGAGAAACAGACGCCTCACAAGTCCTCATCTGGCAACTTCATTAAATAGTACCCTCAAAACACCAGTCTTAACGTCAACAGTGAAGAGGCGACTCAGGGATGCTGGCCTTCTAGGCAGAGTTGCAAAGAAAAAGCCATATCTCAGACTGGTCAATAAAAATAAATGATTAAGATGGGAAAAAGAACACAGACACTGGAGAGGAACTCTGCCTAGAAGGCCAGCATCCCGGAGTCGGATATAAATCTGAGTTATAGATCTTTTATTCCCGTTGAAAGCAATTCTAAGAAGCTGTAGATCTGTATAAACGCAACATGTAAAGTATTGGTCCCATGTTTCATGAGCTGAAATAGAAAATCCCAGTAATGTTCCATATGCACAAAAAGCTTATTTTCTCAAAAATGTGTTTACATCCCTCTTAATGAGCATTTCTCCTTTGCCAAGGTAACCCATCCACTTGACAGGTGTGGCATATCAAGAAGCTGATTGATTAAACAGCATGATTATTACACAGGTGCTGGGGACAATAAAAGGCCACTTTAAAATGTGCAGTTCTGTCACACAACACAATTCCTTATATGAACTCAGTAAAATCTTAGAAATATTACATTTATATTTTCGTTCAGTATAGATGGTAGAATGATTCTCTACACAATGACTGCTTGTTTTGTCACATAATGTCACGCCCTGACCTTAGAGAGCCGTTTTATTTCTCTATTTGGTTAGGTCAGTGTGTGATGTGGGGTGGGCATTCTATGTTGTCTATTTCTGTCACGCCCTGACCTGAGAGAGCCTTTTTATGTCTCTATTTAGGTTTGGTCAGGGTGTGATTTGGGTGGGCATTCTATGTCCGTGTTTCTATGTTTGGGATTTCTTTGTTTCGGCCAGGTATGGCTCTCAATCAGGAACAGCTGTATATCGTTGTTGCTGATTGGGAGTCATACTTAGGCAGCCTGTTTTTCCGTTGGGTTTTGTGGGCAGATATTTTCTGTTTAGTCATTTGTTACCTGACAGAACTGTTTGGCTGTTGTCTTTTGTTTATTTTGTAAAGTGTTCTCTTTTTTCATTAAATTACAAAGATGAGCACTAACCACACTGCGCCTTGGTCTACTCCATTCAACAGCCGTTACAATTTCTTTGTTTTTGGCTGAGTGTGGGTCCTAATCAGAGGCAGCTGTCTGTTATTGTCTCTGATTGGGAATCATACTTAGGCAGCCTTTTCCCACCTGGTTTTTGTGGTTAGTTGTTTTCTGTTTCGTATCTGTACCTGACAGAACTGTGCGCTTTCGTTTCATTTTTGGTATTTTTTGTTTGAGTGTTTTTGGTGAAAATAAACATCATGAACACTTTCCACGCTGCGCTTTGGTCTCATTCTGATGACAGCCGTTACAGAACTAACCACCACCAAAGGACCAAGCAGCGTGGTCAGGACGAATGGACCTGGGAGGAAATCCTAGATGGGAAAGGACCCTGGAGGCAGGACGGGGAGTATCGCCATCCGAAGGAGGAGATAGGGGCAGCGAGAGCAG
Organism: Salmo salar; assembly: GCF_965601325.2. Classification (NCBI taxonomy): domain Eukaryota; kingdom Metazoa; phylum Chordata; class Actinopteri; order Salmoniformes; family Salmonidae; genus Salmo; species Salmo salar. Next base: position 34,728,234 of record NC_138297.1, on the reverse strand, counting down.
AACGGCGACGCTACGAGGAACTAGCACGGCAACAATGGAAGCCCGAGAGGCAGCTCAAAAAGAAAATTGGTGGGGGGCACACGGGGAGATTGGCGGAGTCAGGGTGGAGACCTGAGCCAACTCCCCGTGCTTACCGTGGGGAGCATGTGACCAGTCAGGCACCGTGTTATGCTGTGATGCGCACTATATCTCCAGTGCGCATTCATAGCCCAGTGCGCCTTGTGCCTGCGCCCCGCATTTGCCGTGCTAGAGTGGGCATTCAGCCAGGATGGATTGTGCCGGCTCAGCGCTCCTGGTCTCCAGTATGCCTCCTTGGTCCAGTATATCCTGTGCCAGCTCTACGCACTGTGTCGCCAGTGCGCCTTCACAGCCCAGTTCATCCTGTGCCAGCGCCCCACACTTGCCAGGCTAAAGTAAGCATCCAGCCAGGACGGGTTGTGCCAGCCCTACGCTCCAGACCTCCAGTGCGCCTCCACGGCCCAGTATATCCTGTGCTAGCTCCGCGCATCCGGTCTCCAGTGCGTCTCCCCAGTCCGGTGAGACCTGTTCCGGCTCCACGTACGAAGCCTCCAGTGATGATCCATGGCACGAAGCCTCCAGTGATGATCCATGGCCCGGAGCCTGTAGTGATGATCCATGGCATGAAGCCTCCAGTGATGATCCATGGCCCGGAGCCTCCAGTGATGATCCATGGCCCGGAGCCTCCAGTGACAGTCCCCAGTCAGGAGCCTCCAGTGACGGTCCGCAGTCCGGAGCCTCCAGCGACGGTCCGCAGTCCGGAGTCTCCAGCGACGGTCCGCAGTCTCCAGCGATGGTCCGCGGTCCGGAGTCTCCAGCGACGGTCCCCAGTCAGGAGCCTCCAGCGACGGTCCAGAGTCTCCAGCGACGGTCCGCGGTCCGGAGTCTCCAGCGACGGTCCGCGGTCCAAAGCCTCCAGTGACGGTCAGCGGTCCAGAGCCTCCAGTGGGGGTTCCCAGTTCGGAGCTTCCGGCGATGATCCACGGTCTGGTTCCTCCGGTGACGATCTATGGTCCGGTTACACAAAAGCGGAGGGATCAGCGGGCGGAGCGGGGGCTACGCCCCGAACCGGAGCCGCCACCAAGGGTAAATGCCCACCCGGACCCTCCCCTATAGGTTCAGGTTTGCGGCCTGGAGTCCACACCTTTGGGGGGGTACTGTCACGCCCTGACCTTAGAGAGCTGTTTTATTTCTCTATTTGGTTAGGTTAGGGTGTGACGTGGGGTGGGCATTCTATGTTATCTATTTCTTTGTTTTTGGCCGATTGTGGTTCCTAATCAGAGGCAGCTGTCTATCGTTGTCTCTGATTGGGAATCATACTTAGGCAGCCTTTTCCCACCTGGTTTTTGTGGTTAGTTGTTTTCTGTTTCGTATCTGTACCTGACAGAACTGTGCGCTTTCGTTTCATTTTTGGTATTTTTGTTTGAGTGTTTTTGGTGAAAATAAATATCATGAACACTTTCCAAGCTGCGCTTTGGTCTCATTCCGACGACAGCCATTACACATAAACTGATATTAGGCAAACTATTCAAATTTTAGCAAGCAGGAAATGGCGGTGTGATTTCTGCATAGTGCATCTTTAATGTAAATGTATAGCATGTCTCTGTACGAGCCATTGGACAAAGCAATTAACAAAACATTATACTCTGTACTCTCACACAGGTTCAGAGTGTTAAGTGATAAAATGTTAGTGATGACCTGTTTAAAAATGCTATAACATTAAAGGGCTTAATATTATGTTTTTCATCAATATACCATTGCAGAGACTGTCGACATCAAAACAAAGAAAGTGTTTGACCATGTTATGTTGGTCATGCGTCTGACAGAGGAGAAGCAAATTCTTCTGAGGGAGATAGGACAGCGCTGCCAATACCCGAGGGAATAGGTCCAAACTGTCAAAAGTCTGATGTCCACCATTAGAGGACACACAAAGTAAGTATAATCCCGAGGTGGCATTTCAAAACTATCATTGGTAATGAGTCTTTGAGGGTCCAACCAAGGGACATGGTTGACCAGCATCCTATTGACAGTACAACTAGGGCATACACTCAAATGGACCCAGACCTTATTGTTACTACCAACCAGGATACAGGTTTTGCAATGATTGCGTTAGTTTTGTATCCGGTGTACTTCCACTCCTCAGCTCAAGCTGTGTGCCTAGTTCTAAGCTGACTGTGCACAGGCTCACGTTTCGCTGCATTGGCGGCATTATTGGTGCAGCAGTATTAGTGCAGCTCCATAATAGCCGTATTGGCGACTCCATAACAGCAACAATTTACAACCACCGCTAGTCCACTTTACATTTTGGCCTTGCCTACTAGTAAAAACGGTATACTTTTTAGCCTACATTGTTTTGTTAAATTGTAACAGGGGAAACAGTCAAGATTTTTATCTTGCCAACTTTCAAATGCAGAGACAGGCATAATGCTCCAATCGCGTATCTTCATAGCTATGTTCATTGGCCTATAGGTCTAGGCTACATACCCGTAAATAGGCTGACATTGACCTAGGTCTATACAGTATGTTAAGATAGCCTATGTAAAAAAACATGCAAATAAGTGAACAGTATGAACTTACATTTATTCTCTCTGGTAGGCGTTTGTGCATCATATTGCATAGGCAATTTATGCACATGATGAAGAACATGTGTGTCCATCTCTTGAGCCTGACTTGTCCTTGGCAAACATGATTAAAAGGTAAAACACAAATCATGGCACTGCCATCTGCGTGGTAATAAATTCAGTGCATCATTGTCCATCAATTTCCGATATAGACAGCCTAGGCCTATGATTTCAATGGGATCACGGTAAGTGTGGATAGGCTAATGCACCTGCATGATTCAGTTTGAATTTAAAGATTATCATTATCCCTATGCACTAATTCACTCCCATTCAGTAATTCAAAACCATTAGATCGTGTAATTAGGAAGCTACACTGTAACCTTCACTTGTCAGCCACAGTTGAAACAACCACTACACCGGCCACTAAAAGCAGCACTTCAAAAAAGTAGCAAACCTTTTGTACCAATCCAATGCTTTTTAAGCACAGTGGCAGGGGACTAACACCCATAACGGAGAAGGCAGGATAATTGAAAGTAACTTTTGTTTTGGGGTCTGACTAAGAGCACACTGGCTGTGGCTGATATTCTAAAAGTAGACCCACACTAACAAATGACTCGCCAAATGGTTTTGTAAAAATATTTGTTTACTTTCAGTTACAAAGTACATAGTATGTTTCTTACTTGGAAGCCCTCTGGTCCTCTTTTGACTTTTCTTCTTCACCCTCTTGTCCTGCCATTGCTATCTCTGCCCCCTCTCCTCTATTATCTCCTCCTGCCTCTTCTCTCTCCATCTATCCTGTATCCCCCTCTCTCTGCGCTCCTCCTGCCTCCTCTCTCCATTTCTCCTGTTGCCTCATCTCTCGTCTCCTCCTCTTCAGAAACATGATTCCATCCTGTGGAAGGAAACAATATTGAAAAATTAACACCATAAGCGGTTATGTGTCATGATTCCCACCGACGGTGGCGCCCCCTCCTGCTCGGGTGGCATTCGGCGGTCGTCGTCACCGGCCTATTAGCTGCCACTGATTCCCTTTTTGTTTTTCCCCTGTTTGTGATTGTGTGCACCTGTTCTGAGTGGGGGTGATTATCGGGGCTATTTATATTAGCTGGTCTGCCTATTCTTTGTGCGGGATTGTATTTACTGTTGAGGCTTGTGTTTACGCTTGTGCATTGGTGTTGCGCCACATTGTTTTCCCCCTGTGTTTGGGGCACGTTATTTTGTGTGCGCGTATTTTCCCTGTTTGGGGTGGGTTGTGTTTACTCGCCTGTTGAACCTTATTAAAGCCACTACCCTGTGATCGCTGCTTCCTGCGTTTGATTCCACCTACGACGCCCGAGCCTTACATTATGTTATCTAATACAGTAGATCTAATGAATTCACTGTGTAATCTTCAACACTTATTACTTAATAATCTTACATCTAGACGTTCCGCTAGCGGAACACCGCTCCAATATCCAATGATAGGGCATGGCGCGAAATACAAACTCCTCGAAAATCCGAAAACTTTCATTTTTCAAACATATGACTATTTTACACCATTTTAAAGACAAGACTCTCCTTTATCTAACCACACTGTCCGATTTCAAAAAGGCTTTACAGCGAAAGCAAAACATTAGATTATGTCAGCAGAGTATCCAGCCAGAAATAATCAGACACCCATTTTTCAAGCTAGCATATAATGTCACAAAAAACAAAACCACAGCTAAATGCAGCACTAACCTTTGATGATCTTCATCAGATGACACTCCTAGGACATTATGTTATACAATACATGCATGTTTTGTTCAATCAAGTTCATATTTATATCAAAAACCAGCTTTTTACATTAGCATGTGATGTTCAGAACTAGCATTCCCACCGAACACTTCCGGTGAATTTACTAAATTACTCAGGATAAACGTTCACAAAAAACATAACAATTATTTTAAGAATTATAGATACAGAACTCCTTTATGCAATCGCGGTGTCTGATTTTAAAATAGCTTTTCGGAGTAAGCACATTTTGCAAAATTCTGAGTAGATAGCCCGGCCATCACAGGCTAGCTATTTTGACACCCACCAAGTTTGGTACTCACCAAACTCAGATTTACTATAAGAAAAATTGGATTACCTTTGCTGTTCTTCGTCAGAAGGCACTCCCAGGACTTCTACTTCAACAACAAATGTTGTTTTGGTTCCAAATAATCCATAGTTATATTGAAATAGCTCCGTTTTGTTTGTGCGTTCAGGTCACAATCCGAAGGGTGACGCGCGAGCGCATTTCGTGACAAAAAATGTCAAAATATTCCATTACCGTACTTCGAAGCATGTCAAACGCTGTTTAAAATGAATTTTTATGCGATTTTTCTCGTAAAATAGCGATAATTTTCCGACCGGAAGTCGTTGTTTTCGTTCAAAGACTGAAAATGCAAAATGGACTCTTCACGTGCATGCTCGTTCTGGAGCCTTTTGATAGCCTATGGGAGCCTTAGAAAGTGTCACGTTACAGCAGAGATCCTCTGTTTTCAATAAAGAGAATAAAGAAGGCCAAGAAATGGTCAGAGAGGGCACTTCCTGTTTGGAATCTTCTCAGGTTTTTGCCTGCCATATGAGTTCTGTTATACTCACAGACACCATTCAAACAGTTTTAGAAACTTTAGGGTGTTTTCTATCCAAATCAAAAAATTATATGCATATTCTAGTTTCTGGGAAGGAGTAATAAACAGATTAAATCGGGTACGTTTTTTATCCGGCCGTGAACATACTGCCCCCTATCCATAACAGGTTAATGACATCTAGACGTTCCGCTAGCGGAACACCTGCTCCAATATCCAATGATAGGCGTGGCGCGAAATACAAACTCCTCGAAAATCCGAAAACTTCAATTTTTCAAACATATGACTATTTTACACCATTTTAAAGACAAGACTCTCCTTTATCTAACCACACTGTCTGATTTCAAAAAGGCTTTACAGCGAAAGCAAAACGTTAGATTATGTCAGCAGAGTACCCAGCCAGAAATAGTCAGACACCCATTTTTCAAGCTAGCATATAATGTCACAAAAACCAAAACCACAGCTAAATGCAGCACTAACCTTTGATGATCTTCATCAGATGACAACCCTAGGACATTATGTTATACAATACATGCATGTTTTGTTCAATCAAGTTCATATTTATATCAAAAACCAGCTTTTTACATTAGCATGTGACGTTCAGAACTAGCATTCCCACCGAACACTTCCAGTGAATTTACTAAATTACTCACGATAAACGTTCACAAAAAACATAACAATTATTTTAAGAATTATAGATACAGAACTCCTTTATGCAATCGCGGTGTCCGATTTTAAAATAGCTTTTCGATGATAGCACATTTTGCAATATTTTGAGTAAATAGCTCGGCCATCATGGCTAGCTATTTCGACACCCACCAAGTTTGGTACTCACCAAACTCAGATTTACTATAAGAAAAATTGGATTACCTTTGCTGTTCTTCGTTAGAATGCACTCCCAGGACTTCTACTTCAATAACAAATGTTGATTTGGTTCCAAATAATCCATAGTTATATCCAAATAGCGGCGTTTTGTAATGCGTTCAAGACACTATCCGAAGGGTAACGAAGGGTGATGTTTCGTGTTTCGTGTTTCGTGACAAAAAATGTCAAAATATTCCATTACCGTACTTCGAAACATGTCAAACTCTGTTTAAAATCAATTTTTATGCGATTTTTCTCGTAAAAAAACGATAATATTCCGACCGGGAGTCGTTGTTTTCGTTCAAAGACTGAAAATGTAAACATGGAGTCGTCTCGTGCACGCGCACGCCCGTCTCATTGTTATCAGATCGACCACTTACCAAATGCGCTACTGTTTTTCAGCCATGGCCTGCAAAGTCATCATTCAACGTTCTGGCACCTTCTGAGAGCCTATGGGAGCATTAGAAAATGTCACGTTACAGCAGAGATCCCCTGTTTTGGATGGAGATGATCAAGAAGGCCAAGAAATGGTCAGAGAGGGCGCTTCCTGTTTGGAATCTTCTCAGGTTTTGGCCTGCCAAATGAGTTCTGTTATACTCACAGACACCATTCAAACAGTTTTAGAAACTTTGGAGTGTTTTCTATCCAAAGCTAATAATTATATGCATATTCTCTTTTCTGGGCAGGAGTAATAATCAGATTAAATCGGGTACGTTTTTTATCCGGCCGTGAAAATACTGCCTCCTATCCATAACAAGTTAAGTTGTTACAAACACTGGCCTCCAGGTACCTTTGGGTAGTGTGTATGGTAGTGTGTATACGTCAGATGGAAAGTGAAGTGGCAATGCTGCCTTATTTAACTGTAAAGCCATCAAATCCCCATACAAAGCAACATTTAATGAGCAGATCTGTCACGCCCTGACCTTAGAGAGCCTTTTCATTTCTTTATTTGGTTAGGGCAGGGTGTGATTTGGGTGGGCATTCTAGTTTTTGTATTTCTTTGTTGGCTGGGTATGGTTCCCAATCAGAGGCAGCTGTCTATCGTTGTCTCTGATTGGGGATCATACTTAGGCAGCCTTTTTTCCCCAACCTTAGTTTGTGGGATCTTGTTTTTGCATAGGTGCTGTGTAGCCTGCAGAACTTCACATTCGTCTTTGTAATTTGTTGTTTTTTTCGGTGTTCATTTTTTATAAAAGTAAGATGTTTGCCTACCACGCTGCACCTTGGTCCAATCTTTACGACGAGCGTAACAAGATCACCGCAACACTGTGAAAAACCTGACGCCACTACAGTACACTCTAACGTTTAATTAATTGACAGTGCTCTAGATGCAGTTAGGACTGCCACTTAATGCTAGCTAGCTGGTGTTTGGGTTGTTTTTCACCAACTGGCTTTGCATGCCGAGTAGGCAGTGGGCCAGCTTATCCATTGCTTAGGATACTTCCAAAGTAAGGAGCGGGTTGTATTTTGTGGGGAGCTCAAACTTAATCTTAGTAACGCTGTAGAGAAGCTGCAGATGGCGGGGATGGCTTGATGACACCGAGCTACCTGCCTGCCTGCCCTTGGACATGCTGACTACCTTCTCCACTGACCATCTATGAACTTCAAGGTCCTCTCATGACTGTGGCAGATCATCTGCTGATGGCTTTAAGAAGCTCTCAAAAAGTCTTCACCTCTATTCGCTGATCTAGCTACTGTTGTACCCTATATTTATTTTTAAATTACTTTTTTCTACTTTACAAGCGCTTTGAAATTGTCTCTGTAATGAAATGCACTATAAAAGTTTAACAAATTATGACCCACATAAATCGTGTTAGTTCTTGTTGTTTTCAAACAATGAAGTAATACTATACAATTTGCGCATTTGTGATAAAGAATAAGACAACTGTGCTTGCCTCTGATGGTACTTACCAGTTATATTCTTCAAGAATCAAAGGGTAAATGAGGCTACATCAAGAATAGGAATGACTCCCAGATCCCAGATTGTACCTTTATTTGTTCCCAAATCCCAGATTGTACTTTTATGCCTGGCTGGTATTAGGACAAGTTAGACATTTACCTAGCAAGCACATGCTAGCAATGTTGCAAGCTCTAATAAGAGATCTGAGATCTACATAATATTACACTCAACCACGATCAGGGCTCTCTTGATCTGTAGAACCGATCTTAGACCAGTGTTTATGTGCTTCTCCTTCAAGCTAGCTAGCCACCTAGCACCTAGCTAGCTAATTCTTTTGGTGCTGCTTTCTAGTGGTAAAGCATTTGGTAAATAAGATTGTAACCAAGCTGAACCAACAAAATATTTTGAGAAACAACCAACTCATTATGCTGCAACTGTGTCTTAAAATTCTATTAATGATCATATATGGTTATAAACTGTAAAGTAAGCATTTGCTCGTTTGTGGTAGGCTAACCTTACCTTCATAGCAATCCATGCTTTGTTACATATCGGAACTCATCAGGGAAAGCCGAGTTTGGCTGCAGAAAAGTTTCCGGAACCCATCGGGAAAATCAGAGTATGGGCGACGTCCCTAATGCAGTTTAGACAGTCTTTTCCTATCCTATTCTAGTGGATGAGGAGTAAAGTGCATACCGTGGGCAAGCGAAAGATGATTTTGACGTGTGTATTCCACACTGTTTGAAAAGTATTTCTGTGTGGTATACACGCCATTTGAGTGACTGGGTTGATTAAATATGGGAGGTTTGTTAATGCTGTGAGGTTGCTTTGCTGCCTCTGGTATTGAGCAGTATTATGAAATGTTTATGGTTTTGAGAGCTTGACAAATTTTTCATAAATAACACATGCCTCTAAAAACTGATGTAAAATTTGATGGCTCCACCTGCTGGGTTTACATATAATATCTTTCTCAAATAATATTTGGATTAAAGAAGTCTAGTTTCTAAATTAGGCCCTAGCCTGTTGCTTTATTTAAAGAAAGGGAGGCCATGGATCTCAAATTTGATGGCAATGGTCAATTCATTTAATCATCAAATGTGGTTGATGAGCCTGCTTTCACCCCAGTCTTCACACATACCTTTAATCCCTATGGATTAAAGGTATGTGTTTGCTGTGGGGGCCTATAAATGGCCCATGGAGTTAGTTTGAGGCTAAATGCTTCAGTTATCATGGGTAAGTATGCCCTCTTGTGATATAAAGTTCACATTACAAAAGTATGGGACAGCTCACACAGTAGAGGAATCAAATTGATTTTGTCAAATAATTTCAAATACTTAAACTGTGCTTGGTTTGCCTGGTACAATGGAAAAGTCGAAAAAGTGCAAATTCCAAACTAAATCACCAGCAAGTATTTAAAAGTATTTGGCATAGTATTTGTTTGACCCAGACCTGGTTCACGGCCCACTCTTTTGAAACAAATAATAGACTGACAATAGGACAGCACAATTGGCACAGGACATTATTATTATAATTGAAGGGAATTGAGCTGCCGTCCTGAACCTTCCTTTAAGATTTCAGTTTTACATTCCTAAAACGGACTGGGAGACCTGGGTTTGAGACCTGCAAGGAGAATAGTACTGTCGCCGTTCACTAAAATCCCTACATTGGTGGCAGTGGTGGGATGGTGTCTTGGGGACCATTGAAGAAGCATGTACACATGAGGGACTTGGTATATTGAAGTGTAGGAACATGGTGTGCATGTGAGGGACTTGGCATAGCGAAGCTAATAAACACGCAAATAGACAAAATATTATATATTTTATAACGTTGCCTTGGTAATCCTGTTACAATCCCAATTCACACCACCAGGAACCTCCAGCTCCGACTGCTCTGTAAGAAGCTGAATCCCCGGTTTGTGGGGCTGTTCAAGGTTCTCCGGAGGGTCAACAAGGTAATTTACAGATTACAACTCCGCACTAACTAACGGATCTCCCCACCTTTCCCTCCTCAGGCCGGTGGTTGCTGGTCCCCGGCTGATGCCGTCCTCCACGACACCCCTCCGCCTCCCTTGGATATCAAGAGGAGCTCCACTTATGCCGTCAGATCACTTCTGGACTCCCGACGTTGTGGGGGTCGGCTCTAGTACCTGGTGGAGTGGGAGGGGTACGGTCCAGAGGAGCAGTGCTGGGTTCCAGTGGATGACATTCTAGATTCCAACATCATCCGAGAATTCCACCTTTGCTGTCCACACTGGCCTGCTCCTCGCCCTCGGGGCAGTCCTTCTGGACGCACAGCTGGCAACCCTCATTACGCACACCTGAGTCTTATCATGAAGCACGCCTGGACACCATCACTACCCTGATTACTCCGCCTTTATCTAGAACTCCCTAGCACCCCTCTTCGGGCAGTTTTGGTTATGTTTCCTTGTCAGAAATTGCTCTTGTTTTGCATCGCTCTACACTCATTATTATTAAACTCACTAATTGCACCTGTTTCCTGACTCCCTGCGTCAACGTTACAGGTGTCTCTAGCTTGAATGGTTCAAGAGTTACTGTTGGTGGGTAATTTTATGCTAATTTATACAAATGTAGATAGTTATAATTGATAAAAGTTTTTAAGAATTTGAGGATGGGACATGAGAAATTTGGTTTTGCGTCTCTAGCTTGAACAGTTCAAGAGTTACTGTTGGTGGTTAATTTATGCACATTTATAGCCTGAATGTTGTAGTTGGTATTGCAGATTAATTGGCCAAGAAGCAGGAGCATTTTGAATAGCTATCACTGTATTTCTATGATTTTCATTTAAACCCATGTTAAAACCTGTTGGGGCTAGGGGGCAGTATTTGCACGGCCGGATAAAAAACGTACCCAATTTAAACTGGTTACTACTCTTTCCCAGAAATGAGAATATGCATATAATTAGTAGATTTGGATAGAAAACACTCTAAAGTTTCTAAAACTGTTTGAATGGTGTCTGTGAGTATAACAGAACTCATATGGCAGGCCAAAACCTGAGAAGATTCCATACAGGAAGTGCCCTGTCTGACAATTTGTTCTCCTTCTGTGGCATCTCTATCGAAAATACAGCATCTCTGCTGTAATGTGACATTTTCTAAGGCTTCCATTGGCTCTCAGAAGGTGCCAGAAAGTGGAATGACGTCTCTCCAGTCTCTGGGCGAAAAACAGCAGGAGATTTTGTGAGTGGTCAGGCTGAGAACAGTGACACTGGAGATGTGAATGTGAATTCTCCATGTTTTTCTTTCTCTCTTTGAATGAATACAACGTCGCCCGGTTGGAATATTATTGCTATTTTACGAGAAAAATCGCATAAAAATTGATTTTAAACAGCGTTTGACATGCTTCGAAGTACGGTAATGGAATATTTTGACATTTTTTGTCACGAAATGCGCTCGCGCGTCACCCTTCGGATTGTGACCTGAACGCACGAACAAAACGGAGCTATTTCAATATAACTATGGATTATTTGGAACCAAAACAACATTTGTTGTTGAAGTAGAAGTCCTGGGAGTGCATTCTGACGAAGAACAGCAAAGGTAATCCAATTTTTCTTATAGTAAATCTGAGTTTGGTGAGGGCCAAACTTGGTGGGTGTCAAATTAGCTAGCCGTGATGGCCGGGCTATCTATTCAGAATATTGCAAAATGTGCTTTTTTAAAATCTGACACTGCGATTGCATAAAGGAGTTCTGTATCTATAATTCTCAAAATAATTGTTATGTATTCTGTGAACGTTAATTGTGAGTAATTTAGTAAATTTACCGGAAGTTTGCGGTGGGTATGCTAGTTCTGAACATCACATGCTAATGTAAAAAGCTGTTTTTTGATATAAATATGAACTTGATTGAACAAAACATGCATGTATTGTATAACATAATGTCCTAGGAGTGTCATGTGATGAAGATCATCAAAGGTTAGTGCTGCATTTAGCTGTGGTTTTGGTTTTTGTGACGTATATGCTTGCTTTGAAAATGGCTGTGTGATTATTTTTGGCAGGGTACTCTCCTGACATAATCTAATGTTTTGCTTTCGCTGTAAAGCCTTTTTGAAATCGGACAGTGTGGTTAGATTAACGAGAGTCTTGTCTTTAAAATGGTGTAAAATAGTCATATATTTGAGAGATTGAAGTTATATCATATATGAGGTATTTGTATTTCGCGCCACGCAAGCGTCCCACCTTGCCCAGGGAGGTTAATTTAGGCGGATTTAAAATGGTTATAGTTTAAAAAGTATAAATAGTATCAAAAATCCTTTGCCGAGCAATCAGATGGTCAGTCTGAACATCTCAGTGGTTTGGTGATAGCTTAAATGTTGTAGGAGGAGATGCACGCCTACATTTTCACATTTTCCTATGCCTTCAGAAAGTATTCATACCCCTTGACTTATTCCACATTTTGTGTCACGGCCTGAATTCAAAATTGATTAAATAATTTTTTTCTCATCGTTTTGGAATATATATTTTCTGCACAGGCTAACTTATTTTTACTCTGTCATTTAGGTTAGTATTGTAGCCTAACTACAATGTTGTTGATCCATCCTCAGTTTTCTCCTATCACAGCCTTTCAACTCTGTAACTGTTTTAAAGTCACCATTGGCTTCATGATGAAATCCCTAAGTGGTTTCCTTCCTCTTCGGCAACTGCGTTAGGAAGGACGCCTGTATCTTAGCATTGATTGGATGTATTGATACACCATCCAAAGTGTAATTAATAACTTCACCATGCTCAAAGGGATATTCAATGTCTGCTTTTTTTTCTTACCCATCTATCAATTGGTGCCCTTTGAGAGGCATTGGAAAACCTCCGTGGTCTTTGTGGTTGAATCTGCTTTTGAAATGTACTGCTTGACTGAGGGACCTTACAGATAATTATATGTCTGGGGTACAGAGATGAGGTGAAACACTATTGCACACATTGTTATGTGACTTGTTAAGCACATTTTTACTCCTGAACTTATTTAGGCATGTGATAACAAAGGAGTTGAATACTTATTGGCTCAAGACATTTCAGCTTTTTATTTTAAATTAATTTGTCAGCATTTGCAAAAACACAATTCCATTTTGACATTATGGGGTATTGTGTGCAGGCCAGTGACACAAACTCTCAATTGAATCCACTTTAAATTCATGCTGCAAGACAAAAAATGTGGAACATGTCAAGGGGTGTGAATACTTTCTGAAGGCACTGTAAGTCAGTCTATGGCCCTTTTATTGCCATTTGGTTTCATGTTCATAGTTAAAATCGTTTTAAGCGATGAAGCTAATTGGTGAAGTTAGCCGTGTTCGAAAGCATCAACTATGATGTATCATGTAAATTGTGACTGACTGATCTACAAATAATGAGTCATTTTTTATTTACATTTACATTACATTTAAGTCATTTAGCAGACGCTCTTATCCAGAGCGACTTACAAAATGGTGCATTCACCTTATGATATCCAGTGGAACAACCACTTTACAATAGTGCATCTAAATCTTTTAAGGGGGGGGGGGTTAGAAGGATTACTTTATCCTATCCTAGGTATTCCTTAAAGAGGTGGGGTTTCAGGTGTCTCCGGAAGGTGGTGATTGACTCCGCTGTCCTGGCGTCGTGAGGGAGCTTGTTCCACCATTGGGGTGCCAGAGCAGCGAACAGTTTTGACTGGGCTGAGCGGGAACTGTGCTTCCTCAGAGGTAGGGGGGCCAGCAGGCCAGTGGTGGATGAACGCAGTGCCCTTGTTTGGGTGTAGGGCCTGATCAGAGCCTGAAGGTATGGAGGTGCCGTTCCCTTCACAGCTCCGTAGGCAATCACCATGGTCTTGTAGCGGATGCGAGCTTCAACTGGAAGCCAGTGGAGAGAGCGGAGGAGCGGGGTGACGTGAGAGAACTTGGGAAGGTTGAACACCAGACGGGCTGCGGCGTTCTGGATGATGCGTTTTATGATGCAAGGTGAGTTGTAGGTCAGTCAGTCGGCAGTCGCCTGCACTGTCGGCTGCAATGTCGAACAAGCCCGTAGGCTAGCACTTTCTAGCATAGGCAATTTCAAGATACAAGACCTGGTTAGACTGTTTTAAGTTATCTAGAAGGGTGAAAGACTAACTGTGTACTGTTTTGGCAGTGTGCATGTACAGTGGTTCCTCCGTTAAAAGTTGCGTCATACTGTGGCACACCTTGCGTGCTGCCTCAGCATTCTGTGGCACGTCATTTAATTCTCAGCCATTTCTTGTGTTACTGCAAGCTATTGCTAGTTTGACCACCAGAGGGCATCTTTGAGAAGCATTTGATAGTATTCCGTATCGGCATTACCAGAGAATTTAAAACCTTTTTTGTAATAACATAGTATACGGTCACCTAATCATTGTCAGTTTTATTTGTATTGCTTTTAAATCTTTTTTATTATAAATTTTTATCTTATTAACACTTTGTTCAAGCTAGCTATTTGGTAGGTAGCTATCAAGTAAACACTGGCTCATTCATCCCCCTCCTCTCCACTGTAACTATTCCTCAGGTCGTTGCTGTAAATGAGAATATGTTCTCAGTCAACTTACCTGGTAAAATAAAATACATTTAAATATGGGATTGATTTTAAGAAATATGGCTTAATTGTTTTGATTAATATTATGGTGTTTCTATTCAGAGAAAAATGAAAACCGAAACCCTCCGGGTTTCTATGGCGCTGTACAACGTGACGTCGGAAGTAGGCTACAGGATCGGATGATTCTAAATTCTTTGCCTTCATTAAACAACTGTGTTCCGATATTTCAGTAAATCAGTGATATTTATTCCCATAGTAATTCGTTATGGATCCATAACTAAATCAACATCTGCATTTTGAAAGAGTATTTTTTATCATTATTTTAACGAAATGTGTTTATTTGTTTATTAGGCAACTGTGCAGTCTTCAATAAATATTGTAGTAAACATGGGAAAGTGCCCAATTCCTTACATCAAATCAAATCTAATTTATTTACATAGCCCTTCTTACATCAGCTGATATCTCAAAGTGCTGTACAGAAACCCAGCCTAAAACCCCAACCAGCAAGCAATGCAAGTGTAGAAGCATGGTGGCTAGGAAAAACTCCCTAGAAAGGCCAGAACCTAGGAAGAAACCTAGAGAGGAACCAGGCTATGAGGGGTGGCCAGTCCTCTTCTGGCTGTGTCGGGTAGAGATTAAAACAGAACATGGCCAAGATGTTCAAATGTTCATAGATGACCAGCAGGGTCAAATAATAATAATCACAGTGGTTGTCGAGGGTACAACAGGTCAGCACCTCAGGAGTAAATGTCAGTTGGCTTTTCATAATCGATCATTCAGAGTATCTCTACCGCTCCTGCTGTCTCTAGAGATGAAAACAGCAGGTCTGGGACAGGTAGCACATCCGGTGAACAAGTCAGGGTTCCATAGCCACAGGCAGAACAGTTGAAACTGGAGCAGCAGCACGGCCAGGTGGACTGGGGACAGCAAGGAGTCATCAGGCCAGGTAGTCCTGAGGCATGGTCCTAGGGCTCAGGTCCTCCGAGAGAGAGAAAGAAAGAGAGAAAGAGAGAAAGATAGAGATTGAGAATTATAGAGAGCATACTTACATTCACACAGGACACCAGATAAGACAGGAGAAATACTCCAGATATAACAGACTGACCCTAGCCCCCCGACACATAAACTATTGCAGCATAAATACTGGAGGCTGAGACAGGAGTGGTCGGGAGACACTGTAGCCCCGTCCGACGATACCCCCGGACAGGGCCAAACAGGCAGGATATAACCCCACCCACTTTGCCAAAGCACAGCCCCCACACAACTAGAGGGATATCTTCAACCACCAACTTACCATCCTGAGACAAGGCCGAGTATAGCCCATGAAGATCTCCGCCACGGCACAACCCAAGGGGGTGCGCCAACCCGGACAGGAAGATCACATCAGTGACTCAACCCACTCACGTGACGCACCCCTCCTAGGGACGGCATGGAAGAGCACCAGTAAGCCAGTGACTCAGCCCCTTTAATAGAGTTAGAGGCAATGAATCCCAGTGGAGAGAGGGGAACCGGCCATGCAGAGACAGCAAGGGCGGTTCGTTGCTCCAGTGCCTTTCCGTTCACCTTCACACTCCTGGGCCAAACTACACTCAATCATATGACCTACTGAAGAGATGAGTCTTAAAGGTTGAGAATGAGTCTGCGTCTCTCACAAGGGTAGGCAGACCATTCCATAAAAATTGAGGAGAAAGCCCTGCCTCCAGCTGTTTGCTTAGAAATTCTAGGGACAGTAAGGAGGCCTGCGTCTTGTGACCATAGCGTAAATGTAAATGTAATGTACGGCAGGACCAAGTCGGAAAGATAGGTAGGAGCAAGCCCATGTAATGCTTTGTAGGTTAGCAGTAAAACCTTGAAATCAGCCCTTGCCTTAACAGGAAGCCAGTGTAAGGAGGCTAGCACTGGAGTAATATGATCACATTTTTTGGTTCTAGTCAGGATTCTAGCAGCCATATTTAGCACTAACTGAAGTTTACTTAGTGCTTTATCCGGGTAGCCGGAAAGTAGAGCATTGCAGTAGTCCAACCTAGAAGTAACAAAAGCATGGATGAATTTTTCTGCATCATTTTTGGACAGAACGTTTCTGATTTTTGCAATGTTACGTAGACGGAAAAAAGCTGTCCTTGAAACAGTCTTGATATGTTCTTCAAATAGAAAGCCATGTCTGTACTACAGAACGTGGGAGACCGGTGTGATGTCTTCACTATTATTCTACAATGTAGAAAATCCTGGAATGAGTAGGTGTCCAAACTTTTTACTGGTACTTGCTTAATTCATTTGATTAATATTATGGTGTTTCTATTCCATGAAAAATGAAAAACCCTCTGGGTTTCTGTTAGGATAGAACGGAAAATAAGGCGCTGTACAACGTGATGTCCGGCAGTACAGTACTGGGCTATTTAGCTAAAGAATCCCTGTGTAGTGCTTGTCTCAGAACAGCAGCGCGAAACAGTCCTAAACTTGTTGTAGGCTTTTGCTTCTAACTTCAATATGCTCTTTAAATAAATAACACCTACACAATTTTTAACAGTATATCTAAAAAAACTAACATTTTAATGATGTGACTCTCCGTCAATAATTACATTTAGAGGATTGGAGGACTCTATATTAATATCGAAGGGGCATTTTCCATTAGGCTCTGTGAGAATATCTAAGGGGCTTTTATATCATTCTAAATGAATTAATAATAATAATCACTTTGTTTAAAAAGTTACACTATTTTGGAGATTTCGTTTTAATTGAACCTAGTGTAAGCGAGAAAAAAGCAATTCTTGAACATAGGATGAGACATTCTCACTAATTTGTAAATAAAGCCAGTTATTTAGAATTATTTATTTCTGGAGAAACCTAACTTGATTATTTAGCAGACATCACTTGCTTATATTCAGTCAACACATATCTTAAGAATATCATGGAATATTTGAACATTTTTGTTTATCCATGCTTGTCTCAGAGCAGCGCGAAACGGTGCTGAAATGGACGGCCACAGCGGGAAGGCTATGTTGTCACAGTATCCAACGAAGGTGGCGCCCCTCCTCGGTCGGGCGGCGCTCAGCGGTCGTCGTCGCCGGCCTATTAGCTGCCACCGATCTATGTTTCTGTGTCTTTTGGTTTTGTCTGTCTATCCTCTATCCCCCACCTGTTTCGTGTCTGTCATTAGTGGGGGGTTATTTAGTGTGTATTTTCAGTTTGGGTTCTCGTGCGGGATTGTTTATTGTCCACTCAGGACAGTTGTGTGTGTGGCCTGTTTCGCTGGCCTGTGTAAGATTTATTGCCGGGCTGCGCCCCGTGCGCTTTTCCTCGTGTTTTTATTTTGGGAATGTGTTTCCCTGGCGGACTTTATTAAGCGCCCTGTGCCTTTCGGCTATTGTGTTTTGTTTACCGTGGCATTAAAACACTGTTGCTCCGGCCCTCTGTCTCCTGCGCCTGATTCCGCATCTCCACTGGTCCTAGAATTCCGTGACATATGAATTCTGTGCCCACTCATGGTATCTCTTTTCAGTTACACATCCTTGGAATAGCAGAACAGCATAAAGGTCCGGGCGGCCCTAGCTGTGCCTGGTGGTCAAGTTGGTCATGTTCTGTTGTCAGAAGAGGAATGGAAATGTCAGGGTGAAGAGAAAACCTGACAAACCCGCCACGTACTGTATGTTGACTCTGCCTGTTGGAGGTGGAGTTCCATAGCTCACAGGTGTGCCTGGCATGGATTGGGACTCCATCTCGTTCCTTTTCAACGCGTGAGTGAGTCAATGACTATTCAAGCCATTGACTCACTGATGAATGAAGATGATGAGTGATCGCCAAAGGCAATCTGTAATCTGCGGGCATCACAGCTCGGTAAGAAATGTTTTATAAATATATATATTTTTTTAACTCTCAGAACATTAACCATGTGTGTTCGCATGTTTTGTACTGTTCTGTAGTTTCGACCCAATGATTTGCTTCTTGCAGGCCCAGGCATGGATCAAAGCTGGCGAGACATCCAACAATGTCATCTTCACAGACGAATCAACCGTGGCCCTTGAGCAATTTGCTCAAAATTGCTACAGAAAGATTAACGAAAGCATAAAGATGTTGATGAAGAAATGCTGTTTTGAGTTACAAATGTAACACAGTCCTTAAGCATCGAATACTTTGCAAGTTGAGGGATTTTCACAACAGTAGCCGGGATATAAAAAGTCTATTGTCCTGCTAATAGGAATAATTTGCATGATGGGTCACATTCTTTATTGTAAGCACAATGTCACACATAATTTGTATCTACCTTTCCAATTACTTTTAGAGTTTGGGAATTACAAATGTGCACTTTATTTTAGTTACATTGTTTTAGTTCGAATGTGCAGACTTTTTTTCTATAAATGATTGTTTTATGTAGGATGCAACATTTTTGTCCAGTTGCAATTTTAAGTAGGCCTAATAAAAAAACACTACTTCTATTAGGCTGTTAAGCCTTGTCATGACGTTGCCCTCTTTGAGTACAGGGAGGACAGTTGACCCCCTCCCCCTTGCACCATCCCCCAACCTACCTCCCCCCACCCAGGCCCTGTGTGAAGGGGTTGTAAAATTCTAGAGGAGAATCTCTTGCCACATGGCCCAGTTGAGACACAGAGGGGTTTCATAGAGAGACACAGGAAATTCTTCCAACTCACAGAATTGGGGAACCGAACGACATTTATGTTCTGGAGAAGGTATGGAAGATTGGTGAAGAATCCAGCTACGAACTGGTCCGCTTGGTACAATTTTGTGATACTCAGAAGAGACAATATAGCCATATTACCATAAAACTGTTTATATAAAAGCCTCAGCTATGGGACTTGCATCCAAATGGTGTTATAAAATGTATTAATAAGGATAAAGCTATTTGTAATACGTTGAGATGCAATATACTGATGTTAATGTGATAGAATGTATTTCTGTTCAAAAGCTTAGATCAGTCATCGGCACGCCCCCCAGGGACATGGACAGGACAAGGCGTCATGTGACAAGCCTGTTCTATGTTCACTTATAAAACCCCACCTAGAAGTTATTTCTGTAGACCAGGCCTCCACTCCATTGCGAGTTGGCCAATAGGTTTGACCATCCAATTCCTCTACTGAAAGTGAACTATACCACGTGGTTAACTTTTAGACTATCGATACCGACAGAGTAAGAACAAGTCTTTGATATTAATTAATAGTCTGCAGCTAGAAATTATATCATTGAATGCGAAGACCGATGAAACATCCATTCTATGACGACATTAACCTGTTGGGGGTAGGGGGCAGTATTGACACGGCCGGATAAAAAACTTACCCGATTTAATCTGGTTACTACTCCTGCCCAGTAACTAGAATATGCATATAATTATTGGCTTTGGATAGAAAACACCCTAAAGTTTCTAAAACTGTTTGAATGGTGTCTGTGAGTATAACAGAACTCATATGGCAGGTAAAAACCTGAGAAGATTCCTTACAGGAAGTGCCCTCTCTGACAAGATCTTGTTCTTCTTGTCTCTGTTTATTGAAGACTGAGGATCTTTGCTGTAACGTGACACTTCCTACGGCTCCCATAGGCTCTCAGAGCCCGGGAAAAAGCTGAATGATATCGAGGCAGCCCCAGGCTGAAATACATTTGCGCTTTTGGCAAGTGGCCGATCAGAGGACAATGGGCTTAGGCGCGTGCACGAGTCAACCCCATGCTTTATTTTCTTTCCTCTTTTTACCTAAACGCAGATTCCCGGTCGGAATATTATCGCTTTTTTAATGAGAAAAATGGCATAAAAATTTATTTTAAACAGCGGTTGACATGCTTCGAAGTACGGTAATGGAATATTTAGAATTTTTTGGTCACGAAATGCGTCGTGCTCGTCACCCTTCTTTACCCTTTCGGATAGTGTCTTGAACGCACGAACAAAACACCGCTGTTTGGATATAACTATGGATTATTTGGGACCAAACCAACATTTGTTATTGAAGTAGAAGTCCTGGCAGTGCATTCTGACGAAGAACACCAAAGGTAATAATATTTTTCTTATAGTAAATCTGACTTTGGTGAGTGCTAAACTTGCTGGGTATCTAAATAGCTAGCCCTGTGATGCCGGGCTATCTACTTAGAATATTGCAAAATGTGCTTTCACCGAAAAGCTATTTTAAAATCGGACATATTGAGTGCATAGAGGAGTTCTGTATCGATAATTCTTAAAATAATTGTTATGCTTTTTGTGAACGTTTATCGTGAGTAATTTAGTAAATTTTTAGTAAATTCACCGGAAGTTTGCGGGGGGTATGCTAGTTCTGAACGTCACATGCTAATGTAAAAAGCTGGTTTTTGATATAAATATGAACCTGATTGAACAAAACATGCATGTATTGTATAACATAATGTCCTAGGGTTGTCATCTGATTAAGATCATCAAAGGTTAGTGCTGCATTTAGTTGTGGTTTGGGTTTATGTGACATTATATGCTAGCTTGAAAAATGGGTGTCTGATTATTTCTGGCTGGGTACTCTGCTGACATAAGCTAATGTTTTGCTTTCGTTGTAAAGCCTTTTTGAAATCGGACAGTGTGGTTAGATTAACGAGAGTCTTGTCTTTAAAATGGTGTAAAATAGTCATATGTTTGAAAAATTGAAGTTTTTGCATTTTTGAGGTATTTGAATAACGCGCCACGGGATTACACTGGCTGTTGAGTAGGTGGGACGCAAGCGTCCCACCTAGCCCATAGAGGTTAAGACAATTGATGTATGGATGACTCTTAGTAAAGGCTGGGTTCGTGCAGCTACAACAATTTACGACATTTGGAATGAGACTGGACGTGAGGTAAAATACACCATTTAAACCAGAAGATAATCAGCCTATACTATAATATAATATATAATGTTATAATATAGGAAAGTTATATTAGGAAAATTATAACTTTGTAATCTGAATATTTTCCTTGGTGCCCCGATCTCCTAGTTAAATACAATTAAACGATTAATCAGTTTAATCGCGTGATAATAATTACAGGGAGTTAATTGATAAACATGTCTTCAGTTTAATGGTGACCCAAAGACACGACAGCCTCATAACCTCATAACCTACCTTGACTGCTGGCTACGTCCCTTCCGTCTTCAAGAGAGCGAGAGTTGCACCCCTTCTCAAAAAACCTACACTCGATCCCTCCGATGTCAACAACTACAGACCAGTATCCCTTCTTTCTTTTCTCTCCAAAACTCTTGACCGTGCCGTCCTTGGCCAGCTCTCTTGCTATCTCTCTCAGAATGACCTTCTCGATCCAAATCAGTCAGGTTTCAAGACTGGTCATTCAACTGAGACTGCTCTTCTCTGTGTCATGGAGGCTCTCCACACTGCTAAAGCTAACTC
Organism: Salmo salar; assembly: GCF_965601325.2. Lineage (NCBI taxonomy): Eukaryota > Metazoa > Chordata > Actinopteri > Salmoniformes > Salmonidae > Salmo > Salmo salar. The sequence continues at coordinate 34,706,432 of NC_138297.1, read as the reverse complement.
TCTCTCCTCTGCTCTCATCCTTCTAGACCTATCTGCTGCCTTTGATACTATGAACCATCAGATCCTCCTCTCCACCCTCTCTGAGTTGGGCATCTCCGGCGAGGCTCACTCTTGGATTGCGTCCTACCTGACAGGTCACTCCTACCAGGTGGCGTGGCGAGAATCCGTCTCAGCACCACGTGCTCTCACCACTGGTGTCCCCCAGGGCTCAGTTCTAGGCCCTCTCCTATTCTCGCTATACACCAAGTCACTTGGCTCTGTCATATCCTCACATGGTCTCTCCTATCATTGTTACGCAGACGACACACAATTAATCTTCTCCTTTCCCCCTTCTGATAACCAGGTGGCGAATCGCATCTCTGCATGTCTGGCAGACATATCAGTGTGGATGACGGATCACCACCTCAAGCTGAACCTCGGCAAGACGGAGCTGCCTCAATCGGCCCCAACCTCAATTAATAAATTTGGGCACAGTCTATTCTGTGCTGGACATTTGGCTAGAATGTTGAGGGTTTGAAACCTGCTCCCTGCTTGCTATAACGAATGAATTTGATACACCTGGTATTGGATATGGCTGGAAAAAAACTCGCTAAATAACGAATTTCGTAAATTAACTTTGTGACCAAAAAATATGCACCATCGTTTGTCTCTACATTAACTAACATATTCCTCTCAATTGTACATGTTTTGATTGACTCGTTATGACATTATAACTACTTAAATGAGCTTCCCCGTAATGTTTTGTCAGCCATTTTTGCTGAAGTCACCATGGATGGGTGGCCCGCGTTAAATTCGTCATTGGAACCACTCGGTATGATTGGTCATATAAAATCCTTGGGACCCAAATGCATAATGAGTGCTCTAACTTCCCCTCGTGGTGGTCTGGAGCAATGAAGCCGTGACGCTGGGTACCTTTGAGTCCCGCGGTGTAAACTCGCAACTTTTAAAGGAGGAACCACTGTACAAACGCTTGGTGTGGCCTTATTACTGGTTTGTACCCTGTAGTATAACTTTATGCTGCCAGGAGCGCTATTTTGTATTTCTGGGCTCCCAGTCCCCACCTGCTGATAAACTCAGAAGAAAATGCCTAAGAAGTATTAAAAATGTGAGAGAAGAAATTAGCATTACCGCAGCAATATTAACATCACGGCAGCAACATTAAGACTTTTCGGGTTTTCCGATGTTGCCTTCAAAATAAAAGTATGCGGTCGAACGGTATGCGTATGATACGGAATCAATACTTTTTGCAGCTTTGCATAGTACATAATGTTACCAGATTTACGTAACTACATCAGTGGAAAATCGAAACTAAAGAGAGTTACTACTTTATATAAGGTGGAGCACATTGAGAAATTGTTGGAGCTTAAGGTAATGCATGTCAAGAACATAATATTCTACAGACCCTATTGATATATGGTGTTATTTCTTGAGGGACTATGGTCCACCCATTCCATTTGTCCCAATCCAATACAGTGTAATAAATTACATATTGGCTTATAGAGAAAAAACTATTATGTGTTGATGTAAAAGTTGGGTTGGGAATACTCAGTATATGGGGTCATTTCATGGGGCTATGAATAATACAAAGTGTTGCTGGCCTTTTACTGTGGTCAAACAGCTTAAAATGGGGTGCCTGGACACTATAGGAAAAACAATTATTTGTGCCAATGTAAAAGTGGGGTGGGGAGTACTCTGTAGGATCTGTGGAATCTATATTATGGTGTCATTTCACAGGGGCTCTGAATAATGCGGAGTGTTGCTGGCCTTTTACTTCGCTCATTACAATGGACACAATACAAATTACTGTAACATATTGGCTTATGGAGAAAAAACTATTATTTGTGCCAATGTACAAGTGGGGTAGGGAGTACTCAGTAGGATAGGCAGAATCTATATAGTGTAATTTCATGGGGGACTGAGGTTAATATGCCCAGCAACACTTTCTACTCCACCCACTCAGAAAAAAAGTGGTAGATATTTAAAAAAGTTCTCATTGGTAGGCCTATTTGCACCCCCGAGAAGCGGGGTCCAGAAAAGTTGAATCCTCTGCTTCGACCTTTTAGAAAACAGTAGCAGTTGTAGTGTTTATGTGTGCTTGTTCTCTAAAGTAGTTTTTTTTCACAATGGCATGCGAGACAATGTTTTACATGCGTTATCGGAGAGGAAATTACTTAGTTGAAAGAAGTTAAGGTTTTAAGCTTGACCAATACAGCAGACTGATGAAATTAAGCTATATGCTTAATAATGAAATTATATTTAAATATCAATATCGATTCAAAAAATGCTACTGATATTTTTATTTATTTTATTTCACCTTTATTTAACCAGGTAGCCTAGTTGAGAACAAGTTCTCATTTGCAACTGCGACCTGGCCAAGATAAAGCATAGCAATTCGACACATACAACAACACAGAGTTACACATACATTTTCCAAATCAGTGCCCATCCATAATTTAATGGATTTATTTGATGGGAGATTGAAATGACAACGTCAGACCATGAATTTTTTACTGACAAATTTTATGAAATATTTAATTGAAATGAATGAATGTATCCTAGTGTGTGTTTGACCATGAACTTTAACTGACACATTTTACAAAATTGGTGACATTCATTATGTTTAAATTGTAAATAAATGCGTTTTTTTTTACATAAGCCAATATGAAATGTATAGGCCTACAGTGTATTGTATTGTCTCATCGCTGCAACTCCCGTACGGAATCGGGAGAGTGCAAAGGTCGAGAGCCGTGCGTCCTCCGAAATACAACCCAACCAAGCTGCACTGCTTCTTGATACAATGCCCACTAAACACAGAAGCACCAATGTGTCAGAGACCGTGTCAGCTAGTGCGCAATGGGACAAGAACATCCCTGCTGGCCAAACCCTCCCCTAACCTGGACAATGCTGGGCCAATTGTGTACCATCCCATGGGTCGCCACCAGCTGCGACAGAGCCTGAACTCGAATCCAGTATTTCTAGTGGCACAGCTAGCACTGCGATGCAGTGCCTTAGACCACTGCGCCATCCAGGAGGTCCAAGTGTATTGCATGAATGAAGTGGATGGAGAAGAAAGTGTTTCTGGGTATTTAGACCTCAGTCCGCCATGACATAACACCATTTATACATTCCACAGACCCAACTAAGTATTCATAACAATACTTTTACTGCAGCTCCAATAATATTTTTTGCTCTATAAGCCAATGTATTCCATATACAGTGATTCGCATTGTGGCCATTTATTTGACATTGGAACATGTTTTAAATATCACATGTAAGGTAAATGTCACTTAAATATGAACAAATATGAATCATTGTTAATGTTTCGACAATAAATGTTTTCTACTATTACGTGGGACTTTATTTAGGACGTTTCCGAAATTCTGTGAACCGGAAGTACTTTTTTTTTTAGTGTCGCTGACAGAGAAGGAGATCCCTAGCGACTAGTTAGTGACAGTGAAAATAGAAAGAAAGGTAAAGCAGATTAAAAAGATAAACGCTACAATAACCAGTAGCCAAATCAAGATTTTCAGAAACGGTGCTGAGCGTCACTTGGATTCGGCGTTTGAACTGAACAAACCACTCGTTCTAGCCTACACACCACACCCAGATTCTGGATTAGTCGTCGAATAACTTCGTCCCGCAACTAGCCATTTAAGGTACCATTTATATTAACACGTTTGATTTACAGATAGCCATCTGTAACATAAAAGTAAAGTCTAAATTGTTAATGTAAATGGTCATTTAAATGACTAGTTGCGCGACGAAGCTAGTCGTTGCATAGCGTTAGAAGCAGGTTGTATTTGAGTTTCGTGAGGAACACGTTCGCTAAAGCACAAGTTTATACTGACGAATTGCATATGTTAATCTACACATCTATTTGACAGCAATTGTTGAGATGAATAGTGAAAACTTTTCCATAAGTGAGAAGATTGTGTCGCCATCATACATTCGCCAGGGGTCCCAGGCACGTCGCAGTCATGAGCAACTGATTCGACTGCTTTTGGAACAGGTATTATCCGATTTACAGACCTTAGAATTCTCTGAATAGGGACGTCAAACGTTCAGCCTGCTACACAGACCCTATTGACAATCTAGTCTAGAGCGCCTGGTTAAATTCTGTTTAAGAGCATTTAAAAACTATTTAAATGGTTAATACTAAGACCTATGTGATTATTGAACAAATGTGTGAATTTGCTTAATTTACTATCATCCTAAATTAAGATATTGAATTATTTTACCATATCTAATTAATGTATATTACTCTACTTTCCATGATGTGGACACTAAATTACACAAACTGACGTTATGACCACATCGAATTGGGGGGAATTACACATCCTTTTTACCTCAGATTGGTGTTTCTATTTGTATTTTTTATGGATCCCCATACTCTTCCTGTGGTCCAGCAAAATTAAGGCAGTTTATACAATTTAAAAAACATAACAATACCTTCACAGATTTCACAACACACTGTGTGCCCTCAGGTCCCTACTCCACCACTACCACATATCTACAGTACTAAATCCATGTGTATGTATAGAGCGTATGTTATCATTGTGTGTGTGCATGGGTCTGTGCCAATGTTTGTGTTGCTCCACAGTCCCCGCAGTTCCATAAGGTGTTTTCTTTTTTTTAATCTTGTTTTACTAATTTTACTGCTTGCGTCAGTTACTTGATGTGGAATAGAGTTCCATGTAGTCATGGCTCTATGTAGTACTGTGTGCCTCCCATAGTCTGTTCTGGATTTGGGGACTGTGAAGAGCAGGTGATGGTAATCCGAATCATGGTTAGTTTGGCAGCTGGGGTGAAAGAGGAGCAATTACGATGGAGGAAACCAAGTCTAGATTTAACTTTAGCCTGCAGCTTTGATATGTGCTGAGAGAAGGACAGTGTACCGTCCGGCAATACTCCCAAGTACGTGTATGATGTGACTACCTCAAGCTGACTGAACAGTAGTCAAGGTGTGACAAAACTAGGGCCTGTAGGACCTACCTTGTTGATAGTGCTGTTAAGGCAGAGCATCGCTTTATTATAGACAGACTTCTCCACATCTTAGCTACTACTGCATCAATATGTTTTGGCCATGACAGTTTACAATCTAGTGTTACTCCAAGCAGTTTAGTCATCTCAACTTGCTCAATTTACACAAGATTTATTACAAGTATCACTTGAGGTTTAGGGTTTAGTTCATGTTTTGTTCCAAATACAATACTTTTAGTTTTAACTTATTCCTTGCCACCCACTCTGAAACTAACTGCAGCTCTTTGTTGAGTGTTGCAGTCATTTCAGTTGCTGTAGTAGTTGACGTGTATAGTGTTGAGTCATCCGTATACATAGACACTCTGGCTTTACTCAAAGTTAGTGGCATGTCGTTAGTAAAAATCGAAAAAAAGCAAGGGGCCTAAACAGCTACCGTAGGGAGTTCCTGATTCTAACTGGATTATATTTGAGGTTTCCATTAAAGAACACCCTCTGTGTTCTGTTAGACAATAACTCTTTATCCACATTATAGCAGGGGGTGTAAAGCCATAACACACAAGTTTTTCCAGCAGCAGACTATGATCGATAATGTCAAAAGCTGCACTGAAGTCTAACAAGACATCCCCCACAATCATTTTATCAATTTCTGTCAGCCAATCATCAGTCATTTGTGTACGTGATGTGCTTGTTGAGTTTCCTTCCCTATAAGTATGCTGAAATTCTGTATAGCGTTGTATCTGGTCAAACACCATTTTTTCCAGAAGTTTACCAACGGTTGATAACAGGCTGATTGGTCGGCTATTTGAGCCAGTAAAGGGGGCTTTACTATTCTTGGTAGCGGAATGACTTTAGCTTCCCTCCAGGCCTGAGGGCACACTTTCTCTAATGGGCTTAAATTGAATATGTGGCAAATAGGAGTGGCGTTATCGTCTGCTATTATCCTCAGTAATTTTCCATCTAGATTGTCAGACCCCGGTGGCTTGTCATTGTTGATAGGCAACAATCATTTTTTCTCCTCTTCTTCACTGACTTTACGGAATTCAAAAGTACAATTCTTGTCTTTCATAATTTGGTCCGATATACTTGGATGTGTAGTGTCAGCGTTTGTTGCTGGCATGTCATCCCTAAGTTTGCTTATCTTGCCAATGAAAAAGTCATTAAAGTAGTTTGAGTTATCAGTGGGCTTTGTGATGAATGAGCCATCTGATTCAATGAATGAAGGAGCCCAGTTGGCTTTTTAATTTTTATTTAAGGTGCCCCAAAGCTTTTTACTATCATTCTTTATATAATTTATCTTTGTTTCATAGTGTAGTTTCATTTTATTTAGTTTAGTCACATGATTTCTTAATTTGCAGTACGTTTGCCAATCAGTTGGGCTGCCGAGACTTAATTGCCATACCTTTTGCCTCATCCCTCAACCATACAATTTTTAAATTTCTTATCAATCCAAGGGGATTTAACAGTTTTGTCATTTTCTTAATGGGTGCGTGCTTATTAGTAACTGGAATAAGTAGTTTCATTAATGCGTAAAGTGCAGCATCTGGGTTCTCCTCATTACACACCACAGACCAGCAAATATTCTTTACATCATCAACATCTGAATCACTACAAAGCAATTTTTGTTTACAAAAAGATTTTCAAATCAGGTCATGCTAGAAAAAGTCCCTGCTAAAACAGACTGTAGGTCTGTCTGCTGCCTTTTTCATTGGCACAGCCTAAATGCCAATCTCCAAACGAGGGGATTATTGCAAGTGTGGTAAAACATTTTCTTGTATATGCTGTCAAGTCTTCATTCTGCGATCGAGATGGGAGTAACAGCAACCTAATTTTGTTGACAACAATTTATATAAAACAGTGCTACCGTGCCGCTCTTTTTACAGATTTATAAACTCAGCGGAGAACGTGCTGTCCATTCAGCTCCATTATAATCTTGAGGTGTGTTTCTTTTACCTGGGCATCCAATTCCCTTGATGAGAATCTGTAGTAATCTCAACTAATCTCTTTGTGCCAATGTATATGGTAGAAGGCCAATGCGAAAAAGGAAACCAAACACTTTTTTTTGACTGGATAATGTCAACGAATCATCACCTTACAGGTAGTTCTACATAGTGACATGGGGTTGGCTTTCATTTGAGTAATAGCTTCACTGTCATATGTGTATTTGTTTGTGGACCTGATTTGAACTTGCCATTTGAGTTAGATGGACAGGCGCGTATAATAAAATGAACAGTACCAAACCAAATATATGAATCTGTTTAAAGCAATCGATTTAGTATCATCTTGATGACTATAAACTTTTTATATTAACATCACCAATCTGAGGTTAAAAGGATGTGTAATTCCACTCAATTCATGTGGTACAAATGCAAGCTTGTGTAAGGTAGTAACACAAACTGTCCACATTAGGGAAATTAGCGCAATGTAAAATAATCTTGACAAAAAAATCTAACGTCAATTTAGGATGATGGTATATGTTGTCCACTCACAAGCTATTGCAACAATTACACCTATTTGTCAAAAAATGTAGAGTGTTTAGAAATGCTCTCAAAAACTTTTTAACTGGGTCCTCTAGACTACAGATCCATAGTCTGTACAGCAGCTTGAATGTTCGATTGCACTACTAGTATTGGACAAATTCAGGTAGGTCCCTCCCCGTTTCGTTCTGTTTACTTCCGTTTGGTTCTTAAACGATTTCCGTTGCAAGACGTAATGGAACCAAACAGGTCCCTCATTTGTTTCTATCTAAATTTATCCAATAGAAACTCATTTTTATTGCAAAACGCAACAGTTTGGACTAATGATTACATCCATGATGTGAATGGAGATGGAGTGCACAACAACCATAATTTAGATGGATACAACACATACATTTGTTTACAGTTCTATTTAGCCTACATAATTCAGGTGTTGTGGCTGAAGCATGTACGTTGTTTGCGTATCCTGTAACTTATAGGGCAAATGTCCTGAGGAGGGATGGAGCGAGAGCACAATAGAACTCTTCCTGAATGAACTGGCTGTGATGGACAGCAACAACTTCTTGGGAAATTGTGGTGTTGGCGAGAGGGAGGGCAGAGTGGCCTCTAGTCTGGTGGCCCGACGACATTACAGGTTATCAGCTGTTACTTGTAGCATTTTCAAAATAGACATATTTACTTTAGCTTTGCTAAATTCCAAGTAGCCTTCAGTTTTGTCATACATGTCATGATCATGAGATCTGTGTTTATTGCTTTACACAGGTTAATCCATGGGATAGGACGATCTGGTGACATTGCTGCAATTCAACCCAAGGCTACAGGTTCCAGTCTGCTGAACAAGCTGACTAATTCAGTTGTGCTGGACATTTTAAAACTTTCAGGTATGTAACTAAGTTTCCATTCAGCCTACTGATAAATTGATGTGGGGAAAAATCGATAGTAAGCCAACATATCACAATATTATTTTGGACAATATTATATCGATACTTTCACTCCCAAGTATCTATTTGTTTGTTATTTATTTTTTAATAGTATGATTATTATAAACTCAGCAAAAAAATAAACGTCCTCTCACTGTCAACTTTATTTTCAGCAAACTTAACGTGTAAACATTTGTATGAACATAACAAGATTCAGCAACTGAGACATAAACTGAACAAGTTCCACAGACGTGACTAACAGAAATGGAATAATGTGTCCCTGAACAAAGGTGGGGTCAAAATAAAAAGTAACAGTCAGTATCTGGTGTGGCCACCAGCTGCATTAAGTACTGCAGTGCATTTCCTCCTCATTGACTGCGCCAGATTTGCCAGTTCTTGCTGTGAGATGTTACCCCACTCTTCCACCAAGGCACCTGCAAGCTCCCGGACATTTCTGTCGGGAATGGCCCTAGCCCTCACCCTCCGATCCAACAGGTTCCAGACGTGCTCAATGGGATTGAGATCCGGGCTCTTTGTTGGCCATGGCAGAACACTGACATTTCTGTCTTGCAAGAAATCACGCACAGAACGAGCAGTATGGCTGGTGGCATTGTCATGCTGGAGGGTCATGTCAGGATGAGCCTGCGGTAAAGGTACCACTTGAGGGAGGAGGATGTCTTCCCTGTAACGCACAGCGTTGAGATTGCCTGCAATGACAACAAGCTCAGTCCGATGATGCTGTGACACACTGCCCCAGACTATGACGGACCCTCCACCTCCAAATCAATCCCGCTCCAGAGTACAGGCCTCGGTGTAACGCTCATTCCTTCGACGATAAACGCAAATCCGACCATAACCCCTGGTGAGACAAAACCGTGACTCGTCAGTGAAGAGCACTTTTTGCCAGTCCTATCTGGTCCAGCGATGGTGGGTTTGTGCCCATAGGCGGCGACGTTTCCAGTGATGTCTGGTGAGGACCTGCCTTACAACAGGCCTACAAGCCCTCAGTCCAGCCTCTCTCAGCCTATTGCGGACAGTCTTAGCACTGATGGAGGGATTGTGCGTTCCTGGTGTAACTTGGACAGTTGTTGTTGCCATCCTGTACCTGTCCTGCAGGTGTGATGTTCGGATGTACCGATCCTGTACCGATCCTGCGAGGACGATCAGCTGGCCGTCCTGTCTCCATGTAGCGCTGTCTTAGGCGTCTCACAGTACTGACATTGCAATTTATTGCCCTGGCCACATCTGCAGTCCTCATGCCTCCTTGCAACATGCCTAAGGCACGTTCACGCAGATGAGCATGGACCCGGGGCATCTTTCTTTTGGTGTCGGTCTAGAAAGGCCTCTTTAGTGTCCTATAGCTTGTTCTCCATCTTCTTTTTAAGTAGTGAGCAAACATGTTTTCAGCACTTATTTCCATGACTTGCTGCAGCAGACGTATACAGATCAATATGTTTGGAACATCAAATCGCAATAAAATGGCAGTATCGATTTGAAATATCCTTAGAATAATTTATTTTATCTGCACCTACATTGCATTTGGAAAGTGTTCAGACCCCTTGACTTTTTCCACATTTTGTTACATTACAGGCTTATTCTAAAATAGATTATATTGTTTTTTTTCCCCTCATCAATTTAGACACCATACCACCCATAATGACAACGCAAAACAGGTTTTTAGAAATGATTGCAAAAAAATGACAAAAAATAATAAATTGTATCATATTTACATAAGTATTCAGACCCTTGGGTATGGGTATGACGCTACAAGCTTGGCACAGCTGTATTTGGGGAGTTTTTCCCCATTCTCTGCATATCTTCTCAGTTAAATAAAAAGAATCATAAAGATCCTCTCAAGCTCTGTCAGGTTGGATGGGGAGCGTCACTGCACAGCTATTTTCAGGTCTCCAGAGATGTTAGATCGTGTTCAAGTCCGGGCTCTGGCTGGGCCACTGAAGGACATTCAGGGACTTGTCCCGAAGCCACTCATGCGTTATTGTGGCTGTGTGCTTAGGGTCGTTGTCCTATTGGAAGGTGAACTTCACCCCATTCTGATAACCTGCTCCAGAGTGCTCAGGACTTAATCAAGGATCTCCCTTTAATTTTCTCCGTTCATCTTTCCCTCGATCTAAGAGAGCAAATATTCTATGCCAGGCAACATCTCGCATTAGCTCATTGTTATGGAGGTATCCCCAAAAAATCTATAGAAAACCGCTTAACCTGTCTGGGAACCTGGGACGTTTGCGTCCCACCCTAGTCAACAGCCAGTGGAATCGCGTCACGCGAAATACAAATACCTCATAAATGCTATAACTTCAATTTCTCAAACATATGACTATTTTACACCATTTTATAGATGCACCTCTCCTGAATCGAACCACGTTGTCCGATTTCAAAAAGGCTTTACAGCAAAAGCAAAACATTAGATTATGTTAGGAGAGTACCCTGCCAGATATAATCACACTGCCATTTTCAAAGCAACTAGCATGCATCACAAATACCCAAAACACAGCTAAATGCAGCACTAACCTTTGACAATCTTCATCAGATGACACTCCTAGGACATCATGTTACACAATACATGCATTTTTTGTTCGATAAAGTTCATATTCATATATAAAAACAGCATTTTACATCGGTGCGTGACGTTCAGAAAATATTTTCCCTCAAATGCTTCCGGTGAAACAGCGCTACAATTTACAAAATTACTATTCAAAAACATTGTTAAAATTTAATATTGTCATTCAAAGAATTATAGATTAACATCTCGTAAATGCAACCGCATTGCCAGATTTAAAAATAACTTTACTGGGAAATCACACTTTGCAATAAACGAGGTGCTATGCTCAGAAAAATAGGCTAGGCGATACAGGTTAGCGCCATCTTGGAACCATCTAAAATCAAATATACTATTGTAAATATTCCCTTACCTTTGATTATCTTCATCAGAAGGCACTTCCAGGAATCCCAGGTCCACAACAAATGTAGTTTTGTTCGAAAAAGTTAATAATTTATGTCCCAATAGCTCCTTCTTGTTAGCGCGTTCCAAAGGCTACTCATAATGTATGAGGCGCGCGGGACTTGTCGTCACGAATGTGCAAAAAATATATATTTACGTTCGTTCAAACATGTCAAACGTTGTATAACATCTTTAGGGCCTTTTTCAATCAGAGCTTCAATAATATTCAAGGCGGACGATTGCATTGTCTTACTAAACGTTTCGGAACAAAAGGGTACCCACGGTCGCCCGCGTCATAGTAGTAATGGCCCTCCCCCTATGACCAACTTTCCAGGCCTCTCGTTCGGTCAGTGTTTACCAGAGAAGACTGAAACCACTTTGTAAAGACTGTTGACATCTAGTGGAAGCCTTAGGAAGTGCTAAATGAATCCTAACTCACGGTGTGTTTCATAGGCAAAGTGTTGAAGGTGATTCCACAAATCAGATTTCCACTTCCTGCATGGAATCTTCTCAGGTTTTGGCCTGCCATATGAGTTCTGTTATACTCACAGACACCATTCAAACAGTTTTAGAAACTTTAGAGTGTTTTCTATCCAAATCTACTAATTATATGCATATTCTAGTTACTGGGCAGGAGTAGTAACCAGATTAAATCGGGTACGTTTTTTTTATCCGGCCGTGCAAATACTGCCCCCTAGCCCCAACAGGTTAAACGTGAATGCAGCACCTTTGCTGTTGTTCTGGCTGTTTTGTTTGATGTGACTGTCATAGCCAAAGTTGGCTAGCTAGCAAGCAAGGCATAAGAACATTGTCAGCCATCATGGCAATGGAAAATTTAGAACGGATGACTGGGTTGCTTAATAACTGTCTTGTCTCTGGTAACCTATTAGAACGAACGACCAGCCGGCATGGGTAGCAACCCTAGATTTGTGTCAGGACTATATCTTGTGGAAGTATGAAATAGTATCAATAAATTCATCAAAATAATGTTATGTCAATCATTGTTTGAATATGTTGGAGACCTGTTGTATTAAAGTAATAATGCCCTCAAAGCCAGTGTTTGGAGGATATATTGGCTCGGTTTGCCGACCAACAAAACCCATGCCAATATATCCTCAACACCGGCTTCTCGGGCATTATCACTTAATTGTGTGTGTTTGCAGGTGTGCGAAGTGTGGCCAGTTGTTTCGTAGTTCCAATGGCAACAGGGATGAGCCTGACACTGTGCTTCCTAACACTTCGCCACAAGAGACCAAAGGGGCGCTACATCATCTGGCCCCGCATTGACCAGAAGTCCTGTTTCAAAGCCATGATCACTGCAGGTTAGGCACTAACATTAACATAAAAGTATGTTCTGTTCCTAAAATGATCCATCAACAGTTTATTGTACTCTACATTCATGCTCTGATTTGTTATTCTTGCAATAGATTTACCTATCAGTTCAGTTGGGTTTGAAAAAATTAAGAGCTGCTTAACCCTTTCACGCGTGAGTTCCAAATATCTCTAACGGTCGCCCCAGCGTGAGTTTTTTTATGCACGTGATGTTCGAACGTTCTCTCCATTCCAGGATATGATTGTTACATAAACAACAACACTGAATGGCTCAGAGTGGGAGTGAGAGGTTACCGTGATTGACTGCCTAAACGCGCAATTTGTATCAATAAATCACTATCAGAAAATGTTTTGTGTGGTATTATTGATATATTTACTATTTTATTTACGTTTTTCAATTACCCGTGATAAATCATGTGTTCCGATTTTTGCATAAATTGTAAAGGGCGCATAGTATGTGTGTAAAATAATGTTTTGAAGGTTGTACTGATTATGATGAGCTAAGCTAATTCCAGCTTTGTGTATGGAGCCATGTTTGTTGACATACAATGCATTCTGGGTTTCACTTGATCGTCTGTCGGACCAAAGATGCTATAACAAAATAGGTGAGTAAGGGTTCACTCATTTTTTGAGAACTTCAGGAAGTGAATGTGGGATGTGAATGATGGTAGACCACACCCCTTCAACAACTCATCTTGTCTTCTCTTATTATCTTTGGTTTCTGTGAGGTAAAATAGCATGGCTGCGCGCTGAAACTAATCGTCGGATTACTTTCGATTTCTAGAAAGTGTTTAACTCAATTATTTTGATCAACGGTGAGCTCACCCGTGATGTGATTAATTGCTATTAGCTAATTCATAGTGTAGTTTATGTCAGCCGAGAGTTAGAAAAATTGACCGCTTGTGTTGCGTCAATCTTTCCTCAGCGCTAGGACAGGACAAATGTAGCCTACATTTTTCCGGTTAGGATGATTGTGTTATGCTATAGATACTTCTGTGAATATCTGAACATTGCATCCAAAAATAAACTGCTCACATTCTGGAGATAACTTTGTAAGGACTGTGTTTGTGTAAATAGTTTCTGAAAAAAGTGTGGCCAGCTCAAATGTTGATTGTTGCGTCATTCGAAACTGGCCGTTCTAAATGAGTGTTCTAATCACACGGGGTGTGATCGTACGCTTCAGGGACCACTGTAGAACGATCACACCCTGTGTGATTGTACGTGTGAAAGGGTTAACATGCATGCTATACTCGACGCATAGGGTCTAACTTTTGCAGAGTGTGACATGCTCCCATTAATTACAATGAAACCTGGGCATGAGCAGCATGGGTCAATGAGAGGCTCGCCCTGCTCAGCACAAAATTACTCTTGGTTTCTATTTTCAAGAATAAGTCTCATGGCTAGGGTTGCACATTTTGGGGAATATTCAGAGGGGGAAACCCAATACACATTGCCTGTGAGCATCAGAGCACCAGTTGCATACACAGCCCGAGCAAGACATTCATCAGCATTTCTCTGACTGTTCTTCCATTGAGTCAAAAAAACACATGATTCCAGGAGGACCATGAGCTGTTGCTATTGATAAGGTGTCTGATTCATCATTTTCACCTCGAATAGAAGTAGAGGGACTTTTGTCCGAGGTTGCTTGTTGTGAACGCTGAGGGAACTTTATGTACTTGGCCAGATGATTCTGCATCTTTGTTGCATTCTTCACATATGATTTGGCACAGTATTTGCAAATGTACACAGCTTTTCCTTCTACATTAGCTGCAGTGAAATGTCTCCACACATCAGATAGTGCCTGTGACATTTTCGTGTAAAGATTAGGAAAAAATGAGTAAAAAAAGAACAAATACAATTCCATGTACAGATTAACAGTTAAGCAGTTAGATTAAACATTTCCTTTGTTTGATAAATGTTTTAAAATTAAACATGTATGGAAACAGGTGAATGAACACTCAGTTAGTAGGCTCAAGCAAGCTAAAACCCACATGGTAGCAAAAACTAACTAGCAGAAATTGTTAACAAGTTAGAAATGATTTAAACACACTTTACTGTAGGCTACTATTTACTAGTTAACAAAAAAACATATGTCATATACAATATATTCACCCCACCCAGTATTGTAATCAAAACTTACGAGAAAGTATGTAGTCCTTGGCTCAGACAGTGTAGTAGTGTGAGCTCATTAGTGTGCAAGATCTTGAGAATCAGCTGTACATGTGATGGAAGAGTGCACATGTGATGGAAGAATGCACTGCATGCAGAGGGTTGCAATTCCATTGACTTGGTGATAGTTTAACCAAAATATGCCGCATGACTTAGAATTGCCTTATGTATATCCCACAAAAAACGGTTCACTATTATAAGCAAACTTTTTTGATGAATTTAAGCAAAATTCCCAGGCTTAACTTCCCATGGAAAATTTCCGGAAAGTTTCCGACCCTTTGCAACCCTACTCACAGCTCACGCCTGTGATTGCTTAATCAAGTATCTTGCTCTCTTGCTCAATTTATGCATCCACTGTGGCAGCTAAAAACCTACTGTTTTTGCGCTGCCCCAGTGTAGTTCACCATGAGGCAACTCTTGTCCAACCCCAACATTGACAACTCTCTTGCTCCTTGTAACCATGGACAGGGTTTGAACCAGTGGTGGTTGAGAACATTTTGGAGGGTGATGAGCTGAGAACAGATATGGAAGCTGTGGAACGTAAGGTGCAAGAGCTGGGAGCAGAGAACATCCTTTGCGTCCACTCCACTACTTCTTGCTTTGCCCCACGTGTCCCCGACAGGTATGCCTTGTCCTCAAGCCATCCAATCATGGTTCAGTAGAGCTGTGAAAGGTAGATGTGCATGTCCAATTATCATGTGCTATAATAAATGGTATGACTGGAAACAAATGTTATTTGTGTAATCTGCATGTTGTTTATTATATCTAATTCATGACATTATTGACAAACATACATCTACATTACTGCAGGGTATGTTAAGTCAAGAGTATGAGGGCATTATTTGATGACTTTTCTCTGTACTTGCAGATTGGAGGAGCTAGCCACTATGTCTGCCAAATATGATATCCCTCATGTTGTCAACAATGCTTATGGAGTGCAGTCATCCAAGTGTATGCACCTTATTCAGCAGGTACCAACTCATACTCAAAATTTGTTACATTACAGCCTTATTCTAAAATTGATTAAATCGTTTTTTTCCCTCATCAGTCTCATCAGTCCCACCCCAAATGGAAATTTTTTGCAAATGTAACATTTTTTAAAGATTTTTTTTTTTGTCACATTTATGGAGAATAAAAAACTGATATCACATTTACATACACTGCCGTTTTTAAAAAATGTAACCTGTATTTAACTAGGCAAGTCACTTAGGAACAAATTCTTATTTACAATGACGGCCTAGGAACAGTGGGTTAACTGCCTTGTTCGGGGCAGAACGACAGATTTTTACCTTGTCAGCTCGGGGTTTCAATCTAGCAACCTTTCGGTTACTGGCCCAATGTTCTAACCACTAGGCTACCTGCCACCCTGCCACAAAAGTTTGGGGTCACTTAGAAATGTCCTTGTTTTTGAAAGAAAAGTAAAACATTTTGTCCATTTAAAATAATACCAAATTGATCTGCAATACAGCATAGACATTAATGTTGTAAATGACTATTGTAGCTGGAAATGGCAGATTTTTTTACGGAATATCTACATAGGCATATAGAGGCCCATTATCAGCAACCGTCACTCCTGTGTTCCAATGGCACGTTGTGTTAGCTAATCCAAGTTTATCATTTTAAAAGGCTAATTGATTATTAGAACTCTTTTGCAATTATGTTAGCACAGCTGGAAACTTGTTCTGATTTAAAGAAGCAATAAAACTTTCCTTTAGACTAGTTGAATATCTAGAGCATCAGAGACTTGTCCCGAAGCCACTGCTGCATTGTCTTGACTGTGTGCTTAGGGACCTTCAATGCTACAGAAATTCTTTGGTACCCTTCCCCAGATCTGTGCCTCCACACAATCGTGTCTCGGAGCTCAACAGACAATTCCTTTGACCTCATGGCTTGGTTTTTGCTCTGACATTAACTGTCAACTGTGGGACCTTATATAGACAGGTGTGTGCCTTTCCAAATCATGTCCAATCAATTGAATTTACCACAGGTGGACTCCAAGTTGTAGAACATCTCAAGGATGATCAATGGAAACGGGATGCACCTGATCTCAATTTCGAGTCTCATGACAAATGACTCTGAATACTTATGTAAATTAGGTTTTTCAGTTTTTTATTTTTAATACATTTGCATAAATTTAAAAAAAAACTGTTTTTGCTTTGTCATGATGGGGTATTGTGTGTAGATAACTGAGGGAATCAAATTATGAAATACATTTTAGAATAAGGCTGTAATGGAAAAAAGGATGGGGTCTGAATACTTTCCAAATGCACTGTATATTATTTTTATACATAGCAAAGTTTGGTTATTTCTATAATCTCATTAGGGGGCTCGTGTTGGAAGAATCGATGCCTTTGTACAAAGCCTGGACAAAAACTTCATGGTTCCAGTAGGTGGTGCCATAATTGCTGGTTTCAATGAGTCTTTCATTCAGGAGATCAGCAGAATGTATCCAGGTTAGTGCTGTTTAAAATTCCTAAGGGCCATATGTGTTTGAACCAGGGCTGCAACCTTTTTGTGTAAAGTTGCCATTATCTGGATTTGTTACTAGTTTATTGTTATCATGTGAGGCTCATGTAGTGTACCGTAATATCCGGACTATAAGCAGCAACTTTTTTCCCACGCTTTGAACCTCGCGGCTTAAACAATGATGCGGCTAATATATGGATTTTTCCCGCTTTCAATTTATTTTTTATCAAAAAAAAACACATTCTGTGACGTGCTCAGTTTTTTGGCGGCATGAAGCTTTCATTAGACCAATGAAATTGCCGAACGGGTTAAGGTCAAACAACTTTTTTGTTTACTGTTTAGATTAAATCGAGCGCTCTCAAACTTCCCATCATTCTGATCATTTTGTCACCCTCATCATGGCAAAGACGCGGAGAAATGCATATGATGCAGCTTTCAAGTTGAAGGCGATTTGATCTGGCTGTTGGAAAAGGAAATAGAGCTGCTGCACGGGAGCTTGGTCTTAATGAGTCGATGATAAGACGTTGAAAACAGCAGCGTGAGGAATTGACTCAGTGTAAAAAGACAACTAAAGCTTTCAGAGGGAAGAAAAGCAGATGGCCCGAACTAGAAAATGAGCTCGAAGACTGGGTCAACACACAGAGAGCAGACGGCCGAGGTGTGCGGCTTATTTATGTTCAAAATAATATATATTTTTTAAATTCAGTGGGTGCGGCTTATATTCAGGTGCGCTCAATAGTCCGGAAATTACGGTAATTGTTCTGCCAGCAATTGTTCTGCCAGCAGTATTTTATACTGTCTCTGATGTTGGTGACAAATTCTGTTTCCCCTCTGGAATATTGAAAGTTAATTAATTTTGGGAGCTCACGGTCTCGATCCAACTCCAATCCTGGGGAGCTACTTGTTGTGCAGTATTGTATTCCAGCCCAGAAGTAACTCACCAGTTTAAAATAATCAACATGTCATGAAATCAGGTATGCTTGTGCGAGGCTATAATAAAGACCTGCATGTGGCTAGTATGTGTTGTAGTAGGATATGTTGCCTAAAAGATGAGAATAGAATAAACAGACTTCCATTTCCAACTATATCAAGTGAGTGCTTATCCTCTTTTTTTTCTTTGTGATCGACTGTTGACTTCAAGCACCCTTTTTCTGTTTATGCAAGAATATAGAGTTGAGCACATTCCTTCCATTTAGCTATAATAAAGTTCTCCCTGAATTGGAGTTAGATTTTAAGCATTCAAAGCCATAATAATGAGCTTATATTTAAATTATTGTATGAATTGGAACCATTAAGGAACCAAATCGTTGAGGAATTGATATTGATACCGAAATCGATACAATCCTAGGAAGGGTTCAGATTTGAAATTGTTTGTCTGTCCCCTTTAGTATGACACTGACTTCCCTCCGTTTCCAGGTCGCGCATCAGCCTCACCCTCCCTAGATGTGCTCATCACCCTGCTCACCCTGGGAGCCAGCGGCTACAGGAAACTCCTGGCAGAGCAGAAGGTTGGGGCCCAATTCAATATTCATTCAGTTTAGGAAATAAAGTGAAACTGATTAGCATGTATTTTAATTTAGTGAAACATCTTAGTACAACAAGGGTGTAAGTCGGCCGTTATCCGTTTTTTGGCCGATTGTCAGCACTGTGTTCTCTACATGTAAACTCCAGAGAAAAAAATTAAATTTAAGTAGAGGGGGAGGGCGACAGCATAGAGATCCATTCAAGTGAAGGTGAGGAGTTTCCAAAATATAGCCCCTGTTGGCTCCATTTACTAAAATAGAGCTAACAATACAGTATACTAAAACACGTTATGCACTACACCATTCCCAGACACTCCTAGGCAATATATGCTGAAAATCAGACTTGCAAAAGGGATAAAAATAAACTCAGCAAAAAAAAACGTCCCTTTTTCAGGAACATGTCTTTCAAAGATAATTCGTAAAAATCCAAGTAACTTCACAGATCTTCATTGTAAAGGGTTTAAACACTGTTTCCCATGCTTGTTCAATGAATCATAAACAATTAATGAACATGCACCTGTGGAACGGTCGTTAAGACACTAACAGCTTCCAGACGGTAGGCAATTAAGGTCACAGTTATGAAAACTTAGGACACTAAAGAGGCCTTTCTATTGACTCTGAAAAAAAACCAGAAGACACACGTTCATCTGCGTGAACGTGCCTTAGGCATGCTACAAAGAGGCATGAGGACTGCTTATGTGGCCAGGGCAATAAATTGCAATGTCTGTACTGTGAAACGCCTAAGACAGCGCTACAGAGAGACAGGATGGACAGCTGATCGTCCTCGCAGTGGCAGACCATGTGTAACAACTGCAACTGCATCACACCTGCAGGACAGGTACAGGATGGCAACAACAACTACCCAAGTTACACCAGGAACACACAATCCCTCCATCAGTGCTCAGACTGTCCGCAATAGGCTGAGAGAGGCTGGACTGAGGGCTTGTAGGCCTGTTGTAAGGCAAGTCCTCACCAGACATCACTGGCAACAACGTCGCCTATGGGCACAAACCCTCCGTCGCTGGACCAGACAGGACTGGCAAAAAGTGCTCTTCACTGACGTGTCGCGGTTTTGTCTCACCAGGAGTGATGGTCGGATTTACATTTATCGTCAAAGGAATGAGTGTTACACCGAGGCCTGTACTCTGGAGCGGGATCGATTTGGAGGTGGAGGGTCCTTCATAGTCTGGGGCGGTGTGTCACAGCATCATTGGACTGAGCTTGTTGTCATTGCAGGCAATCTCAATGCTGTGTGTTACAGGGAAGACATCCTCCTCCCTCATGTGGTACCCTTCCTGCAGGCTCATCCTGACATGACCCCCCCCCCCCCCAGCATGACAATGCCATATTGCTTGTTCTGTGTGTGATTTCTTGCAAGACAGGAATGTCAGTGTTCTGCCATGGCTAGCGAAGAGCCCGGATCTCAATCCATTGAGCACGTTTGGGACCTGTTGGATCAGAGGGTGAGGGCTAGGGCCATTCCCCCCCCAGAAATGTCCGAGAACTTGCAGGTGCCTTGGTGGAAGAGTGGGGTAACATCTCACAGCAAGAACTGGCAAATCTGGTGCAGTCCATGAGGAGGAGATGCACTGCAGTATTTAATGCAGCTGGTGGCCACACCAGATACTGACTGTTACTTTTGATTTTGACCCCCCCCCCCCTTTGTTCAGGGACACATTATTCAATTTCTGTCAGTCACATGTCTGTGGAACTTGTTCAGTTTGTCTCAGTTGTTGAATCTTGTTATGTTCATACAAATATTTACTCATGTTACGTTTGCTGAAAATAAATGCAGTTGACAGTGAGAGGACGTTTCTTTTTTGCTGAGTTTAGCTCTTGTATTTTGCACTGGAAATGGTGCGCTGGTCTTCCCAGACAGTATTTGGTTACTTCAAACATGGTTCTTCTGTGTCACCATAAAAGATTGATTCCTATGGTATTCCATACAATGACCAAAATGCTATCAGCTTAATGTTTGCTGAAATCCTCCCAGGAGATACCTCTTGCCACCATATGACCCGGCACTGCCAGAGTTGATTGATTTCAGTTGATTCTGATAATACATTTTTTTTATGTCTGAACCAGATTATGGCCATGTTAGAATGAATCAAAGCCGTATCATGGATAAATTCTGACTGACTGATCTACAAATAATAATGAGTAGTTACGATGCAAGATGTTTTGTAGATCAGTCAGTCTTGACTCTCCTTCAAAGACGGCTGCAATGTTGAACGCGCCCGTTAATACCATCTGCAGCTTACTGATTTCATAACATACCCTTGCGAGTCAACAGCTTTGAATAATTTGTCATAAAAGGACTCTCTCTCATTAAGAGCTGGTATACCTTTAGCTAAGGAAGTAAGCACTGTAAAGTAGGGGACACACAGGACTAATGATTGGTCAAAAACAGACCATCGCCCACAGTCCCAGGGTTTGTGTTCCGTACCATTCCCAGTGGTTGGCTGACTTTGTTGATTCAACAATCTTGGTTAGCATTCGGTGTGAAAAGACATCCAAAAAAACATCTGGCCGACCAGTGCTGAATCCTTTTGGTTTGCCTTTGTTAATTTCTTTGGGGCCATACTTGCCAACATTAGAAAAAGATTAAGGTTAACTTTAAGCATTAGCCAATTAGTCTGCATAGTGTCACGGGATAGAACACTACGTTGTAGCTGGTCCCATCAGAGAACCTGGCACACGTTAGCCCTATGCTAACATCACCAGGTGGCAGTGATTGATTTCCTGTAACAACTTCCTCATCAGCCTATCAAAGACGTTAAACTTTTTCTCCACAAGTCAATGGCATTTCTTAAAATGGGTCGCCAGAGGGATTTTGTAAACCTCAAGTCAAGGTGTACTTTTGTTGCAATTACCTTCAGCCTGCTAGTGAGCAACCGTGGCAAAATTGGTTTGACTTTGGATCTCCTGGGCTAGTTGGGGACCATCAATAAGTTACAAAATGTAAATGAGACAATTTTCATGTTGCACACCTTTTAGTTTTCTCATTAAATGTTTCTATATCAATTTATAAAATGTATAGTTGGTTTAAGGTTAAGTCATTGAGATTTGTAGCTATTGAATTTTAACATATTGTCCCATGTACATTGTGTAATTTACCGATTAGTCCCAAACTAGCACCATAGGGATATCCAAAGTATACCCGTATTTACCATAAGTATTATGGTCGGATCGTGTGTAGCTGCACTCTGAAATAATGGTTACTTGTGTGCTACCAGCTGTCAGCATGTGGGCAGGATTGAAACCAACCCAACCTTCATTTACATTGTGACACAGTCATGACCACAAGTCTCGCAAAACTCAGTTTTGGATGAGACTCACTCTATGACAAAATGTTATTTACCCCTTTTTCGTGATATCCAATTGGTAGTTAGTCTTGTCCAATTGCTGCAACTCCCGTGCGAACGAGAGACATGCACCTCCGAAACAGGACCCTGCCAAGCCGCACTGCTTCTTGACACACTGCTCGCTTAACCTGGAAGCCAGCCGCACAAATGTGTCGGAGGAAACACCGTTCAACTGACGACCAAAGTCAGCCTGCAGGCGTACGGCCCACCACAAGGAGTTGCTAGAGCGTGATGAGCCAAGTAAAGCCCCCCCGGCCAAACCCTCCCCTAACCCGGATGACGCTGGGCCAATTGTGCACCGCCCTATGGGACTCCTGGTCACGCCCGGTTGTGATCGAACCCCAGGTTGTAGTGGAGCCGCAACACTGCGATGCAGTGCCTTAGACTGCTGCGTCACTCTGGAGGCCCTTTTATCACCATATCTTTATTACTAGTCTTTTGGAGCATTATTGCAATGACCGAGAATAGGGTAGTGTATTTGCAGCTAAATAGCTGTAATTGGAATACTTTTTTATGATTGTCTTAAATGAATATGATTGGGCAGTACAGAGACTGTAGGCGTTACCATAAAAGATCAGACACACCAGTAAGATTATCAAAAGTTTGCCTGCCAACAATACTTACCACCCCCTGAGTGTCAGCAGTCAATCTCTTTTGTGTTCATACAGCAAAGACCTTGAAGTCATTGTTAATATACTCCAAACCAGGAGTCAGTAGCGTCGTTTGGCAATGCATGTCCGCGTGTGTTTCTTAGTCAGAGAGGAAGAGGCAAAGTGAGAGGTTTCAGTCTCGCCAAAATCTGTACAAAATAAGCCCAATGCGTTTCTGTGGGCTTATTTTGGACCTAAGCTTGTTGCCTGCCTTCCTGCCTTTGGGACAACGACTCCCATTGTTAGGGCAGAGACATGAGCATCTCATCATTATATACAGATTACTGGCTTAGTTAATGGTCTATATTCCAATGTTAACTAGCTAACTATGCTAATGTTGCTATTTTGTATAACACCCTTGTTCATACTAGCCAGATGGCCACAGCTAGATAACTACCTAGCAAGATGGCGAAGAAACAATTTAGTTCACTCGCCATAGTCCCATACTGCCAGCGCCAGTCCGTAGCCAAATGTTTAGTTAGCTAATGTTAGCATATTCGCTAGCTAGCACAACATAGTTAGCTTAAGGACGCTGGACTAACTCGGCAGTGAACACGAGAAGGGTCAATCTGCAGACCTTGTTTACTACATGCCGTGCCCACAACGTGCTGCGCCCAGTACGCGCGTCACTTACTACATGCTGCGCCCACTGCCATTGAGGCTGCTAGCGACACAACATGGCCAAAAGTATGTGGACACCCCTACAAATTTGTGGAGTCGGCTATGTCAGCCACACCCGTTGCTGACAGGTGTATAAAATAGAGCACACAGCCATAGACCAACATTGGCAGTAGAATGGTCCGTACTGAAGAGCTCCATGACTTTCAACGTGGCACCCTGATAGCATGCCACCTTTCCAACAAGTCAGTTTGTAGAATTTCTGACCTGGTAGAACTGCCCCGGTCAACTGTAAGTGCTGTTATTGTGAAGTGTAAGTGCTGCCACGAAGTGGTAGGCCACACAAGCTCATAGAATGGGACTGCTGAACCCTGTAGAGCGTAAAAATTCTGTCCATGTTTTCAACACTCACTACCGAGTTCCAAACTGCCTCTGGAAGCAACGTCAGCACAAGAACTGTTCGTCAGGAGCTTCATGAAATGGGTTTCTATGGGCCGAGGAGACGCACACAAGCCTAAGATCACCATGCGCAATGCCAAGCATCGTGCTATAGCTAGCTACTTCCCTCGCAGTAACATTAACAGAACTATGGGAAAGCAGTGCTCAGCTGGCGGGGACAAAGGACACTGTGTAGCAAGCTAGCAGCCTCCTTCTGTGGGGTTTTTCAGCAGTTGGTGCATTACCGCCACCTACTGTGCTTTGAGTGTGGGCCAGAGACGGCGCTAGTAGCCTCAATGGCAGTGGGTGCGGCATGTAGTAACCGCAGTCTGCAGATAGACAGACATTATTGGCTAACACAGGCAGCTGTTTCATAGAAATGAATCTATAGTGACTTAATTATGTCAATACTAGCTGCAGCGGTTAGCTAACTTGGAGGAAGTACAGCGCCTTCAGAAAGTATTCATAACCCTTGACTGAATTCAAAATTGATTAAATAGATTTTTTTCTCACCCATCTACACACACATACCCCATAATGACGAAGTGAAAACATGTTTTTTGACATTTTTGCAAATGTATTTAAAATTAAATACAGCCATATCTTATTTACATAAGTATTCACACCCCTGAGTCAATACTTTGTAGAAGCACCTTTTGACGGTGATACCGAAGACGACTCAAAGCTGTTATGTCTGTATCAGCTTTGCACATCTGGATTTGGGGATTTTCTCCCATTCGTCATTGCATATTTCCTCAAGCACTGTTAAGTTAGGATCAGCAGTGAACAGCAATCTTCAAGACTTTCCACAGATTTTCAATTGGTTTCAAGTCTGGGCTTTGTCTGGGCCACTCAAGGACTTTCACATTCTTGTTCTGAAGCCATTCCAGCATTTCTTTGGCTGTATGCTTGGGGTTATTGTCCTGTTGGAACACATATCTTCACCCCCAGTCTAAGGTCGTTTGCACTCTGAAGCAGGTTCTCATCAAGGATTTGCCTGTACTTGGCTCCATTCATTGTACCTTCTATCCTTACCAGTCTCCCAGTCCCTGCCACTGAAAAGCATTCCCATGGCATGTTGCTGCCACCACTATGCTTCACGGTAGGGATGGTGTTGGACGGTGATGAATTCCTGTGTGAGGAAAGGTCATACTCTACGGATGTTGTAGAGCATGAACCTGAAGGAACAAGTCACTGATTTGATGTTTGCAGAGAACAACAGGGTATTGTTCAGGGTCACGCCAAGTTTCTTTGCACTCTCAGAGGGGGACACCATGGAGTCGTCAACTGTGATGGTTAGGTCCTGGGCAAGCTGAGATGTCTACCAGGCACACAGAGATGCGTGTCGCCACCTGGGTGTCAGAAGGGGGGGGGGGGGGGGGGGAATAGTTAAGTGTCACCCGCATAGCAATGATAGGAGAGACCATGTGAGGATATGAAGGGCCAAGTGACTTTGTGAAAAGAGGAGTGCGCCTAGAACCGAGCCCTGGGGGACACCAGTAGAACGAGCAAGTGGTGCAGACACAGATCCTCTACAAGCCACCTGGTAAGAACGACCTGCCAGGTAGGATGCAATCCAGGAGTGTGCAGAGCCTGAGACACCCAACCCTGAGAGGGTGGAGAGGAGGATCTGATGGTTCACGGTGTCGAAGGCAGTTGATAGATCTAGGAGGATAAGAACAGAGGAGAGAGTGTCAGCTTTGGCAGTGCGGAGAGCCTCTGTGACACATAGGAAAGGAGTCTCAGTTGAGTGATCTGCCTTGAAGTGGGACTAGTTAGGGTCAAGAAGATCGTTCTGAGAGAGATAACTAGAGAGTTGGTCAGAGACGGCACACTCAATTGTTTTGGAAAGAAAAGAAAGAAGGTATACCGGTCTGTAGTTTTTGACATCAGGGGTTGAGTTGGTTTCTTGAGGAGGGGCCAACTTGAGGTCAGAAGGGACGCAGCCAGTGATCAAGGGATGAGTTGATGAGCGAAATGAGGAATGGGAGGTCTCCAGAGATGATTTGGAAAGGGAGGAGGGGATGTAGTCAAGTGGGCAGGTTGTCGGGCGGCCAGACATCACTAGTCGCAGGATTTCATCTGGAGGGAGAGGGGAGAAAGAGGTCAAGGCCACAGGAGGCTGCTGAAGGGAGAACGGTTCATAATAATGTCCGGAACGGTGCAAATGGAATGGCATGAAACACCTGGAAACCATGTGTTTGATGTATTTAATACCATGCCACTTATTCCGCTTCAGTCATTACCACGAGTCCGTTCTCCCCAATTAAGGTGCCACCAGCCTCCTGTGGTCAAGGAATATGGCAAAATCAACTGTTCACAGGAGACAGAGTGAGTCAGGCCTTCATGTTCGAATTGATGCAATGAAACCACTACTAAAGGACACCAATAATAAGAAGAGACATGCTTGGGCCAAGAAACACGAGCAATGGACATTAGACCGGTGGAAATCTGTCCTTTTGGTCTTATGAGTCCAAATTTTAGGTTTTTGGTTCCAACTGCCATGTCTTTGTGATGTGCAGAGTAGGTGAACGGATGATCTCCGCATGTGTGGTTCCCACCGTGAAGCATGGAGGAGGTGTGATGGTGTGCTTTGCTGGTGACACTGTCTGTGATTTATTTAGAATTCAAGGCACACTTAGCCATGCTGGATATCACAGCATTTTGCAGCGATACACCATCCTATATTAGTGGGACTATCATTTGTTTTTCAACAGGACAATGACCCAACACACCTCCAGGCTGTGTAAGGGCTATTTGACCAAGAAGGAGAGTGATGGAGTGCTGCATCAGATGACCTGGCCTCCACAATCACCTGACCTCAACCCAATTGAGATGGTTTGGGATGAGTTGGACCGCAGAGTGAAGGAAAAACAGCCAATAAGTTCTCAGCATATGTGGGAACTCCTTCAAGACTGTTAGAAAGTATTCCAGGTGAAAATGGTTGAGAGAATGCCAAGATTGTGCAAAACTGTCAAGGCAAAGAGGCTACTTTGAAGAATCTTTGTTTAACACTTTTTTTTGGTTACTTCATGATTCCATATGTGTTATTTCATAGTTTTGATTTCTTCACTATTATTCTACAATGTAGAAAATAGTAAAAACAAAGAGAAACCCTTGAATGAGTAGGTGTGTCCAAACTTATGACTGGAACTGTATTATAATAGATGTGGCCTAAAGACGAGATTAAATTAACAATAGTGTGATGTGTGTCAATATTATCAATTGTAAAATTGAGAATGAAGAGACTGATGACCAGCGCTGTGTTCATTGACAAAGAAAAGAATGGAGCTTACCAAGTAAGCTCTTCCATATCATCTGACAGAGGTCCATGCAGGCCAGACGTTTTGATTGCTATACCCTATCAAAAAGAGCAGATTCCAAGGTTTCTAATGAACCTGTTTTTGCCAAACAACATCATCAAATCAAAGTTTATTTGTCACATGCTCTGAATACAACAGGTGTAGACCTCACAGTGAAATGCTTACTTACAAGCCTCAACCAACAGTGCAATTTCTAAGGAAAACATAGGTATTAGGTAAACAATAGATAAATAAGACATAAGTAAATAAATAAAGACAGTAAAATGACAGTGAAAATAACAGTAGCGAGGCTATATACATGTGGTACTGGTACAGAGTCAACATGCAGGGGCACCGGTTAACCGGGCTGATTGAGGTAATATGTACATGTAGGTATAGTTAAAGTGACTATGAATAGATGATAAACAGAGAGTAACAGCAGCGTAAAAGAGGGGGTTGGCGGGACACTATGCAAATAGTCCGGTTAGCCATTTCATTACCTGTTCAGGAGTCTTATGGCTTGGGGGTAAAAGCTGTTGAGAAGCCTTTTGGTCCTAGACTTGGTGCTCCGGTACCGCTTGCCATGTGGTAGCAGAGAGAACAGTCTATGACTGGAGTGGCTGGGGTCTTTGACAATTTTTAGGGCCTTCCTCTGACACCGCCTGGTAAAGAGGTCCTGGATGGCAGGCAGCTTAGCCCCAGTAATGAACTGGGCCGTTCGCACTACCCTCTGTTGTGCCTTGAGGCCGTGAAGTTGCCATACTAGGCAGTTATTCAACCAGTCAGGATGGTCTCGATGTTGCAGCTGCAGAACCTTTTGAGGATCTGAGGACTCATGCCAAATCTTTTCAGTCTCCAGAGGGGGAATAGGTTTTGTCGTGCCCTCTTCACGACTGTCTTGGTGTGTTTGGCCATTCTAGTTTGTTGATGTGGACACCAAGGAACTTAAAGCTCTCAACCTGCGCCACTACAGCCCTGTTGATGAAAATGGGGGTGTGCTGAGTTTCCTGTAGTCCACAATCATCTCCTTTTGTCTTGATTACGTTGAGGGATAGGTTGTTATTCTAGCACCACCCGGCCAGGTCTCTGACCTCCTCCCTATAGGCTGTCTCGTCGTTGTCGGTGATCAGGCCTACCACTGTTGTGTGGTCTGCAAACGTAATGATGGTGTTGGAGTTGTGCCTGGCAATGCAGTTGTGGGTGAACAGGGGGTACAGGAGGGGACTGAGCACGCACCCCTGAGGGGCTCCAGTGTTGAGGATCAGTGTGGCAGATGTGTTGCTACCTACCCTTACCACCTGGGGGCAGCCTGTTAGGATGTCCAGGATCCAATTGCAGAGGGAGCTGTTTAGTCCTAGGATCCTTAGCGTAGTGATGAGCTTTGAGGGCACTATGGTGTTGAACGCTGAGCTGTAGTCAATGAATAGCATTCCTCACGTAGGTGTTTCTTTTGTCCAGGTGGGAAAGTGCAGTGTGGAGTGCAATAGAGATTGCATCATCTGTGGATCTGTTTGAGAAACCCTGGAGTAGGTCTAGGGTTTCTGGGATAATGGTGTTAATGTGAGCCATTACCAGCCTTTCAAAGCACTCGATGGCTACGGACATGAGTGCTACGGGTCTGTAGTCATTTAGGCAGGTTACCTTAGTGTTCTTGGGCACAGGAACGACAGTGGTCCGTTTGAAGCATGTTGGTATTACAGACTCAATCAGGGACAGATTGAAAATGTCAGTGAAGACATCTGCCAGTTGGTCATCACATGCCCGGAGCACATGTCCTGGTAAACCTTTTGGCCCAGCGGCCTTGTGAATGTTGACCTGTTTAAGGTCTTACTCACGACGGCTACGGAGAGCGTAATCACACAGTCGTCCGGAACAACTGATGCTGAAATGCATGCCTCAGTGTTGCTTGTCTTCTCAAGTTCTCTCACGTCACCCCGCTCCTCCGCTCTCTCCACTGGCTTCCTGTTGAAGCTCGCATCCGCTACAAGACCATGGTGCTTGCCTACGGAGCTGTGAGGGGAACGGCACCTCCGTACCTTCAGGCTCTGATCAGGCCCTACACCCAAACAAGGGCACTGCGTTCATCCACCTCTGGCCTGCTCGCCTCCCTACCTCTGAGGAAGCACAGTTCCCGCTCAGCCCAGTCAAAACTGTTCGCTGCTCTGGCACCCCAATGGTGGAACAAGCTCCCTCACGACGCCAGGACAGCGGAGTCAATCACCACCTTCCGTAGACACCTGAAACCCCACCTCTTTAAGGAATACCTAGGATAGGATAAAGTAATCCTTCTAACCCCCCCCCCCCCCCCCTTAAAAGATTTAGATGCACTATTGTAAAGTGGTTGTTCCACTGGATATCATAAGGTGAATCCACCAATTTGTAAGTCGCTCTGGATAAGAGCGTCTGCTAAATGACTTAAATGTTAAATGTCGACGCGAGCATAGAAGTGATTTAACTCGTCTGGTAGGCTTATATCACTGGGTAGCTTGCGGCTGTGCTTCCCTTTTGTAGTCTGTAATAGTTTGCAGGCTCTGCCACATTCAACGAGTGTCGGTGCCGGTGTAGTACGATTCAATCTTAGTCCTGTATTGGCGCTTTGCCTGTTTGATGATTTGTCGGAGGGCATAGCAGGATTTCGAATAAGCTTCCGGGTTAGTCCCACACCTTGAAAGCGGCAGCTCTACCCTTTAGCTTAGTGCGAATGTTGCCTGTAATCCATGGCTTCTAGTTGGGGTATGTACATACAGTGACTGTGGGGACGATGTCCTCGATGCACTTATTGATGAAGCCAGTGACTGATGTGATGTACTCCTCCATGCCATCGCAAAACAGTCCTATAGATTACCATCTGCTTCATCTGACCACTTTTTTTTATAGACCGAGTCACTGGTGCTTGCTGCTTTAATTTTTTTGGTTGTAAGCAGGAATCAGGAGGATAGAATTATGGTCAGATTTGTCAAGTGGAGGGCGAGGGAGAGCTTTGTACGTGTCTCTGTGTGTGGAGTAAAGGTGATATAGATGTTTTTTCTCCCTCTGGTTGCCCATTTAACATGCTAATAGAAATTTGCTAACACTGATTTAAGTTTCTCTGCATTAAAGTCCCTGGCCACTAGGAGCGCCGCCTCTGGGTGAGCAGTTTGCTTATTTCCTTATACAGCTGACTCAGTGCAGTCTTAGTGCCAGCGTCCGTCTGTGGTGGTAAATAAACAGCCACGAAAAAATAGATAAACTCTCTTGGCAATTTTCTTTTTACATTTTAACATTTTATTTCACTTTTTATTTAACCAGGTAGTCCAGTTGAGAACAAGTTCTCGTTTACAACTGCGACCCGGCCCAGATAAAGCAGAGTAGTTCGACAAAAACAACACGATTTACACATGGGATAAACAAACGTACAGGTGCAGTGATCGGTAAGCTGCTCTGACAGCTGATGCTTAAAGTTAGTGAGGGAGATATGTTTCCAGCTTCAGTGATTTTTGCAATTCGTTCCAGTCATTGGCAGCAGAGAACTGTAAGGAAAGACGGGAGATAAGAGATACGGCGGAGCTATACCTAGCAAAGCCTTATAGATGACCTGGAGCCAGTGGGTTTGGCGACGAATATGAAGCGAGGGCCAGCCAATGAGAGCATACTGGTTGCAGTGGTGGGTAGTGTATGGGGCTTTGGTGACAAACGGATGGCACTGTGATAGACTCCAATTTGCTGAGTAGAATGTTGGAGGCTATTTTGTAGATGACATCGCCGAAGTCAAGGATCGGTAGGATAGTCAGTTTTACGAGGGTATGTTTGGTAGCATGAGTGAAGGAAACTTTGTTGCGAAATACAAAGCCAATTCTAGATTTAATTTGGGATTGGACATGCTTAATGTGAGTCTGGAAGGAGAGTTTGCAGTCTAGCCAGACACCTAGAATATGTGGTCAACTACAAATATCTAAGTCAGAACCGTCCAGAGTAGTGATGCTAGTCGGCCAGGCGGGTGCGGGCAGCGATCGGTTGAAGAGCATGCATTTAATTTTACTAGCATTTAAGAGCAGTTGGAGGCCACGGAAGGAGTGTTGTATGGCATTGAAGCTGGTTTGGAAGTTTGTTTACACTTCTGGCCCTTCTTTGGACCCTGTGTTCAGAATGTTGTCTGTGTAGAGGTGGATCAGAGAATCACCAGCAGCAAGAGCGACATCATTGATATATGTAGTCAAAAGAGTCGGCCCGAGAATTGAACACTGTGGCACCCCCATAGAGACTGCCAGAGGTCCTGACAACAGGCCCTCCAATTTGACACACTGAACTCTATCTGAGAAGTAGTTAGTGAACCAGGCGAGGCAGTCATTTGAGAAACCAAGGCTGTTGAGTCTGCCGATAAGAATGTGGTGATTGACAGAGTTGAAAGCCTTGGCCAGGTCGATGAAGATGGCTGCACAGTACTGTCTTTTATCGATGGCGGTTATGATATCATTTAGTACCTTGAGTGTGGCTGAGCTGCACCCGTGACCAGCTCGGAAACCAGGTTGCATAGCGGAGAAGGTACGGTGGGATTCGAAATGGTTGGTGATCTGTTAACTTGGCTTTCGAAGACTTTATAAAGGCAGGGCAGGATAGATATGGCTCTGTAACAGATTGGGTCTAGAGTGTCTCCCCCTTTGAAGAGGGGGATGACCGCGTCAGCTTTCCAATCTTTGGGGATCTCAAACGATACGAAAGAGAGGTTGAACAGTCTACTAATAGGGGTTGTAACAATTGCGGCGGATAATTTTAGAAAGAGAAGTTCCAGATTGTCTAGCCCAGCTGATTTGTAGGGGTCCAGATTTTGCAGCTCTTTCAGAACATCATCTATCTGGATTTGGGTGAATGAGAAAAGGGGGTCTTGGGCAAATTGCTGCGGGGGGTGCAGAGCTGTTGGCCTGGGTAGGGGTAGCCAGGTGGAAAGCATGGCCAGCCGTAGAAAAATGCTTATTGAACTTCTCGATTATCATAGATTTATCGGTGGTGACAGTGTTTCCTAGCCTCAGTGCAGTGGGCAGCTGGGAGGTGCTCTTATCCTGGACTTTACAGTGTTCCAAAACTTTTGGGAATTTGTGCTACAGGATGCAAATTTCTGTTTGAAAACGCCTTTGCTTTCCTAACTGCCTGTGTATATTGGTTCCTAAGTTCCTTGAAAGTTGCATATCACGGAGGCTATTCGATGCTAATGCAGTACGTCACAGGATGTTTTTTTGCTGGTCAAGGACAGTTAAGTCTGGAGTGAACCAAGGGCTATATCTGTTCTTAGTTCTACATTTTTTGAATGGGGCATGCTTATTTAAGATGGTGAGGACTTTTATCGAATAACCAGGCATCCTCTACTGACGGGATGATGTCAATATCCTTCCAGGATACCCGGGCCAGGTCGATTAGAAAGGCCTGCTCGCTGTGTTTTAGGTAGTGTGGTCTACAGCTTATCATGTGATTCTCTACTTTAGTCGAGCAATTTTGTGCACTAACTGTTGTCTACAAATATGCACCCCCCCTCGTCTTTCCGGCGTGTGCTGTTCTGTCTAGCTGGTGCAGCGTATATCCCGCTGGCTGAATGTTTTCTATGTCGTCGTTCAGCCACGTTTCGGTGAAACATAAGATATTACAGTTTTTGATGTCCCGTTGGTAGGATATTCGTGATCGTACCTCGTCTAATTTATTGTCCAATGATTGTACGTTGGCAAGTAATATTGATGGTAAAGTCAGTTTTCCCACTCGCCGTCGGCGGATCCTTAAGAGGCACCGCCCTGTGTCCTATACCGCGTTTCTTTCTCTTGCCAATGATGGGGATTTCGGCCTTGTTGGGTGTCTGAAGTACATACTGTGCGTCCTGCTTGTTGAAGAAAAAAAAAATCTTTGTCTCATCCGAGGTGTGTGATCGCTGTCCTGATATCCAGAACAATTTTTTTGCCTTAAGATATGGTGGCAGAAACATTACGTACAAAATAAGTTACAAATAACGCAACAAAAAAAACAACATAGCACAATTGGTTAAGCGCCCATAAAACAGCTGCCATTTCTTCCGGCGTCAGCTTCACCTTCTTACAAATATTGAAGATGGTACGGTGCATTAAGAAAGTATTCAGAGCCCTTGACTTTTCCACATTTTGTTACGTTACACCCTTACTCTAAAATTGATTAAATAGTTGTTTTTCCCTCATCAATATACACACACTACCCCAAAATGACAAAGCAGAAACAGGTTTTTAGATTTTTTTTCAAATGAATTAAGAATAAGAAACTGAAATCACATTTACATAAGTATTCCGACCTTTACTCACTACCTTGTTGAAGCACCTTTGGCAGTGATTACAGCCTTCAGTCTTCTTGGGTATGACGCTACAAGCTTGGCACACCTATATTTGGGGAGTTTCTCCCATTATTCTCTACAGATCCTCTCAAGCTCTGTCAGGTTGAATGGGGAAAGACGCTGCACAGCTATTTTCAGGTCTTTACGGAGATGTTCGATCGGGTTCAAGTCCGGGCTCTGGCTTGGCCACTCAAGGACATTAAGAGACTTGTCCCGAAGCCACTCTTACTTTGTCTTGGCTGTGTGTTAGGGACATTGCCCTGTTGGAAGGTGAACCTTCGCCCCATTCAGAGGTCCTGATTGCTCTGGCGCAGGTTTTCATCAAGGATCTCTCTCTACTTTGCTCCGTTCATCTTTCACTCAATCCTGACTAGTCTCCCAATCCTTGCCGCTGAAAAACATCCCGACAGCATGATGCTGCCACCACCATGCTTCACGTTAGGGATGGTGCCAGGTTTCCTCCAGATGGCAATGCAAAGCGTCACAAAGAGTTCAATCTTGGTTTCATCAGACCAGATAATCTTGTTTCAGAGTCCTTTAGGTGCCTTTTTGCAAATTCCAAGCGGGCTGTCGTGCATTTTACTGAGGAGTGGCTTCCGTCTGGCCACGCTACCATAAAGGCCTGATTGCTGGAGTGCTGGTTGTCCTTCTGGGAGGTTCTCCCATCTCCGTAGAGGAACTCTAGAGCTCTGTCAGATTGACCATCGGGTTCTTGGTCACATCCCTGACCAAGGCCCTTTTCCACCGATTTTTCAGTTTGGCCGGGCGGCCAGATCTAGGAAGTCTTGGTGCTTCCAAACTGACCATCGGGTTCTTGGTCACCTTCTTGACCAAGTTCCTCTTTTTCTGAGGTCTTGGTTGATTTCCCCATGATGTCAAGAAAAGAGGCACAGAG
The DNA here is from genome assembly GCF_965601325.2 of Salmo salar. NCBI lineage: Eukaryota > Metazoa > Chordata > Actinopteri > Salmoniformes > Salmonidae > Salmo > Salmo salar. Next base: position 34,672,022 of record NC_138297.1, on the reverse strand, counting down.
TTTGAAGGTAGGCCTTGAAATACATCCACAGGTAAACCTCCAATTGACTTCTCAAATGATGTCAATTAGCCTATCAGAAGCTTCTAAAGCCATGACATCATTTTCTGGCATTTTCCAAGCTGTTTAAAGGCACAGTCAACTTAGTGTATGTAAACTTCTGACCCACTGGAATTGTGATACAGTGAATTATAAGTGAAATAATCTGTCTGTAAACAATTGTTGGAAATATTACTTGTCATCCACAAAGTAGATGTCCTAACCGACTTCCTAAAACTATAGTTTGTTAACAAGAAATTTCTGGAGTGGTTGAAAAATGAGTTTTAATGACTCCAACCTAAGTGTATGTAAACTTCCAACTTCAACTGTAAGTCTCCAACTTAAGTGATTTTTGCAATTCGTTCCAGTCATTGGCAGCAGAGAACTGGAAGGAAAGGCAGAGGTGGCTTTGGGGATGACCAGTGAAATATACCTGATGGAGCGTGTGCTATGGGTGGGTGTTGCTATGGTGACCAGTGAGCTGAGATAAGGTGGAGCTATACATTTACATTTAAGTCATTTAGCAGACGCTCTTATCCAGAGCGACTTACAAAATGGTGCATTCACCTTATGATATCCAGTGGAACAACCACTTTACAATAGTGCATCTAAATATTTTAAGGGGGGGGGGGGGGGTTAGAAGGATTACTTTATCCTATCCTAGGTATTCCTTAAAGAGGTGGGGTTTCAGGTGTCTCCGGAAGGTGGTGATTGACTCCGCTGTCCTGGCGTCGTGAGGGAGCTTGTTCCACCATTGGGGTGCCAGAGCAGCGAACAGTTTTGACTGGGCTGAGCGGGAACTGTGCTTCCTCAGAGGTAGGGGGGCCAGCAGGCCAGTGGTGGATGAACGCAGTGCCCTTGTTTGGGTGTAGGGCCTGATCAGAGCCTGAAGGTATGGAGGTGCCGTTCCCTTCACAGCTCCGTAGGCAATCACCATGGTCTTGTAGCGGATGCGAGCTTCAACTGGAAGCCAGTGGAGAGAGCGGAGGAGCGGGGTGACGTGAGAGAACTTGGGAAGGTTGAACACCAGACGGGCTGCGGCGTTCTGGATGAGTTGTAGGGGTTTAATGGCACAGGCAGGGAGCCCAGCCAACAGCGAGTTGCAGTAATCCAGACGGGAGATGACAAGTGCCTGGATTAGGACCTGCGCCGCTTCCTGTGTGAGGCAGGGTCGTACTCTGCGAATGTTGTAGAGCATGAACCTACAGGATCGGGTCACCGCCTTGATGTTAGTGGAGAACGACAGGGTGTTGTCCAGGATCACGCCAAGGTTCTTAGCACTCTGGGAGGAGGACACAAGGGAGTTGTCAACCGTGATGGCGAGATCATGGAACGGGCAGTCCTTCCCCGGGAGGAAGAGCAGCTCCGTCTTGCCGAGGTTCAGCTTGAGCTGGTGATCCGTCATCCACACTGATATGTCTGACAGACATGCAGAGATGCGATTCGCCGCCTGGTTATCAGAAGGGGGAAAGGAGAAGATTAATTGTGTGTCGTCTGCATAGCAATGATAGGAGAGACCATGTGAGGATATGACAGAGCCAAGTGACTTGGTGTATAGCGAGAATAGGAGAGGGCCTAGAACAGAGCCCTGGGGGACACCAGTGGTGAGAGCGCATGGTGCGGAGACAGATTCTCGCCACGCCACCTGGTAGGAGCGACCTGTCAGGTAGGACGCAATCCAAGCGTGGGCCGCGCCGGAGATGCCCAACTCGGAGAGGGTGGAGAGGAGGATCTGATGGTTCACAGTATCAAAGGCAGCAGATAGGTCTAGAAGGATGAGAGCAGAGGAGAGAGAGTTAGCTTTAGCAGTGCGGAGAGCCTCCGTGACACAGAGAAGAGCAGTCTCAGTTGAATGCCCAGTCTTGAAACCTGACTGATTAGGATCAAGAAGGTCATTCTGAGAGAGATAGCAGGAGAGCTGGCCAAGGACGGCACGTTCAAGAGTTTTGGAGAGAAAAGAAAGAAGGGATACTGGTCTGTAGTTGTTGACATCGGAGGGATCGAGTGTAGGTTTTTTCAGAAGGGGTGCAACTCTCGCTCTCTTGAAGACGGAAGGGACGTAGCCAGCGGTCAAGGATGAGTTGATGAGCGAGGTGAGGAAGGGGAGAAGGTCTCCGGAAATGGTCTGGAGAAGAGAGGAGGGGATAGGGTCAAGTGGGCAGGTTGTTGGGCGGCCGGCCGTCACAAGACGCGAGATTTCATCTGGAGAGAGAGGGGAGAAAGAGGTCAAAGCACAGGGTAGGGCAGTGTGAGCAGGACCAGCGGTGTCGTTTGACTTAGCAAACGAGGATCGGATATCGTCAACCTTCTTTTCAAAATGGTTGACGAAGTCATCCGCAGAGAGGGAGGAGGGGGGGGGAGGGGGAGGAGGATTCAGGAGGGAGGAGAAGGTAGCAAAGAGCTTCCTAGGGTTAGAGGCAGATGCTTGGAATTTAGAGTGGTAGAAAGTGGCTTTAGCAGCAGAGACAGAAGAGGAGAATGTAGAGAGGAGTGAGTGAAAGGATGCCAGGTCCGCAGGGAGGCGAGTTTTCCTCCATTTCCGCTCGGCTGCCCGGAGCCCTGTTCTGTGAGCTCGTAGTGAGTCGTCGAGCCACGGAGCAGGAGGGGAGGACCGAGCCGGCCTGGAGGATAGGGGACAGAGAAAATCAAAGGATGCAGAAAGGGAGGAGAGGAGGGTTGAGGAGGCAGAATCAGGAGATAGGTTGGAGAAGGTTTGAGCAGAGGGAAGAGATGATAGGATGGAAGAGGAGAGAGTAGCGGGAGAGAGAGAGCGAAGGTTGGGACGGCGCAATACCATCCGAGTAGGGGCAGAGTGAGAAGTGTTGGATGAGAGCAAGAGGGAAAAGGATACAAGGTAGTGGTCGGAGATTTGGAGGGGAGTTGCAATGAGATTAGTGGAAGAACAGCATCTAGTAAAGATGAGGTCAAGCGTATTGCCTGCCTTGTGAGTAGGGGGGGAAGGTGAGAGGGTGAGGTCAAAAGAGGAGAGGAGTGGAAAGGAGGCAGAGAGGAATGAGTCAAAGGTAGACGTGGGGAGGTTAAAGTCACCCAGAACTGTGAGAGGTGAGCCATCCTCAGGAAAGGAACTTATCAAGGCGTCAAGCTCATTGATGAACTCTCCAAGGGAACCTGGAGGGCGATAAATGATAAGGATGTTAAGCTTGAAAGGGCTAGTAACTGTGACAGCATGGAATTCAAATGAGGAGATAGACAGATGGGTCAGGGGAGAAAGAGAGAATGTCCACTTGGGAGAGATGAGGATTCCAGTGCCACCACCCCGCTGGCTCGATGCTCTAGGGGTATGCGAGAACACGTGGGCAGACGAAGAGAGAGCAGTAGGAGTAGCAGTGTTATCTGTGGTAATCCATGTTTCCGTCAGCGCCAGGAAGTCTAGGGACTGGAGGGTAGCATAGGCTGAGATGAACTCAGCCTTGTTGGCTGCAGACCGGCAGTTCCAGAGGCTGCCGGAGACCTGGAACTCCACGTGGGTCGTGCGCGCTGGGACCACCAGGTTGGAGTGGCAGCGGCCACGCGGTGTGAAGCGTTTGTATGGCCTGTGCAGAGAGGAGAGAACAGGGATAGACAGACACATAGTTGACAAGCTACAGAAGTGTTGTTTCTTGTATTATTGTCTCCTGTGTCTTTAGAGAACTGTTTCACTTTGATATCCTTTTTCTTCTGTCCTGATTTTCTCTTTCTTTTCTTCTGTTAACTAGATATTCTTTGTTGTTCTTCGTTAGCTAGCTAGCTTCTTCCAAAAGAGTCCCTAGCAACTGCTTAGCAACTGGTAAACAATTCAGCTAGCTAAGATAACTACAATTTTATGAAAAATAGTTATTTTTCAAAAGCCTATCTTCTTTGTTTGTTGCTTGTTTTTTCTCCTATTCAGTCTTGCAGTTTTCTTTTGCTTTTTTCCGATGTACTTCACTCTAAAAACCATGTAAATTTCAATATTTGTAGGAGCTCATTTTTCAGCTGCTGCTGCTCAAATTGGAGTTCCGGAACACTATATAACACTATACCTAGCAAAGACTTATCGATGACCTGGAGCCAGTGGGTTTGGCGACAAATATGTAGCGAGGACCAGCCAACAAGAGCATACAGATCGTAGTGGTGGGTAGTATATGGGGCTTTGGTGACAAAACGGGTGGCACTGTGACAGACTGCATCCAATTTGCTGAGTAGAGTGTTGGAGGCTATTTTGTAAATGACATCGCCGAAGTCAAGGAACGGTAGGATAGTCAGTTTTACGAGCGTAAGTTTGGCAGCATGAGTGAAGGAGGCTTTGTTGCGAAATAGGAAGCCGATTTAACTTTGGATTGGAGATGTTTAATGTGAGTCTGGAAGGAGAGTTTACAGTCTAGTCAGACACCTAGGTATTTATAGTTGTCCACATATTCTATGTCAGAACCGTTCAGAGTAGTGATGCTAGTCAGGCTGGCGGGTGCGGGCAGTGATCGGTTGAAGAGCATGGGTTTCGTTTTACTAGCATTTTAAGAGCAGTTGAAGGCCACGGAAGGAGTGTTGTATGGCATTGAAGCTCATTTGGAGGTTTGTTAACACAGTGTCCAAAGAAAGGCCAGATGTATACAGAAAGGTGTCGTCTGCGTAGAGGTGGATCAAAGAATCACCCGCAGCAAGAGTGACATCATTGATATATACAGAGAAAAGAGTCGGCCCGAGAATTGAACACTGTGTCCGGACACGGAACACTGTGTCCGGACAACAGGCACTCCGATTAGACACACTGAACTTTCTCAGAGAAGTAGTTAGTGAACTAGGCATTGCAGTCGTTAGAGAATCCAAGGCGGTTGAGTCTGCCGATAAGAATACGGTGATTGACAGAGTCAAATGCCTTGGCCAGGTCGATGAAGATGGCTGCACAGTACTGTCTTTTGTCGATGGCGGTTATGATATCGTTTAGGACCTTGACGTGGCTGAGGTGCACCCGTGACCAGCTCGGAAACCAGATTGCATAGCGGAGAAGGTACTGTGGGATTCGAAATGGTCGGTGATCTGTTTGTTCACTTGGCTTTCGATGTTTAGGCTACTGATATTTTCTTAATTGACCGCGCATCTTACTGACCGTGCGTCTCGGTGGTTTGGGTATTTTATTTGTCAAAAATACACTTACTGTGTTCCAACGCACATGCTTTTTGTTTCATAGTTGTAACAAAGGCATCCAACCTTTTTACATGCTGTATATCCTACAGTAACAAAGTAAGGAAAATGTAATGTTCTTTCAAATATTTAGATTTAACATTCTGTTTCCTAAGACCTATATAAACACAACCAAATGACATTGGCACGAAGGGGGGGAGGGCAGGGGGTCCAACTTCATGCTGCTTTGAGGATGAAATGCTCAACGTTTTTGTGTTCTATGATATTTGTCTCAAGGCACTGCTAGAGTGTAAAATACACATATTTAGGAAGAGTCAAGGACAGGTGGGTTCAATGTTTTTATTTAAATTAAGTTCTTGACCGTCTTAGCGGTTCTAGTGTTAAATGCTTAATAAAAATGGAGGGCAAATGTATCTTTGTCATATAAACCATATTGCTTAAAGTAAATTACAATGGATTAAGAGCTATTGCTCATTTTTATATTTATTTAACCTTTATTTAACCAGGCAAGTCAGTTAAGAACAAATTCTTAAATAAAAATTCTTCCATTGGTCGTTCCCCACCCAGAAGACCCCTCCCTCCCTGTAATGGAGTCTCTTAGCAGGTATTACAAAATTAACTAAAACAAAATAACCAAAAAAATGTTAGACCTGGATAAGTCGGGGTGGGTAATGAAGAAAACAACCCGAAAAAGTAAATATAACAACAGATATGCAAGCCTAAACAGTCAAATAGGATACTGTAGCTGTAGGCGCACAACAGGCCCAGCATCATCCGAGTTAGGGGAGGGTTTGGTCGTGGTAGGCCGTCATTGTAAAATAAGAATTTGTTCTTAACTGACTTACCTAGTTAAATAAAGTTTTAAAAAATGGGTGTGTTTCCCTGTGGGCCCTGCTTTTTGTTACACATCCATGGGCTTGTCAACACTAAAGATAACAATTATATAATTAATATAACGTTCCTTTATGAAAAACAATGCTAATGCTATTCCCATGTAGTCAGGCAATCCCACTTGCTGGGCGGCAGGTAGCCTAGTGGTTAGAGCGTTGGACTAGTAACCGAAAGGTTGCAAGATCAAATTCCCGAGCTGACAAGGTAAAAATCTGTCGTTCTGCCCCTGAACAAGGCAGTTAACCCACTGTTCCTAGGCCGTCATTGAAAATAAGAATTATTTATTTAACTAGGCAAGTCAGTTAAGAACAAATTCTTATTTTCAATGACGGCCTAGGAACAGTGGGTTAACTGCCTTGTTCAGGGGCAGAAAGGTAAAATACAAATTATCTTGGAATTTGAAAGGCCAAAATGTTCCTAATAAACGTTCCAGCTTTCTTCATATCCTAGCAAGAAACCATATTGATTTAGTAATGCTCCAAGAAACACACCTGCTCCATAAGGACGCACATAGAATGTGGAAACATTTGTAGAAACTGGCTGCTTTTTCATCAGCCCCAAACCAAACTAAAGGTGTAATCATAATTATACATAAGAAACTCAATCACCATCTTGGGTTAAGGCGAAGACCAAGAAGGCAGAATCACTTTCCTTAAATGAATCCATAATGGAAAGACAATTACCTTTTATTAGTGTGTATACTCCGAATTCATATAATTTTGATGCTCTGAACAGCATATTGTTAGAATTAACTGAATTGCATCTGGTTATTGGGAAAACATGAATGCCATTTTGGACATGCGAGACAAATCTAATAAGACCAACTGCATTCCATACACAACCAAGGCTCTCCAGCATATACTCTCTGATTACAACCTCATTGATGCATGGCGAACACATAATCCTAAAGCTAAAGAGTACACTTTCAACTCAAACAGGGATAAAACATTCTAACAAATTAATTTCATACTATTTCCTACAACTCTTTTCTTTGATCAAGAAAATAGAAATTTGACATACTGGATGACCACCACGTTTACTACTGCCAACTTCAAATCTTGGATATCTACTATTCTCTGCCTTGTTTAAATGTTTTTTTTTACCAGGTCCTAGCCTATTAGAGGCGTTCCAGAGGATTGCAAACAACCTTGTTATTTACATCCTATTTTGGACTCGGAAGTGTCAATGTATGGTTCATACATACATAATAAAACATCTGCAGTCCTCTCCCAGCGGTGAAAGGCACAGAATCCTTACATTTTTACCTGGCATCATTTAGTGCACGAGACACGCGCTCGTTCACGTCATGTAGCCTAGTGAGGCATGTGCTCTGAAGCGAGCGGGATTGCCTGACTACATGGGTTTAACATTAGTTATTTTCATAACAGCGAAAATACATTGAATAAATCTATCAAATCCACGCATCATAAGTTAGATCTATTAGACCTTGTCGTTTTTTCATTTCATTTTCAATAGGCTACATTTTTCTGAAAACCAAACACAAAATGTGCAAAAAAATTGCATTTTAGCCAGACAAATACATTAGAAGACAATTGTCAAACCGATCAGAAACACTATGCTCACAATCTGTATCTCCTAAATGGTGTCGCTGGTGTATTTAGTTAGAAGTTTGGAATATATTGCACAATAGACTAGGGTTTTTACCGGGTGTGAATCTCAACACAACAAACATAACTTTGATGTGCTAGAGAAATATATACTTCCAAATTTCACCCATTTTTCAGATGAAAATACATCACCCTACCTTTCTATTGTTTCAACCATCCATATCATATAATTCCATGCCATTTTTCCTTATAGACGTACACACAGGTATTCCATGATATGTGGTAATAATCCATCACTGCAGTTAATTGCCAGTGATCATCATTCATCACGTACGCAAATGCAATATATAATCATTACACTACTTTCAAAGAGTCGGGCAATTGATGCAATCATGTCAGTAGGCATTAACCTTTCCATTATATGAAATGCATTCTCACAATTGCTTGCTTGCCATACTAGTCTGTACAACAAGGGATTAGCCAGCCACAACCAAACTTTGAGAGACGATGTTGATTGGCAGGTGGAATGATGTTCCAATGATGTTGCAAGGTTAAAGACCAAATAGTTAAAAAGTATAAGATTGATGGTGTTCATAATTTTGTCTCTGCGCTCTACAGACAATTCCTTCAACCTCATGGCTTGGTTTTTGCTCTGACGTACATTGTCAACTGTGGGACATTATACACTGCATTCGGAAGGTATTCAGAACCCTTGACTGCACTCGTCAATCTATACACAATTACCACATAATGACACATTTTTGCAAATGTATTATTAAAAGTAAACTGAAATATCACATTTACATAAGTATTCAGACCCTTTACTCAGTAATTTGTTGAAGCACCTTTAGCAGCGATTACAGCCTCAAGTCTTCTTGGCTATGACGCTACAAGCCTGGCACACCTGTATTTGGGAAGTGTCTCCCATTCTTCTCTGCAGATTCTCTCAATCTCTGTCAGATTGGATGGGGAGCGTCACTGCACAGCAATTTTCAGGTCTCTCCAGAGATGTTCGATCGGATTCAAGTCCGGGCTTTGGCTGTGCCACTCAAGGATCCTGACTAGTCTCTCAGTCCCTGCTGCTGAAAAACATCCCCACAGCATGATCCTGCCACCACTATTCATTCCAAAGAGTTCAATCTTGTTTCTCATGGAGAGTCAGAGTCGTTTAGGTGCCTTTTGGCCTTTTGGCAAACTCCAAGCGGGCTGTCATGTGCCTTTTACTGTGGAGTGGCTTCCATCTGGCCACTACCAGTGGTGGAAAAAGTACCCAATTGTCATACTTGAGTAAACGATACCTTAATAGAAAAGAAACTCACCCAGTGAAATACTACTTGAGTAAAAGTCTAAAAGTATTTTCTTTTAAATATACTTTAGTATCAAAAGTAAATGCAATTGCAAAAATATACTTTTAAAAGTAAAATTATAAATTATTTCAAATTGCTTATATTAACCAAACTGCACAATTTGTTTGTTTTTGTTAATTTACGGATAGCTAGGGGAACACTCCAACACGAAGCTTATGTGTTTAGTGAGTCCGCCAGATCAGAGGCAGTAGGGACAAAATAACCTAAATGTGGAATAAGTCAAGGGGTCTGAATACTTTCCGAAGGCACTGTATACTTGGGATATTGTTTTTCAACAGGAAAAGTAAAAAAAAAATAGCTGGATTGTGTCTTTAATGTCAGACCAGGCAAGACTGAACGGGCATTATAAAGAAAGGAAAAGCTGCACACTAGTAGATCCGATGCATTAATCTATTCAACAATCTTTTGACAGCTAAACTGTCTTAATCAGGGTGCATAGATCCCCAAATTTATATTGGTCTATTTATTTTGAAGTGACCTGTATTCTGTTTGTAATGAAAAGCGCTATATAAAATAAATGTATTATTGTTATAATGCTAGCACAGTTTGGGAACGGGAGTTAAAAGGAGTGAAAACTAGCAGTTGAGAACTGACTAAATCAGTCTGGTAACCATCTGAGGGACTGGTCAGCATCATCCCAGGGACCGGTGCCGGTCACAGACCAGAGGTTGAGAAACACTGGTCTACGTAGAGGAAAACTGCTAGATAAGTAATAAACAGCCCTCTGCTAAAATAAGGCTGAGGGAGAGAGTGGGAGTGTAATGCTATTTATATCCATCTCTGTTTGCATGGCCTGAAGGAGATGTACACCTACCTGGCACAGGAGCTGAAAAGGCTTGCTGCGGCTCATGGGGAGAGACTGCTGCACACCCCACACAACCCCATATCACTGGGTAAGATACAGCGCACACAACCCCATATCACTGGGTAAGATACACCCTCACACAACCCTATCACTAGGGAAGATACAGCGCACACAACTCCATAGCAGTGGTTAAGATGCCTCTTACACAACCCTTATCACACTTAAGAATTGCAATACCTCAGATCCAGTAATTTAGGGCTAATCCAGAGATAAGAAATTAGCCCAGAGGTTCATCCAGAGATCTCTGGATTAGCCCTAAATTACTGGATCTGAGGTATTGCAATTCTTAAATCAGAGTAAAGTTCCTTTCACATTACACAATATTCACCTGAAATGTCATATTGGTACGATATTCTTAGTTTGGGGCATCCTATGGGAATATTGGAGCAAAATTTGTGTGGTGTGAAAGTTTCTACGAATGCTGTCTACATCCGAAATCTAAACATGCTTGATTGACCCCAATGCAAATTTCATTCTACATTACAACTTAGTGTGTAGAGTGAAAGGTAATATATTTCAAAATGTCTATTAGTAGCTATTTTCTCTCCATAGTCAGTCCTTGTAAGCTTGCAATTAATCTAAAGCTTTAACTCCAGTAAAGTTCAAACAAGCTAGCGTATGCATGTCACAGCACTTTTCTGCTCGATGCATGCTGGGTGAATATTGCTTCTATGTCTGTAAAATTGGGGACTTATGACAAAGTAAAAGATGTACATTTCCTGTGAATTCCAATGTTGTGTTGACCTTTTTGTTTGTGCATGTTTTCATGTAGCCATGTCTCTGGATGGCCTCCAGACACAGAGCAGCAAGTCTGTGACTCAACTGGGCTCCATGCTGTTCACCAGGCAGGTGTCTGGGGCCAGGTAATTATTTAACTAGGCAAATTCTTATTTACAATGAGGTCCTAACCCGGGTGACACTGGGCCAATTGTGTGCCGCCCTATGGGACTCCTAATCACGGCCGGTTGTGATACAGCCTGGAATCGAACTAGGGTCTGTAGTGACGCCTCTAGCACTGACATGCAGTGCCTTAGACCGCTGTGCCAAACAAAGTTTTTTTCCCCAGCTCAGTGGAGACCAGCGGGACAATTTAATATGTGAGTTGAGGTAGTGGGGGGAGTCTCTGAAGAACCTCTTTGTATACAAAAAGTAGCCAGTGCGGGGCCCTTCTGGTAGTCAGAGACTCCCAGCCAACAGAACTATACAAAATGCAGTGATGTGTAAGAAAATTGTCCCCAGTGATAAAACGCAGTGCTGAGTGATAGAATGAGTCTAAAGGTTTTAAAACAGAGGCTGCCGCATGCATGTAGATTATATCACCATAATCAAGTACTGGGAGAAGCATTGCTTGAACAATCTTCCTTCTACTTTCCAAAGTGAGGCAGGATTTATTTCTATAAAAGAAACCAATCTTAATTCTGTGCTTTTTTAGTCAGTTTTTCAATGTAAATCCAAATACCGAACTACTTATAATGGAGAACTTACTCAATTTGGGCTCCCTTTAATGTGCAAATACACATGTCGTCAGGGTCAATATTACAACACCTAGAGACAACATAAATGTGGCTTTATTAGGATTTAGAACTAGTTTAAGATTAGTATGCAATTATTTCTTTTTTTGAGTCAAAACCATGATGGTCATGAATGGCCTGCTGCACTGAGTGGGCACAGGAGTAAATAACTGTATCATCTGGGTAGAGATTAATGTTACAGGTTTTAACAGATAGACTAATATTATTTATATAAATCGCCAAAATCGACCCCTGCGGCACACCTTTTATAATATTGAGGAAACTGCATTTGATACCGTCAGTAAGCACACATTGTGTCCTGTCCATTAGATTGTTTTTGAACCAATTGCAAGATGCCTGATCTAGGCCTATTTCAGACAACCTTTGAACAAGTATGAAATGGTCAACTGTATCAAACGCCTTTGACAGGTCAATAAATAAGGCTGCACAATGATTTTTATAGCACATCATTTAAGACAAGTGTAGCCGCTGAAACAGCGATAAAACCAGATTGGTGCTCATTAAGAATAGAATGAGAAGGTAAAAAAGTTATAAGCTGAGAGTTGGCGAGGGAAATTGGACGGTAGTTATCCAAGTCAGAAGGATCTTTGTGTAGGGGGAGGACTTGTGCCGTTTTCCAGACTTTGTCAAGTTTAAAATACAACATACAAAATGCATATAAATAAAAATAACAAGTACTGGTAGATAGAACAGTCCAAGTAAACCAAGACAACAGCCATATTTGTAAATTAATAAAGAAAATACAATCCTCAACATGTCTCTTACTAATGTCTTGAAGTGACCAAAAAACACTTGGGAGTCTGATTTTAGGGTATTTTTGAATACATTCCAGTTATGGGCATGTAAAAACTAAAAGCCGGTTTACCTAGGTCAGTAGGGACAAAAGGGTTTAAAAGAAATTGCCATTCATGGGCGCGAGTGAGGTATTTCTCCTGTATGTCATGAGCGATGTGAGGTAGTATGGTAGTTTCTGCAGGAGAGCTTTGTAAAATATATCCTGGTTTACAGAGGGGGCAGAAGAGTGAAGCACAGTGTCATCAGCATAAAAGTGTTGCTTACAGTTCTTCATTAAGGAACCAATATCGGTAATATAAAACGTGGACAGAACTGTCCCTAAAATGGACCCCTGAGGAACACCTTTTGTGACCTCTAGGAATAGTGAAGTTTCAAATGTTATTAGTCGTATGGAATGTGCATGGTATACAGGCAAGTTCCTTCTCGACAATGCAACAACAATAAGATATAATGAAATATAAGAATACAAACATAAAGTAAATGGCAGCAACTATACATTAAGATCTATCCGTAGAGGTAGTTATTGTACCACTAGAGGACAATCTACGCAGTAAAGTCCACAGTACAATTGTTTTATTTAAATGTTTTTAAAAAAAAAAAAATTATCTAAAGAGCATGCAATAACATTATCAACAAAGAAAGCAGCTGAGATGGTACTATGTCCCTGTCTAAATCCTGATTGATACAGTTGATGTCGGAAGTTTACATACACCTTAGCCAAATACATTTAAACTTAGTTTTTCACAATTCATGACATTTAATCCTAGTAAAAATTCCCTTCCACAACTTTGGAAGTATGCTTGGGGTCATTGTGCATTTGGAAGACCCATTTGCGACCAAGCTTTAACTTCCTGACTGATGTCTTGAGATGTTACTTCAATATATCCACATCATTTTCCCGCCTCATGTTTCCATCTATTTTGTGAAGTGCGCCAGACCCTCTTGCAGCAAAGCACCCCCACAACATGATGCTGCCACCCCCGTGCTTCACAGTTGGGATGGTGTTGTTCGGCTTGCAAGCCTCCCCCTTTTTCCTCCAAACATAACAATGGTCATTATGGCCAAACAGTTATATTTTTGTTTCATCAGACCAGAGGACATTTCTCCAAAAAGTACGATATTTTTCCCCATGTGCAGTTGCAAACCGTAGTCTGGCTTTTTTTATGGCGGTTTTGGAGCAGTGGTTTCTTCCTTGCTGAGCGGCCTTTCAGGTTATGTCGATATAGGACTCGTTTTACTGTGGATATAGATACTTTTGTACCTGTTTCCTCCAGCATCTTCACAAGGTCCTTTGCTGTTGTTCTGGGATTGATTTGCACTTTTCGCACCAAAGTACGATCATATCTAGGAGACAGAACGCGTCTCCTTCCTGAGCGGTATGACAGCTGCGTGGTCCCATGGTGTTTATACTTGCGTACTATTGTTTGTACAGATGAACGTGGTACCTTCAGGCGTTTGTAAATTGCTCCCAAGGATGAGCCAGACTTGTGAAGGTTTACAATTATTTTTCTGAGGTCTTGGCTGATTTCTTTCGATTTTCCCATGATGTCAAGCAATGAGTTTGAAGGTAGGCCTTGAAATGCATCCACAGGTACACCTCCAATTGACTCAAATGATGTCAATTAGCCTATCAGAAGCTTCTAAAGCCATGACATCATTTTCTGGAATATTCCAAGCTGTTTAAAGGTAGAGTCAACTTAGTGTATGTAAACCTCTGACCCACTAGAATTGTGATACAGTGAATTATAAGTGAAATAATCTGTCTGTAAACAATTGTTGGAAAAATTACTTGTCATGCACAAAGTAGATGTCCTAACCGACTTGCCAAAACTATAGTTTGTTAACAAGAAATTTGTGGAGTGGTTGAAAAACTAGTTTAAATGACTCCAACTTAAGTGTATGTAAACTTCTGACTTCAACTGTATGTGTTTAGAATACAGTTCCTGGATAAGGAGGAATGAAGTTGAGTTTATCAAGAGTACATTCAATTGCAACTTTTTATGCATTTTCTTTTTTATTCTGGTCCCACCTAATAGTTTGTGATGAGGCAAGGAAGACAAAAGGAAGGTGGACATATTTTTAAACATCCTCATAAATTATTAATTTGGTCTTTCAGCTGTGAATTTTTTTTTTCTTCCAAGTGTCAAAGCACCTTGTCCTATTACCACAGGGTTACCTCCTATTTTCCTGGAAGTGAACACATTCATTTTCAATGTTTTAAAGAAATGAATCTGTCATACAATAATCGTATAGCCTAGTACAGCTGAAATAACATTTTCCCCTTTTCAGATATTAATGAGCTTTGCATGTTCGTTCAAACAGGAAGCAATTTTGTAGTATGGGATACATTTGCTATCCCTTTCTCTTTTGTGGGCGTTTCTTCCAAGCAGCATTTTTAAACTTGCTTGTTTCAAGACAATTGCTGCAAAACAAATTTGAAATAAACGGATGAAAACAAAAAAAAGGGGGTAATTATTAACACATGATCTCATTGCAAAAACCAGAGGTTCTCTCTCCCCACTTGAACCAAATCCAACAATTACAATAAAAGTACCTGTAATAACAGTAGTAATAATAATAAGCATTGTAGTTACTCTTTGGCTGTGTGGTAATGGTAATGTCTGTTTTCAGGGTGGTTGCCCTTGGTAACAAACAGATGGTGAGCGGTCACATGTTCTGTGGCTTCATGTCCCACTCGGAGGCGTACCCACACCCCTATCTCAACGCCGCCTCGGCTGTTGGCATCACACGGGATGACGTGACACTGTGCATCAAAAGACTGGACAAGTGCCTGAAGAGCCTCAGGAAGGAAAGCAGTACAAGAAGTGGTTCACCATTGCCTCTCACAGGCCAGGAGGACCATGCTGGAGAGTGAAGAAAAAGATGTAGGGAAAAAGTGCTCATGTACTTTTTCAGATAGTAACATTTTATGCCTAGTGAAAATCTTCAAACCCCTTCCTTTCACAGTTGTCACATTTTGCTGCCTTAAATGTTAACCTTAAAAAGGATTACAATTACAGGAGTCTTTTCAAATGAATAAAAAACAAAGATTTATTAATTGCATAGGTCTTCACACCTCTTGCTGTGGCATATCTAAGTAAGTTCAGGAGCAAATAAATGTGACACCTGTGGTGTGAAGACACTGTATATGAGCTTAAACCTGAAATAATGATTCTTGGTCCATGGAAGTATAGGTCTTCTAAAATGTCACCATTATTAACACGACAATACTGCATTCCAGCGGCACTGTGGAAAGCAAGTTCTGTGTGACTAATGCTATTTGCTTGTACAGATTTACACTGATAATTTATCCAATGTCTGTATGAATTGGTTGCATTCACTAAAGACACCACTGATCATAATGACATTGAGGCAATAGTGTGGTCTGTATACAGTACCTTCAGAAAGTATTCACACCCCTTGACTTTTTCCACATTTTCTTGTTACAGCATGAATTTAAAATGGATGTACATTTTTTGTCACTGGTCTACACACAGTACCCCATAATGTCAAAGTGGAATTATGTTTTAGACAATTTTACAAATTTAATAAAAAATGAAAGGGTTGAGCCAATAAGTTTAACCCCTTTGTTAGGGCAAACCTAAATACTTACCCAGAAAGACTCAGCTGTAATCGCTGCCAAAAGTGATTCTAACGTATCGACTTGGGTGTGAATACTTGCACTAAGTAACCAAAAGTATGTGGGATACCTGCTTGTCGAACATCTCATTCCAAAATCATGGGCATTAATATGGAGTTGGTCCCCCTTTTCTGCTATAACAGCCTCCACTTTTATGGGAAGACTTCCACTAGTTGTTGGAACATTGCTGAAGGGACTTGCTTTCATTCAACCACAAGAGCATTAGTGAGGTCGGGCACTGATGAGTGATTAGGCCTGGCTCGCAGTCGGCATTCCAATTCATCCCATGGGTGTTCAATGGGGTTGAGGTCAAGGCTTTGTGCAGGCCAGTCAAGTTCTTCTAAACTGATCTCGACAAATCGTTAATGTATGGACTTTGCTTTGTGCACGGCGGCATTGTCATGCTGAAACAGGAAAAGGCCTTCCCCAAACTGTTGCCACAAAGTTGGAAGCACAGAATCATCTAGAATGTCATTGTATGCTGTAGCATTAAGATTTCCCTTCACTGGAACTAAGAGACCTAGCCCGAACCATGAAAAACAGCCCCAGACCATTATTCCTCCTCCACCAAACTTTACAGTTGGCACTTGCATTGGGGCAGGTAGCGTTCTCCTGGCATCCGCCAAACCCAGATTCATCAGTCGGACTGCCAGACGGAGAAGCGTGATTCATCACTCCAGAGAAGGCATTTCCACTGCTCCAGAGTCCAATTGCCGCCAGCTTTACACCACTCCAGCTGACGCTTGGCATTGCATATGGTGATCTTAGGCTTGTGTACGGCTGCTCGGCCATGAAAACCAGACGAACAGTTCTTGTGCTGATGTTGCTTCCAGAGGCAGTTTGGAACTCGGTAGTGAGTGTTGCAACCGAGGACAGACGTTTTTTACGCACTACACACTTCAGCACTCGGCGGTCCCGTTCTGTGAACTTGTGTGGCCTACCACTTCGCGGCTGAGCCGCTGTTGCTCCTAGACGTTTCCACTTCACAATAACAGCACTTACACTTGACCGGTGCAGCTCTAGCAGGGCAGAAATTTGACAAACTGACTTCTTGAAAAGGTGGCATGCTATGACGGTGCTATAAGGCCAATCTATTGCCAATGTTTGTCTATGGAGATTACATGGCTGTGTGCTTGATTTTATACACCTGTCAGCAACGGGTGTAGCTGAAATAGCTGAATGCACACATTTGAAGGGGTGTCCACATACGTTTGTATATATAAACTCAGCAAAAAAAAAGAAACGTCTCTTTTTCAGGACCCTGTCTTTCAAAGAAAATTCGTAACAATCCAAGTTACTACACAGATCTTCATTGTAAAGGGTTTAAACACTGTTTCCCATGCTTATTCAATGAACCATAAACAATTAATAAACATGCACCTGTGGAACGGACGTTAAGACACTAACAGCTTACAGACGGTAGGCAATTAAGGTCACAGTTATGAAAACTTAGGACACTCAAGAGGCCTATCTAATGACTCTGAAAAACGCCAAAAGAAAGATGCCCAGGGTCCCTGCTCATCTGCGTGAACGTGCCTTAGGCATGCTGCAATGAGGCATGAGGACTGCAGATGTGGCCAGGGCAATATATTGCGATGTCAGTACTGTGAGACGCCTAAGACAGTGCTACAGGGAGACAGGACGGACAGCTGATTGTCCTCGCAGTGGCAGACCATGTGTAACAACACCTGCACAGGATCCGAACATCACTCCTGCAGGACAGGTACAGGATGGCAACAACAACTGCCTGAGTTACACCAGGAACGCACAATCCCTCCATCAGTGCTCAGACTGTCCACAATAGGCTGAGAGAGGCTAGACTGAGGGCTTGTAGGCCTGTTGTAAGGCAGGTCCTCACCAGACATCACCGGCAACAACGTTGCCTATGGGCACAAACCCACCGTCGCTGGACCAGACAGGACTGGCAAAAAGTGCTCTTCACTAACGAGTAACGGTTTTGTCTCACCGGGGGTGATGGTCGGATTCACGTTTATCGTTGAAGGAATGAGCGTTAGACCGAGGCCTGTACTCTGGAGCGGGATTGATTTGGAGCGGTATGTAACAGCATCATCGGACTGAGCTTGTTGTCATTGCAGGCAATCTCAACGCTGTGCGTTACAAGGAAGACATCCTCCCTCATGTGGTACCCTTCCTGCAGGCTCTGGTTTGCTTAATATAAGGAATTTGAAATGATTTCTACTTTTACTTTTGATACTTAAGTATATTTGAAACCAAATACTTTTTAGACTTTTAGTCAAGTAGAATTTTACTGGGTGACTTTTACTTTTAAGGTATCTTTACATTTACTCAAATATGACAGTTGGGTACTTTTTCCACTACTGCGTGAAAATCTCTCTAGGACAAGATGACTTATCAATATATTTGCCTGTATTTACCCCCCAAAAATGAAACGTTAATTAGCTGCTAATGTGGTTAAAGAACTACAAATTCCATGATGATCTGGGCAAGACTGCCGAAACGAAGCAAAGGTAAGAATATGTGTATTAACTATCTAAATGTAGTGAATAAATTGGCAACATTTCTTTAAACGGACTGTTAACGGTCTTGTTCAAGTTTTAAATTGACACAATACCTGTAAGCAAAGGTGTCAGCTAGAGATGATGTGCAGGAGCTTGCAGGGATTTGTAGTTTTGCACGGTCTACTTTGATGCTAATTAGCATTTTCGAATCTGAGAGTAAAGAGAGCCAAATATATTGATAAAAGTCACCTTATCCGAGAGAGATTTACATGTGATCGATTCTATTAAAATGTAACATGTTTCAAGTTTAACTGTAGTTTGTATCCTGTTTAGTGAATGATTACTGTGAGAATTAATGGAGTTTAGGCCATTAATTTAGGAAGGTTGACCTAATCAGAAAAGAGGAAATTGCCTAGGATCAGAGAGCAGGGTCAGGCCCAGGACAATGAAGATGGACAGGTTGTGATTCTGACATCTAGCTAAACCAAGAGAGGACCATGGACATTCCACAGGGGGAAAGGAGGGAAACTCATCGGGTTCATAAAATGTATAGCTGGGGAGGTGACACCTACAAGAGGGTGGGGACCAAAAGGAGGGAAGAGTATAATATGTTTTGTGAACTTTCTAAATGTGTGCACACAGCTGACTGTATCCTTGGTATTAAATACTTGAAACTTCTCTTGAGCTTTTGGTCTTAATTCCTTATTGCAGAGAGGTTGCAATAGCATTTTTCTTTTTAATACATGGTTATCAAAACGTCACGCCAGGGTAAGCCTTCACGAAACACAGCCCTTATTTTAAGTGTTTCTAAAATCCCCAAGTAAAAAAAATGAATGGTGGAAAAACTATTGGAACCATTTCTGTTTGACTGCTAAGTTTTATGGGTATTATGGCACCTCCAATGTGGGGCTCTATGGTCTAGGCTAAAATAGCCTCTATCATGCTCTATGGATACAATCTAATAATACCAGGTGGGTACAGTAAATCAATTACATTTACATTTACATTTAAGTCATTTAGCAGACGCTCTTATCCAGAGCGACTTACAAAATGGTGCATTCACCTTATGATATCCAGTGGAACAACCACTTTACAATAGTGCATCTAAATCTTTTAAAGGGGGGGTTAGAAGGATTACTTTATCCTATCCTAGGTATTCCTTAAAGAGGTGGGGTTTCAGGTGTCTCCGGAAGGTGGTGATTGACTCCGCTGTCCTGGCGTCGTGAGGGAGCTTGTTCCACCATTGGGGTGCCAGAGCAGCGAACAGTTTTGACTGGGCTGAGCGGGAACTGTGCTTCCTCAGAGGTAGGGGGGCCAGCAGGCCAGTGGTGGATGAACGCAGTGCCCTTGTTTGTGTGTAGGGCCTGATCAGAGCCTGAAGGTATGGAGGTGCCGTTCCCTTCACAGCTCCGTAGGCAATCACCATGGTCTTCTAGCGGATGCGAGCTTCAACTGGAAGCCAGTGGAGAGAGCGGAGGATTACCTTGGCTAGTCTTTCAACCAGTCTGTAAAGAAGCATGTAAACACTTTTCGATTACTTTAGTAATGTGGAATACATTGAAGGCTTTTGCATATGTAATTTCTGTGTTCAATATTTGCAATTACAATCCTTGCCAAACCTTTCAATGGGAACATTATGCCATAGACATGTCAGATGACCATAGTGATATGCAAAAATTGTTTACTCAGTGGTGTCACAGGCCGGCTCATAGCCTGTGGTAAAAATGAGGGGACATCATCAACAGGCCAATTCAAAAGGTTCTTTATTGTAAACAAATCTATTAACTCTAAACAAAGAAAAAGGAATGAGGTGTGGAAATGTCATAATGTAGGGTGTATGTTAAGTGCATGGATGTGTGACCATGACTGTGTGGGAACAAACAAAACAGGATCATACCTGGAGGAACAGGGAGAGCGAAAGAGAGATGTTAGTGGAGCAGTTTTATACCCTGAGCCCAGGTGGCTCCAATCACGCCAGCTCCAATCACTAATGACCCTCCTCTGCCTGCAGGAGGAACCGCCCCTACACTGCAGAGGAGGAGCCGTGACAGTGGTTTAACATGGAGGAATTTCCTTTATCTGCCACAAATGTGAGATTCCTTCTACTTTTGTCTAATCCATTCAATAACTTTTTGTTGCCACTGGATTTCAAATAATCAAACGGATTGCATAATGTAAAAAACAACTGTTTCCATTTGAAATGTTTTCTGCTGGACATAAATACTTTGGAATGAGATACAGTGCACATCCAAACATTATCCCATTCAGATCACATGCCTCTGATGTAAACGTCATGCACGTGCATATATGCGGTTTCATCAGATTGCAAGTAAAAAAAAATATTTACCAATCCCAGTCTGCCCCTTTAAAGCTTTTGTATTGATCAAGTTGACTGCAATATGTAAATCTTAGGAAGTCTATCTGCCACTATAGTTTCATTTAAAGAAGCACTTAAGGAAGCAATATCCCACATATAAATACAGTAATGTACACATGCTTAAGGGTAAACTAATATGTTTTGAGCAATATTTTCAAAAACTTAAGGAGTAGGCCATTCAAGGAGTTGGTCTAATGGTTCCTTCTGATGAGAAATAGGCAAGCTCGTGTACTGTGTGAAGGCATTGGGCGCAAGCCTCTGTCCAGGCGTTACTTATGCCTGCCAGATTTTACAACGCCTGGATAGGTATTTTGCGTATCAGCTAACCATATCATATATTATAGCAATATGTCCATCAGTGACACAGTCGATGACATGGCACGCAACCATTGGTTGATGCATGCAACGTCTGAGCGGGAGAACACGACCAAATCATGTATTGCTTGAGTGGACTTTATGCAAACTGGAAACCACATATCCTGTGGCTGCATTTATTGTAGCTGGGGATTTTAACAAAGCAAATTTGAAGAAAATGCTACCGAAGTTCTAACAACACAGACTGCAGTACTCGTGCTGCTAAAACACTCGATAAGGCCCTCCCTTCGGGAAATCTTACCACGACTCCATATTGGCTCCTCCCTTCGTATAGGCAGAAATTCAAACAGGAAGTCCCCGTGCTAAGGACTATTCAACGCTGGTCTGACCAATCAGAATCCACGCTTCAAGATTGTTTTGATCACGCGGACTGTGATATGTTCCGGGTAGCCTCTGACAATAACATAGACAAATACACTGATACAGTGACTGAGTTTATCAGGAAGTGTATAGGAAGAAGAATTATAGTAGACGGTTTGTGTTCGAAAGTGAATGATGACCTATTTTATGTGTCACGTGGTTGTGCCCATTTATGTACATCTGGTCCGCATGTTCTCACGTTATCGAATGAGTGCTTATGTAACCTGATAGTGCAGCTGTTTGGGGTAAAGCCTGTGTTTGCACTAAAGCTGTCCTGGTGAATGTTGTGTAGTGACCTTGTTGAACTGTGGAATGTGTTTGAACATTTGAAAGAGTTGTGAATTAGTTTTTTTGTAGTGAGCTTATGTCTCTGCTGTTTAGTGATCTTGTATATGAAACAGTAATTTCCGGGGAGGGGGGGTGGGTATGCCTCAGTATAAGTAAAGAGCTGTGAACACTACAAGTGACAAGACACCTCAAGAGAGAAGAACCACAGATAATTCTAAAGAAGAAAGAAATAAAACATGTCTCATAGACCAATTGTTGGTGTATTGTGTCCTTCGTATTATGAACACAATGACAAAACCATCGAAGCCATTCTTTGTGAGGCCCCTGATTGTTTTAATGCTGTGGTGGATATGAGTGACGGACATATGGGTTACATTTTGCAACCGGACGATTCAACGGTGAAGATTTTCACAAACGGCTGCCTCAACACCCTTTTTCAACCAAAAACAGGGAGTTTTTCTCCTGCGTTGCGGATGAGAGAATGGCTTAAGTTAAGACTTGCTCTAGTTTAGATCGAACAGGCCCTCAGTGGAACATCCCTGCCGGGGTACGCATTGGAAGAGGAAGTCTGCGGGCGAGATGATTTGAAGGCCATAAGAATCTCTTCAGTGCCATATAGTCCAATCTCCAAAGTGACCATTTTAGGTTGTGCCGAATTCAATAGTCCAAATGTAACCAAATCCGTTAGTTCGTATGTATTTTAAAAAGCCTGCACAGAGGTCAACTATTTTGTGCCCGTCTTTAGCTTTAGGTGGGGAGATTACTTTAAAGTCCTTGAAATCATGAAACAAGTAGAAAATCTTTTCCAACATCGTGAACATTTACGTCGATGGGCCCTTCTGTCTTCATGACATAACATGGGCCTAAAGGCAAGAAGGCTGATCTATCAGGGGAAAGAAAACATACAAAACCTGGAAGGCGTTGGAGATCAAGGGGGGATGAGACAGTGTCGGAACCGGTCACATCTTGATGATGGGGATTTAGAGACGGATCGTAGTGTTGGCTTACAATAGATCATTCCCAAAGCCTTTTTCTCTAAGAAAGGAATTAAAGAATAATTACGTATAAACAGTTGAATGTACAGTTGAAGTCGGAAGTTTACATACACCTTAGCCAAATAAATTTAAACTCAGTTTTTCACAATTCCTGACATTTAATCCTAGTAAAAATACTCTGTCTAGGTCAGTTAGGATCACCACTTTATTTTAAGAATGTGAAATGTCAGAATAATAGTAGAGAGAATGATTTATTTCAGCTTTTATTTCTTTCATCACATTCCCAGTGTTATGTCGTGTGTGTAGGTGGCAGGAAAGTCAGGCGCAGGAGAATCAAACTTGGTATAAATGGGGTAGTTTAATAATGTAAAACAAAAACTCCAAAACCAAAGTACATAATAAAATAAACGTGGGTACAAGAACCAGTCGCGCACCAATCCATAATCACGAGCATAACAACAAACAATCTCTGACAAGGATATGAGGGGGAAACAAATGGTTAAATACATAACATGTAAAGAATGGGATTGGAACCAGGTGTGTAGGAAGACTAGACAAAACCAATGGAAAATTAAAAATGGATCAATGATGGCTAGAAGACTGGTGACGTCGACCGCCGAGCACCGCCCGAACAAGGAGAGGCATCGACTTCGGCTGAAGTCGTGACACCCAGTGGGTCAGAAGTTTACATACACTCAATTACTATTTGGTAGCATTGCCTTTAAATTGTTTAACTTGGGGCAAATGTTTTGGGTAGCCTTCAACAAGCTTCCCACAATAAATTGGGTGAATTTTGGTCCATTCCTCCTGACAGAGCTGGTGTAACTGAGTCAGGTTTGTAGGCCTCCGTGCTCACACACGCTTTCTCAGTTCTGCCCACATATTTTCTATAGGGTTGAGGTCAGGGCTTTGTGATGGCCACTCCAATACCTTGACCTTGTTGTCCTTAAGCCATTTTGCCACAACTTTGGAAGTATGCTTGGGGTCATTGTCCATTTGGAAGACCCATTTACAACCAAGCTTTAACTTCCTGACTGATGTCTTGAGATGTTGCTTCAATATATCCACCTAATTGTCCTGCCTCATGATGCCATCTATTTTGCGCACCAGTCCCAATGTATGTACATGTACAGTTGAAATCGAAAGTTTACATAAACTTAGGTAGGAGTCATTAAAACTCATTTTTCAACAGCTCAGTAAATTTCTTCTTAACAAACTATAGTTTTGGCATCTACTTTGTGCATGACACAAGTCATTTTTCCAACAATGGTTTACAGACAGATTATTTCACTTATAATTCACTGTATCACAATTACAGTGGGTCAGAAGTTTACATACACTAAGTTGACTGTGCCTTTAAACAGCTTGGAATATTCCAGAAAATGATGTCATGTCATTAGAAACTTCTGATAGGCTAATTGACATCATTTGAGTCAATTGGAGGTGTACCTGTGGATATATTTCAAGGCCTACCTTCAAACTCAGTGCCTCTTTGCTTGACAACATGGGACAATTAAAATAAATCAGCCATGACCTCAGAAAAAAGAATTGTAGACCTCCACAAGTCTGGTTCATCCTTGGGAGCAATTTCCAAAGGCCTGAAGGTACCACGTTCATCTGTACAAACAATAATACACAAATATAAACACCATGGGGCCACGCAGCCATCATACCACTCAGGAAGGAGAAGCGTTCTGTCTCCTAGAGATTGACGTACTTTGGTGCGAAAAGTGCAAATCAATCCCAGAACAACAGCAAAGGACCTTGTGAAGATGCTGGAGGAAACAGGTACAAAAGTATCTATATCCACAGTAAAACGAAACCTATATTGACATAACCTGAAAGGCCGCTCCGCAAGGAAGAAGCCACTGCTCCAAAACCACCATAAAAAAGCCAGACTACGGTTTGCAACTGCACATGGGGACAAAGATTGTAGTATTTGAGGAAATGTCCTCTGGTCTAATGAAAGAAAAATATAAGTGTTTGGCCATAATGACCATCGTTATGTTTAGAGGAAAAATGGGGAGGCTTGCAAGCCGAAGAACACCACAGCACGGGGGTGGCAGCATCATGTTGTGGGTGTGCTTTGCTGTAGGAGAGACTGGTGCACTTCACAAAATAGATTGCATCATAAGGAAGAGTTATTAAAATGACTATGCATAGATGATAACAACAGAGAGTAGCAGCGGCGTAAAGGGGGGGGGGGGGGCAATGAAAATAGTCCAGGTAGCCATTTGATTAGGTGTTCAGGAGTCTTATGCCTTGGGGGTAGAAGCTGTTTAGAAGCCTCTTGGACCTAGACTTGGCGATCTGGTACCGCTTGCTGTGCGGTAGAAGAGAGAACAGTCTATGACTTGGGTGGCTGGAGTCTTTGACAATTTTTAGGGCCTTCCTCTGACACCGCCTGGTATAGAGGTCCTAGATGGCAGGAAGCTTGGTCCCAGTGATGTACTGGGTTGTTTGCACAACCCTCTGTTGTGCCTTGCGGTTGGAGGCCGAGCAGTTGCCATACCAGGCAGTGATGCAACCAGTCAGGATGCCCTCGGTGGTGCAGCTGTAGAAACTTTTGAGGATCTGGCGACCCATGCCAAATCTTTTCAGTCTCCTGAGGGGGAATGGGTTTTGTCGTGCCCGCTTCACGACTGTCCTGGTGTGTTTCGACCATTCTAGTTTGTTGGTGATATGGACACCAAGGAACTTGAAGCTTTCAACCTGCTCCACTGCAGCCGCGTCGATGAGAATGGGGGCGTGCTCTGTCCTCTTTTTCCTGTAGTCCACAATCATCTCCTTTGTTTTGATCACGTTGAGGGAGAGGTTGTTGTCCTGGCACCACACGGCCAGGTCTCTGACCTCCTCCCTATTGGCTGTCACGTCGTTGTCGGTGATCAGGCCTACCACTGCTGTGTCATTGGCAAACTTAATGATGGTGTTGGAGTCGTGCCTGGCCATGCAGTCATGAATGAACTGAGCATGCACACCTGAGGGGCCCCTGTGTTGAGGATCAGCGTGGTGGATGTAACCGACATGTAAGAATTGGTTACCCTTGATGTCCAGCAGTCAGTGGTAAGGCAAACTGCTGCAGCTTTTTGGACTCTTTCCCGCACTGAAGCCTGTGTGCTCTCGTACAGTTGTGGAATAAGTGATTTTGAAAGGGTTTTCCTGCTTGGAATTGTGTACATTGGATTTAGACTATTGCTATAATTTCTAAAACCTCTGTCCTCCACGATCAGAAATGGCTGGAAATCGGTGGCAATCATTTTAGCCAATGCAATATCAATTTGGCCTTGTTTTGCTATAGACATAGACTTTGGCATAAACTGGTCCATAGAAGACTGCGTTGCTTAGAGTCGCAGAGTAGGCCTACTTGACTGAGTGGATACATCTCCACGTGTGGAGGTGCTGGCTCCACCACTATCCACAGCAGGCCCGCTAGTTTCTCGAATCTCCACTACAGCTAGCTTCACAGTTGGGTGCACAGTTTGCATATGCCGGTGTAGGTTGTGCATAGAACCGGCTTTATATGAGATTTTGTTTTGGCAAATTCAACACTGTGCTCTAACATACTCTAACTATTTACCTCAACACCGAGATTTTAACACCTGCATATTTGCTGTGCATGGACAGAGCCATGCTCCGTTTGTTTCTATTGCAGAGGCTGTGGTACAGCTAAGCCTAATCAGACTTGCCTGTGCTAATGGAGCTCCAGGCAAAGTAAAATGATACAAATTACTTTTTTGATGCACGCCCCTCAAATGATACAAATGTAACAACAGCCTGAGCCACAGAACTTGAAACAACAATACAGATGTAACCTTAACCATGTGTGCCATACAATGTAGTATCTGAGTGGCACTGGTGCTCCCAAATCAAAATTCCATGTACATTCCACAGGTCACGTTTATAAGTGTGTTCCAAAAAATTATCAAGATTAGGAAATGTTTCGCGGCACACCTGAGAGTTCCAGTAGAGTAAAGTATAATGTACTGAATTGTACTGTACTCTGCTATACTATACGTACTTAACTGTAGTCTACTGTACTGTATTCTACTGTACTGTACTCCACTCTATTGAACTAAACACTGCTGTGCTGTACTGTACTGCACTCTACTCACTGTACTGTGCTGTACTGTCCAACTTGTGAAATGTAGATGTCTATGATCGGTTCAGATTTGGTCCGATCCAGACCAACCAAACGTGGTCATGTTTGGAGCGGGCTCATTAGAACCATACCAGGCAATTTTTACATGTACATTTTGATCATATAGAGATCTACAGTCAGTGCATTCAATTAAGGTATATAAACAACCACATATCACAGTCATAGCAAGACAAAAACGTTTCTGTAACCTTTACTGAGAATGTTGCAGTTGAAGTGTTCCATTGTTTTTTTTTTTTGACAGATGAGAGCAATAATACATATTCCACACAGCAATCTTCAGTTGGCTCCATTTTCTCTTTTAAATTGTAATTCAATATCCAGAAAATACGTATTTTCACATGTAATTTAGAACAGAAAATGAACCTGATTTCAATGTCCGGAAAACGTTATTTGGCTCAATGGGTAGCAGTTGATCAAATATTGTATTTGCTCTAGCATGATGTATCTAGTAATATGCATTATTGAAATAAGCACTACAATGTTTCATCAACTGACTTTTGGCCTGTAAGGTGATGTGAGTAGAACGAACGCTTCATAGGCTAGAAGTATGACATGTTGCCTACAGTCAATGCTAGACTATAATTGCAATTAGCCTACAAAAATCATACCGGTATTCATTGAAGTTTATAAACAAGCAAGCTAAATGCACGCTAAACCTATGCGGCTACACTCGAAAGTCTGCTGTGAAGATAACCGCTCTTTAACCAAACTATCAACAGAGTACAGGGTATAATAAATAATTAAATTGCGCGAAGGGAGCTGCAGCTGAATTGCTGATGTAAGGGGTTCAGTGCAGCATTTCATGTCGCAGGGTGGAAGGAAGCCTTGTAATCTGCCCGGCGTTTATTGCTATCTCACACATGCAAGTCCGACAAAAAATATGCTGTCAATAGTTAAAAACTGCGTGTTATTTTCATTTGTGTGCTTGTACATAGCTACGCCGATTTCTTTAAAAAGGGTTTCCAGATGTCCTTCAGCATGCAGCTGTTCCAAGGAGTCCATCATTTGTTTTGGATCTTCCTATGTCCCAAGGATCATCCCGAACGACATTAATTCACTGTAAGTAACTTCAGTCATACCTGATTTAGTCTAGGCTACAAATAATTATGTCTTTGCCGCTAATGCAAGTTATGACATATGAACGAACGAGTAGGCCTACATATCTCATATTGTATAGGATAAGAGATGTTTGTGGTGACACTCGCACAAGCTTGTTATAATATATATATATATATATATATATATATATATATATATATATATATATATATATATATATATATATATATATATATATAAGCAATGGCATAGGGTAGACCGGGGCTAACACTTTTTCTTATTTCTGAAAAAACGGAGTTAGATTAATAATATTTTTATACAAACATAGGCTACATGTCTCAGCTACCATTGCCCGCTGTCACTACGTTTCTAGGACATACCAGTCATATACAATTTAAACCGAAAGTGGTGGAGGTGAAATGTTACATTTAAACCCCACAGACTGGGTTAAATGTAACACTGTCTTCAACTGTAAAAATGAGGTGTTATAGAAACATTTTACGATTTGAAACTGATATTAAGATAAAAATACACTAAATGGACAAAAAATGTTTTATTACAGTTTAAGAATGCCATATTGACCAAAAACGGTTTAGCCAGAATTTATTAGCATTCAAATGTATGAATTAGACTTAATATATATTTTTTATTATCTTATTTCTAGTTGATGTAAAGAGGTGACATTTTATACAATTATGTAAATATGTCTAAATACCGTAATAAAATATGATATAATTTTTGGTAACCTGCGTTTACAACTAGCCCTTATTTACTAATCTGAGTCTAATCTGAGTTTTGTGAGGAAATACAACAATAATGAATGTAATCAACAATACCAATCATAATACCTCTTCATACTGATCAAAATTAGGCCATGGCTATGGATATGGTGTTTTTGCGTCCGGAAAGCTCTTTTTTAAATCTGAGGATCCGAATCACGTTCTGCGCATGTGTTATTTCCTTTTTTCTCATTTAGCTGCTGCTCATACTCCCCCTCCCTTCACGTTTCGCTCTTCTGAACCATGATGTAGCCTTTGTCTTTGCCTCTTATTTTTCTGAATATCTGAAATAAAAACCCTGCAGCGATTTGAACGAACATTCCAAAACAGATATACTATGAACCTTCTCTGTCTGTCTGTTGTA
Organism: Salmo salar; assembly: GCF_965601325.2. Lineage (NCBI taxonomy): Eukaryota > Metazoa > Chordata > Actinopteri > Salmoniformes > Salmonidae > Salmo > Salmo salar. Next base: position 34,642,971 of record NC_138297.1, on the reverse strand, counting down.
ACGGATATTGCAGTTGCACAAGCAGGACGCAGTCCTTACACTTTGGACACATTCTGTATGATTATGTAGGCTAATCTTTATAGTTGCTGCCATATCATGGTTCCTGAAAAAAGTGTGTATAAGGACCGGTAAAAAATAATCTGACATTGGGCGAGTTCGTTTTGCATCGCCCGGTGCCATAGTTATGCCATATAAACTGATATCGTGTCGATAATAAATAGCTGAATCCATGTCAGCAGCTAAGAAAAACATGGAACCGCTAGACGGCCTGTTTATGTCGTATTTACAGTATGCTTGCAATACTGACAACACATTTTGTACAAACGTCGATATTGTATTTTGTGTAAAACATTTAAATAGCTGCATGTAGCCTACTCTCCTCCTGAAAAAAATAACATGAAATCGCGTTTATGCCTACTGAGGAATGGAATGCAATAGTTTGAACAGTTTTGTGTACAACATGAAATGTGTAAACTACCCCAGTGACGAGACAAAGGCGATCAAGGAGGGGTGAGTGGCGTCAGGGCACTCAGCACAGCAGCTAAGTAATCACCGGAGTGGGCACAAAAAATATCCTGCACGTGCACAGCAATATCCGCATTTTGCGGCAAATTGGGATACAGAAACTCTGTATCCATAACCACTCCCGAGGGTTCCCGAGTGGCGCAGCGGTCTAAGGCACTACATATCAGCGCTAGTAGGGGTCACTACAGACCCTGGTTCGATTCTGGGCTGTATCACAATCGGCCGTGATTGTGAGTCACATAGGGCAGCGCACAATTGGCTCAGTGTTGTCTGGAGTAGGCCTTCATTGTAAATAAGAATTTGTTCTTAGTTAACTGACTTGCCTAGTTAAGTAAAGGTTAAATGGGGAATGTTCCACAGGTCAGTAACCAAAAAAGAAAGGCAGGCAAGAATATTTATTTTAGGGCTCAAAAAATTGTTTTTGTCAATACAAAAAGAAAAGTGATGGATTTAAATAAAACAGTGCCCTTGACTTATTCCACATTTTGTGGACAAAGTGAAAACATGTTTTTAGAAATGTTAGCACATTTATTGAAAGTGAAATACAGAAATATCTAAATTACATATGTATTCACACCCCAGACTCAATATATCTCAGAATTACCTTCGGCAATGATTACAGCTCAAATCAAATTTTATTTATTTGTCACATACACATGTTTAGCAGCTGTTATTGCGGGTGTAGCGAAATGCTTGTGTTTGTAGATACAGCAGTGCAGTAGTATCTTAAAATTCACAACAATACAGACAAGGCACACAACCTAAAAGTAAAAGAATGGAATTAAGGAATATATAAATATTAGGATGAGCATTGTCAGAGTGGCATAGACTAAAATACAGTAGAATAGAATACAGTATATACGTATAAGATGAGTAAAGCAAAAATATGTAACCATTATTAAAGTGACTAGTGTTCCATTATTAAAGTGGCCAGTGATTTCAAGTCTATGTATATGGGGCAGCGGCCTCTAAGGTTCAGGGTTACGCAACTGGGTGGAAGCCGCCTAGTGATGGCTATTTAACAGTCTGATGTCCACCATTGTTCCTGTACCTGCCACCCTAGACCCACTTCAATTTGCATACTGCCCCAATAGGTCCACAGATGATGCGATCGCCATCACACTGCACACTGCCCTATCCCATCTGGACCAGAGGAATACCTATGTAAGAATGCTGTTCATTGACTACAGTGCAGCATTCAACATCATAGTACTCTCCAAGTTCATCATTAAGCTTGAGGCCCTGGGTCTCAACCCCACCCTGTGCAATTGGGTCCTGGACTTCCTGACGGGCTGCCTCCAGGTGGTGAAGGTAGGAAACATCTCCACTTTGCTGATCCTCAACACTGGGGCCCAACAAGGGTGCATGCTCAGCCCCCTCCTGTACTCCCTGTTCACCCATGACTGCATGGCCAATTACACCTCCAATTCAATCATCAAGTTTGCAGACGATACAACAATAGTAGGCCTGATTACCAACAATGACGAGACAGCCTACAGGGAGGAGGTGATTGCACTCGAAGTGTGGTGTCAGGAAAATAACCTCTTACTCAACGTCAACGAACAAAGGAGATGATCGTGGACTTCAGGAAACAGCAGAGGGAACACGCCCCTATCCACATCGACGGGACCGCAATGGAGCAGGTGGAAAGCTTCAAGTTCCTCGACGTACACATCACTGACGATCTGAAATGATCCACCCACACAGACAGCGTGGTGAAGAAGATGCAACAGTGCCTCTTCAACCTCAGGAGGCTGAAGAAATTTGGCTTGGCACCTAAAACCCTCACAAACTTTTATAGATGCACAATTGTGAGCATTCTGTCAGGCTGTATCACCAGAGGGTGTTGTGGTCTTCCCAACGCATCACCGGGAGCAAACTACCCACCCTCCAGGACACCTATAGAACCCGATGTCACAGGAAGGCAAAAAAGATAATCAAGGTCAACAACCACCCAAGCCACTGCCTGTTCACCCTGCTATCATCCAGAAGACGAGGTCTGTACAGGTGCATCAAAGCTGGGACAGAGAGACTGAAAAACAGTTTCTATCTCAAGGCCACTGTTAAATAGCCATCACTAGGCGGCTTCCACACAGTTACGTAACCCTGAACCTTAGAGGCTGCTGCCCCATATACATAGACTTGAAATCACTGGCCACTTTAATAATGGAACACTAGTCACTTTAACCTCTCGAGGGCCGGCGGGACGAAATCGTCCCACCTACGTAACAGCCAGTGGAATCCTGTGGCGCGTTATTCAAATACCTTAGAAATGCTATTACTTCAATTTCTCAAACATATTACTATTTTACAGCATTTTAAAGACAAGACTCTCGTTAATCTAACCACACTGTCCGATTTCAAAAAGGCTTTACAACGAAAGCAAAACATTAGATTATGTCAGCAGAGTACCCAGCCAGAAATAATCAGACACCCATTTTTCAAGCTAGCATATAATGTCACAAAAACCCAGAAGACAGCTAAATGCAGCACTAACCTTTGATGATCTTCATCAGATGACACACCTAGGACATTATGTTATACAATACATGCATGTTTTGTTCAATCAAGTTCATATTTATATCAAAAACCAGCTTTTTACATTAGCATGTGACGTTCAGAACTAGCATACCCCCGCAAACTTCCGGTGAATTTACAAAAAATGTACTAAATTACTCACGATAAACGTTCACAAAAAGCATAACAATTATTTTAAGAATTATAGATACAGAACTCCTCTATGCACTCGATCTGTCTGATTTTAAAATAGCTTTTCGGTGAAAGCACATTTTGCAATATTCTCAGTAGATAGCCCGGCATCACAGGGCTAGCTATTTAGACACCCAGCAAGTTTAGCACTCACCAAAGTCAGATTTACTGTAAGAAAAATGTTATTACCTTTGGTGTTCTTCGTCAGAATGTACTCCCAGGACTTCTACTTCAATAACAAATGTTGGTTTGGTCCCAAATAATCCATTGTTATATCCAAACAGCGGCGTTTTGTTCGTGCGTTCAAGACACTATCCGAAAGGGTAAAGAAGGGTGACGAGCACGGCGCATTTCGTGACAAAAAAATTCTAAATATTCCATTACCGTACTTCGAAGCATGTCAACCGCTGTTTAAAATACATTTTTATGCCATTTTTCTCGTAAAAAAGCGATAATATTCCGACCGGGAATCTGCGTTTAGGTAAAAAGAGGAATGAAAATAAAGCACGGGGTCGACTCGTGCACGCGCCTAAGCCCATTGTCCTCTGATCGGCCACTTGCCAAAAGCGTAAATGTGTTTCAGCCTGGGGCTGCCTCGATATCATTCAGCTTTTTCCCGGGCTCTGAGAGCCTATGGGAGCCGTAGGAAGTGTCACGTTACAGCAAAGATCCTCAGTCTTCAATACAGAGACAAGAAGAACAAGATCTTGTCTGAGAGGGCACTTCCTGTAAGGAATCTTCTCAGGTTTTTGCCTGCCATGTGAGTTCTGTTATCCTGTTTAGGATAGGGGGCAGTATTGACACGGCTGGATAAAAAACGTACCCGATTTAATCTGGTTACCACTCCTACCCAGTAACTAGAATATGCATATACTTATTACATATGGATAGAAAACACCCTAAAGTTTCTAAAACTGTTTGAATGGTGTCTGTGAGTATAACAGAACTCATTTGGCAGGCAAAAACCTGACAAGGTTTCAGGCAGGAAGTGGCCTGTCTGACAAGGTGTCGTTCTTCTTGTCTCTGTTTATTGAAGAGTGAGGATCTTAGCTGTCCCGTGACACTTCCTACGGCTGCCATAGGGTCTCAGAAGGCGGCAAAAAGCTGAATCGTGGCTTTGCAGGCTCTGGCTGAAACAAAGTAGCGCGTTTGGGTAGTGGCTGGTTACAGTACTGTGAGACTCAGGCGCGTGCCCGCGTCGACCGAAAGCTTTGTTTACTTTCCTCAGTTTAGCTAAATGGACATTCCCGGTCGGAATATTATCGCTTTTTTACGAGAAAAATGGCATAAAAATGGATTTTAAACAGCGGTTGACATGCCTCGAAGTACGGTAATGGAATATTTAGATTTTTTTTGTCACGAATTGCGCCATGCGCGCGACCCTGATTTACCATTTCAGATAGTGTCTGGGACGCACGAACAAAACGCCGCTATTCGGATATAACGATGGATTATTTTGGACCAAACCAACATTTGTTATTGAAGTAGCAGTCCTGGGAGTGCATTCTGACGAAGACAACAAAAGGTAATCAAACTTTTATAATAGTAAATATGATTATGGTGAGTGCTAAACTTGCCGGGTGTCTAAATAGCTAGCCCGTGATGCCTGGGCTATGTACTTAGAATATTGCAAAATGTGCTTTCACCAAAAAGCTATTTTAAAATCGGACATATCGAGTGCATAGAGGAGGTCTGTATCTATAATTCTTAAAATAATTGTTATGCTTTTTGTGAACGTTTATCGTGAGTAATTTAGTAAAATGTTAGCGAATTCCTCCGGAAGTTTGCGGGGGGTATGCTAGTTCTGAACGTCACATGCTAATGTAAAAAGCTGGTTTTTGATATAAATATGAACTTGATTGAACAAAACATGCATGTATTGTATAACATAATGTCCTAGGGTTGTCATCTGATGAAGATCATCAAAGGTTAGTACTGCATTTAGCTGTCTTCTGGGTTTATGTGACATTATATGCTAGCTTGAAAAATGGGTGTCTGATTATTTCTGGCTTGGTACTCTGCTGACATAATCTAATGTTTTGCTTTCGTTGTAAAGCCTTTTTGAAATCGGACAGTGTGGTTAGATTAACGAGAGTCTTGTCTTTAAATAGCTGTAAAATAGTCATATGTTTGAGAAATTGAAGTAATAGAATTTTTAAGGTTTTGAAAATCGCGCCACAGGCTTCAAGTGGCTGTTACGTAGGTGGGACGAATTCGTCCCGCCTAGCCCATAGAGGTTAAACTCACAGACACCATTCAAACAGTTTTAGAAACTTTAGGGTGTTTTCTATCCAAAGCCAATAATTATATGCATATTCTAGTTACTGGGCAGGAGTAGTAACCAGATTAAATCGGGTACGTTTTTTATCCGGCCGTGTCAATACTGCCCCCTACCCCCAACAGGTTAACCTGTTGGGTCTAGGGGGCAGCATTTGCACGTCTGGATAAAAAAAATGTACCCGATTTAATCTGGTTACTAATCCTACCCAGTAACTAGAATATGCATATACTTATTATATATGGATAGAAAACACTCTAAAGTTTCCAAAACTGTTTGAATGGTGTCTGTGAGTATAACAGAACTCATTTGGCAGGCAAAACCCTGAGACATTTTCTGACAGGAAGTGGATACCTGATGTGTTGTATTGACTTTAAACCTATCCCATTGAAAAACACAGGGGTTTAGGAATATTTTGGCACTTCCTATTGCTTCCACTAGATGTCACCAGCCTTTACAAAGTGTTTTGAGTCTTCTGGAGGGAGATCTGACCGAACAAGAGCCATGGAACGGTGATGTCCCATTAGACACCTGGCGCGCTAGTTCATGTTGGGTACCCTCGTTCCAATACGTTATAAAAGAGTATGCATTCGTCCACCTTGAATATTATTCATGTTCTGGTTAAAAAAGGCCCTAATGATTTATGCTATACAACGTTTGACATGTTTGAACGAACGGAAATATATTTTTTCCCCTCGTTCATGACGAGAAGTCCGGCTGGCTTACATCATGTGCTAACGAGACGGAGATTTTTGGACATAAATGATGAGCTTTTTTGAACAAAACTACATTCGTTATGGACCTGTGATACCTGGAAGTGACATCTGATGAAGAGAATCAAAGGTAATGGATTATTTACATAGTATTTTCGATTTTAGATCTCCCCAACATGACGTCTAGTCTGTATCGCAACGCGTATTTTTCTGGGCGCAGTGCTCAGATTATTGCAAAGTGTGATTTCCCAGTAAGGTTATTTTTAAATCTGGCAAGTTGATTGCGTTCAAGAGATGTAAATCTATAATTCTTTAAATGACAATATAATATTTTACCAATGTTTTCTAATTTTAATTATTTAATTTCTTACGCTGACTTGACTGCCGGTTATTGGAGGGAAACGATTTCCTCAACATCAATGCCATAGTAAAACGCTGTTTTTGTATATAAATATGAACTTGATAGAACTAAAAATGCATGCATTGTCTAACATAATGTCCTAGGAGTGTCATCTGATGGAGATTGTAAAAGGTTAGTGCATCATTTTAGCTGGTTTTATGGTTTTGGTGACCCTGTCTTTGACTTGACAAAACATTACACACAACTCTTGTAAATGTACTGTCCTAACATACTCTAAATTTATGCTTTCGCCGTAAAACCTTTTTGAAATCGTAAAACGTGGTTAGATTAAGGAGATGTTTATCTTTCAAATGGTGTAACATAGTTGTATTTTTGAAAAATTTGAATTTTGACATTTATTTGGATTCAAATTTGCCGCTCTTGAAATGCACCTGCTGTTGATGGAGTGCACCACGGGTGGCACGCTAGCGTCCCACCTAGCCCCAAGAGGTTAATAATGGTTACATATTTTTGCTTTAGTCATCTCATATGTATATACTGTATTCTATTCTACTGTATTTTAGTCTATGCCACTCTGACAATGCTCATCCTAATATTTATATATTCCTTAATTCCATTCTTTTACTTTTAGGTTGTGTGTCTTGTCTGTATTGTTGTGAAGCAAGTGGGCACAGCAGACTGGGATAGGGAGAGATTGAATATGTCCTTAAACAATCCAGCCAGCTGGTCTGCGCATGCTCTGAGGACGCGGCTAGGGATGCCGTCAGGGCCGGCAGCTATGCGAGTGTTAACATGCTTAAATGTCTTTCTCACCTCAGCCACGGAGAAGGAGAGCCCAAAGTCCTTGGTAGCGGGCCGCGTCGGTGGCAATGTGTTGTAAAGCTGGCGAAGAAGGTGTTTAGCTTGTCCGGGAGCAAGACGTCGGTGTCTGTGACGTGGCTGGTTATCCCTTTGTAGTGTGTGACTGTCTGAAGACCCTGCCACATACGTCTCGTGTCTCAAACCGTTGAATTGCAACTCCACTTTGTCCCTATACTGACGTTTTGCCTGTTTGATTGCCTTGTGGAGGGAATAACTACACTGTTGGTATTCAGTGTTATTCCCAGTCACCTTGCCATGGTTAAATACAGTGGTTCACACTTTAAGTTTTGTGTGAATGCTGACATCTATCCACTGTTTCTGGTTAGGGTTGCTTAATAGTCACAGTGGGTACAACATCTCCTATACACTTCCTGATAAACTCAGTCACAGTATCCGTGTATTCGTCAATGTTATTCTCAGAGGATACCCTGAACATGTCCCAGTCCACATGATCAAAACAATCTTGACGGGTGGATTCCGATTGGTCAGACCAGCGTTGAATAGTCCTTTGCACGGGTGCTTCCTGTTTGAGTTTCTGCCTATAGAAAGGGAGGAGCAAAATTGAGTCGTGATCAGATTTGCAGAAGGGAGGGGGGGAGGGCATTGTAGGCATCCCAGAAGTTGAAGTAGCAGTGGTCGAGTGCTACAGTCAATGTGTTGATAGAACTTCGGTAGTTTTTTCCTCAAATTTGCGGCCTCGGGATATGTGGTTTCCAGATTGCGTAAAGTCTGTCCAACTCATCCCAAACCATCTCAATTGGGTTGAGGTCGGGTGATTGTGGAGGCCAGGTCATCTGATGCAGCACTCCATCACTCTCCTTCTTGGTCAAATAGCCCTTACACAGCCTGGAGGTGTGTTGGGTCATTGTCCTGTTGAAAAACAAATGATAGTCCCACTAATGCCAAGAGTGTGCAAAGGTGTCATCAAGGCAAAGGGTGGCTACTTTGAAGAATCTAAAATATACAATATATTTCGACTTGTTTGACACTTTTTTGGTTACTACATGGTTCCATGTGTGTTATTTTATAGTTTGATGTCTTCACTATTATTCTACAATGTAGAAAATAGTAAAAATAAAGAAAAACCCTTGAATGAGTAGGTGTGTCCAAACTTTTGACTGGTACTGTATTTATTCAACAGTTTTCAAAATACAAGTACCCCACAATTAGATCTTTAGAAGCTTCTGATAGACTAATTGACATCATTTGAGTCAATTGGAGGTGTACCTATGGATGTATTTCAAGGCCTACCTTCAAACTCAGTGCCTCTTTGTTTGACATCATGGGTAAATCAAAAGAAATAAGCCAAGACCTGAGAAAAATAATTGTAGACCTCCACAAGTCTGGTTCATCCTTGGGAGCAATTTCCAAACACCTGAAGGTACCACGTTCATCTGTACAAACAATAGTATGCAAGTATAAACACCATGGGACCACGCAGCCGTCATACCGCTCAGGAAGGAGACGCGCTCTGTCTCCTAGAGATGAACATACTATGATGCGAAAAGTGCAAATCAATCCCAGAACAACAGCAAAGCACCTCGTAAAGATGCTAGAGGAAACAGGTACAAAAGCATCTATATCCACAGTAAAACGAGTCCTATATCGACATAACCTGAAAGGCCGCTCAGCAAGGAAGAAGCCACTGCTCCAAAACCGCCATGAAAAAGACAGACTACGGTTTGCAGCTGCACATGGGGACAAAGATTGTACTTTTTGGAGAAATGTCCTCTGGTCTGATGAAACAAAAATAGAACTGTTTGGCCATAATGACCATCGTTATGTTTGGAGGAAAAAGGGGGAGACTTGCAAGCCGAAGAACACCATCCCAACCGTGAAGCACAGGGGTGGCAGCATCATGTTGTGGGAGGGACTCCTGCAGGAGGGACTGGTGCACTTCACAAAATAGATGGCATCATGAGGAAGGAAAATTAGGTGGATATATTGAAGCAACATCTCAAGACATCAGTCAGGAAGTTAAAGATTGGTCGCAAATGGGTTTTCCAAATGGACAATGACCACCAAGCATACTTCCAAAGTTGTGACAAAATGGCTTAAGGACAACAAAGTCAAGGTATTGGAGTGGCCATCACAAAGCCCTGACCTCAATCCTATAGAAAATGTGTGGGCAGAACATAAAAAGCGTGTGCGAGCAAGGTGGACTACAAACTTGACTCAGTTACACCAGCTCTGTCAGGAGGAATGGGCCAAAATTCACCCAATTTATTGTGGGAAGCTTGTGGAAGGCTACTCGAAACGTTTGACCCAAGTTAAACAATTTAAGGGCAATGCTACCAAATACTAATTGAGTGTATGTAAACTTCTGACCCACTGGGAATGTGATGAAAGAAATAAAAGCTGAAATAAATCATTTTCTCTACTATTATTCTGACGTTTCACATTCTTAAAATAAAGTGGTGATCCTAACTGACCTAAAACAGGGAATTTTTGGTAGGATTAAATGTCAGGAATTGCAAAAAACTGAGTTTAAATGTATTTGGATAAGGTGTATGTAAACTTCCAACTTCAATTGTATGTACATAGTGTACAGTTTGCCACTACTCTCCTGCACTGTAAAAAAAAAAAAAAAAAAGTCTGCCCCCTGATCATTGCACTGCTACAACTTCTCTGCCTCCTCAGTTTCTTTGAAACTGTACCTTTTTTCTCTCTCTCTCTCTCTCTCTCTCTCTCTCTCTATATATATATATATATATATATTTTATTTTTTTTACCTTTATTTAAGTTAAGAAGAAATTCTTACTTACAATGACGGCCTAACCCCTTGGGCGACACTGGGCCAATTGTGCGCCGCCCAATTAGACTACTTGATCGCGGCCGGTTGGGATACAGCCTGGGATCGAACCCGGTTCGGTAGTGATGCCTCTACTACTGCAATGCAGTGCTTTAGACCGCTGTGCCACTCGGTTACCTAAACGTAATCTTTTCTACTTTTAATTTGCTCTGTGCTTACTCCATAATCTTACTATCTTTCAGGAGCATTGTCAACGGGTCCTTCTCCGAGATCAAGGAGACCATGTTTGCTCACATGCCATCTCTCCAACTCCTGTGAGTCAATGACACTTGTACTATACATGAATATACAAACGAGACATGACTATCGGTATGTGTGTCCATGGGAATGGGTAGGGGTTTAACCAGTTGGGCAAGTAAGTTGAACTCAACAACAGATGGTCAATTTTATAAGTGAAAACTCGGAATGTAAACAGTGTCGTTCTTAAAAAAATTTGATGTTTGACCTACAACAACAACAACAACAACAACAACACATGACAGTAAGTCACTTTGGATAAAAGCGTCTGCTAAATGGCATATATTATTATATATTATTAATATATTTAAGTTTGTGACTGTAGTTACATTTATTCACATCATAGTTAAGCCCCTGCTAGTGTTGCTGCAGGTAGAAAAGCCTAGGAAATGTTCTGTACTTGACACAAGCTTTCTCCAATTAATCAATCGATGTCTGGTTGTGTGTGTGTGTGTGTTTTGCGGGGTCAGGAGAATCTTTGTTGCTTTGACATTTCTGAAGATAACTATTCATTTCATGTGATTAGTGATTAATTTACGTTTGTCCCTCATTTTAAGCTCCACCCTGTAACGTGAACTGAACTCTGGTTTTAATATAGTAAAACTATACCTTATTTTTATCAAAAGAAAAATTTTAACATCTAGTAGTCAAATCATAGTGTAAAAGCAGGTGATACTCTTATTGGCCATTTTATGGTGTTTTGTGGTAGAAAACTGAGCACGTTGAGCATAACACACCAACCCTGTTATCCATAGATAGATGGGCTGCACATGTTTTAACAAGTTCAAATGTTTTGTTAAGTTTACATTTAATTGCACACAACATGCTTCCATTCACCCTGTCACAAGGGGAGTTATAGCTGATTTTTAGATGAAATTGTCAACCCTGTTACTTTAATTGGCATTTTTCTTAACTTGATCTCTTGAGATGGTAAAACATGATTTTTATTAAGTTGAACATGTGCTCTTATGACAGAATATAAACATTTGTTAAAAAAATAGTTATTTTAACTATAAAATAGTTATTTTTGACAGAATTACACTACCCAAAAAGCACTCTATTTATGGAATGACGCATATCTATTTAGACAAAGCCAAGACATGAATGTTGATCTTACCATATTCTACCTTATACATGACTTGATATTCACATAGTTTTTGTGTGTTTTTTAATTACCTTAATGTTTGACTTGTCTATTTGAGCATGTAGAGAATGTAGGCTTAGTGGAGTGCTCAGTACTGAATTTGATGATGAGCATACCGAGCATACTGAGCACAATCGGCGACATTCCCATTAGGACCCTTAAGAGCTTCGAATGTTGTGTGATGGTCCAAAGGGAATGTTCTCTGGGGGACCTTTGTCTAGTCCCCTGTAAGTTCCTAGGATGTCACTGAGGACAATATCAGGACCTTTTTAGGACATTCTCAGGGTGTTCGTTTTACTAGTCCTTAGACATTGCGTGATGGTCCCAAGGGAACATTCTCTAGGACTTTTCTTGGGACATTGTGTCATTGTTCCCTGGAGGTTTTGTCTAGTTCCTGGTTTGTCCCGGGGATGTCCCCGAGGACATTTTTAGAACATTCTTGGGAAGTTCTGTTATTTTGTTTAATTCCCGGTTTGTTCCAGGGACATCCCTGAGGACGTTTTTTTAAGACGTTCTTGGTACGTTGTGTCATGGTCCCCTGAAGCTCCCCTGATTGTCCTAGGTGTCCCAAACCATGATACACTATATATACAGAAGTATGTGGACACACCTTGAAATTAGTGGATTTGGCTATTTCAGCCACACCTGTTCCTGACAGGTGTATAAAATCGAGCACATAGTAGAATTGCCCATACTGAAGAGCTCAGTGACTATCAACTTGGCACCGTCATAAGATGCAACCTTTCCAACAGTTCATCAAATTTCTGCCCTGCTAGAGCTGCCCCAGTCAACTGTAAGTGTTGTTATTGTGAAGTGGAAAGGTCTAGGTGCAACAACGACTCAGCCGCAAAGTGGCAGGCCACACAAGAACACATAATGGGACTGCCAAATCTGTCCTTGGTTGCAACACACACTACAGAGTTCCAAACTGCCCCTGGAAGAACTGGTCGACGGGAGCTTCGGCCGAGCAGCCGCACACAAGCCTTAGATCACCATGCATAATGTCAAGCGTCGGCTGGAGTGATGTAAAGCTTGCCGCCATTGGACTCTGGAGCAGTGGAAATGTGTTCTTTGGGGTGATGAATCACACTTCACCATCTGGAAGTCCGACGGACAAATCTGGGTTTGGTGGATGCCAGGAGAACGCTACCTGCCCAAATGCATAGTGTCAACTGTAAAGTTTGGTGGAGGAGGAATAATGGTCTGGGGATGTTTTTCATGGTTCGGGCTAGGCCCCTTAGTTCCAGTGAAGGGAAATCTTAACGCTACAGCATACAATGACATTCGAGACGATTCTGTACTTCCAACTTTGTGGCAAAAGTTTCAAGAAGGCCCTTTCTTGTTTCAGCATGACAATGCCCCCATGCACAAAACGAGGTCCATACAGAAGTGGTTTGTCGAGATCGGTGTGGAAGAACTTGACTGGCCTTCACAAAGCCCTGAACTCAACTCCATCGAACACCTTTGGGATGAATTGGGACGCCGACTGCGAGCCAGGTCTTATCACCCAAAATCAGTGCCTGACCTCACTAATGGTCTTGTGGCTGAATGGAAGCAAGTCCCTGCAGCAATGTTCCAACATCTAGTGGAAAGCCTTCCCAGAAGAGTGGAGGCTGTTACAGCAGCAAAGGGGAGACCAACTCCATATTAACGCCCATGATTTTGGTATGAGGTGTTCGACAAGCAGTTGTCCACATACTTTTAGTCATGTAGTGTAAATACAGTCATGAAAAATGTATCAGGGTTCTAAAGTAAGTGGTATACTATTAAGCTAAAATAGTGTAAATTCTTTAAACAGTGACAATGTTATTGCATTTGACATGATCACTTAGTAGTACTGACTTTCCAATATGACCCCACCTGTGATTTGAATTCACAACCTCTGGATTTGGAGTATGCTTTTTCTTTCTGCTGTGCCACAGTTTGTAGAATTTCAGAAGTCCCCTACACATGTATCACCTATAGTGCCATCTGCACTGCTATTTTAATTATCAGTTAATCTGACTATTCTTTCATTGATTTCATTTATTTGAGGTTGGTTTTTTAGTGTAGTTGTCGAATGTTGGTGGGGCATATTATTCTGTTTTAATGTTACTCCAGAATCACTATGATATATATAATGGGTTTTGTTGAGTGTTATTTATGATTTTTTTTACCCCCTTTTTCTCCCCAATTGCCATCTTCTCTCATTGCTGAAACTCCCCAATCGGCTCGTGAGAGGCGAAGGTCAAGTCATGAATCCTCCAAAACATGACCCGCCAAACCTTCTTAACACCTGCTCGCTTAACCCAGAAGCCATCTGCAAAAAATGTGTCGATGGAAACACTCTTCAACTGACTACCGAAGTCAGCCTGCTAGGCGCTTGGCCCGTCACAAGGAGTCGCTAGAGCGAGATGAGCCACACAGGAGGCTGTTGAGTGTATTTGTAACTGAGCTGAGATTTAATTTGAAGTGAAAAGTGTAGGAATAGGCCTACAGGCAATGTTCCCTCAACATTTTTTGGGCACTGAGAAAATGCCAGGTCTGCTGAGCGCAAACTTGAACATTGTGGAAATTCTGTGCAACTTCCAGCACGCGTTTACTGTGAGCACTGTACCCGCTTTAAGTTACATTTTCAACAGTGGCCAAGTAGGCTACTGTGGCCATTTGATCATAATGTAGGCCTGCCAGAGTGGCCTACCATCAAAAACAATGGAGAAAAATGTTAAAATTACATTTTAACATGAAAATAGCTGTTAGATCATTCAACCTTCAGTAGCAGCAAATGTGTGGTGTTCAATGTAAGTCTACATTCCATGAAACTTTAGAAGAAGAAAAAACATGCAGGGCTTGACATTAACCTGTTTATCTACTCGTCTTTCAGACAAAAAGATGACTGAAAATGTTGTGTTGTATGCAAGAAACCACTTTACAAAATCCAGTTCATTATTATTCCCATACCATTATTACAGAGAATCAGACAAATTATGATACACTCTGCCTACTGGCTACTTAGATTATTCAAGGCTGTCTCAAAATACAACATTGCCTCTTTAAGACATAAAGAAAAGCTCTTTACCTTACTCGCTTTTCAAAGATATCTAGAAATGCACACATTTTGTGCTCTTGTAGGAAGCAACCACTACCCATTGTTGACTAGAAATTAGCTATAACTGTGCTAATGAATCACTAACTAGCAAAGAATATGAACAAATGTGCACAAGTGACAACATGCAGCTCATGCTTTGATCTCAAAACAAGCGCATCTACAAGTGACCGTTCATGCTGTAAACACAGTCCTGTTCAAAGTGAATGGCACAGATCCATATATGGCAATGGCTATTTGCATATACAGTGCATTCGGAAAGTATTCAGACCGCTTCACCTTTTCCACATTTTGTTACGTTACTGCCTTATTCTAAAATAGATTAAAACACTTTTTTTCTTCATCAATCTACACACAGTACACTATAATGACAAAGCAAAAACAGATTTTTTGAAGTTTATAACATATTTTTTTTAAATAACACATTTACATAAGTATTCAGAACCTTTACTCAGTACTTTGCCGAAGTACCTTTGGCAGCAATTACAGCTTTGAGTCTTCTTGGGTATGACGATACACTTGGCACACCTGTATTTGGGGAATTTCTCCCACTCTTCTCTGCAGATCCTCTCAAGCTCAGCAGAGGGAGCACCCCCCTATCCACATCGACGGGTCAGTATTGGAGAAGGTGGAAAGTTTTAACTTCCTCTGCATTCACATCACGGACAAACTGGAATGGTCCACCCACACAGACAGCGTGGTGAAGAAGGCGCAACAGCGCCTCTTCAACCCCAGGAGGCTGAAGAAATTCGGCTTGTCACCAAAATCACTCACAAACTTTTACAGATGCACAATCGAGAGCATCCTGTCGAGCTGTATCACCACCTGGTACGGCAACTGCTCCGCACACAACCGTAAGGCTCTCCAGAGGGTAGTGAGGTCTGCACAACGCATCACCGGGGGCAAACTACCTGCTCTCCAGGACACCTACACCACCCAATGTCACAGGAAGGCCAAAAAGATCATCAAGGACAACAACCACCCAAGCCACTGCCATCCAGAAGGCGAGGTCAGTACAGGTGCATCAAAGCTGGGACCGAGAGACTGAAAAACAGCTTCTGTCTCAAGGCCATCAGACTGTTAAACAGTCATCACTAACATTGAGTGGCTGCTGCCAACATACTGACTCAATCTCTAGCCACTTTAATAATAAAAATTGGATGTAATAAATGTATCACTAGTCACTTTAAACTATGCCACTTTATATAATGCTTACATACCCTACACTACTCATCTCATATGTATATACTGTACTCTATACCATCTACTGCATCTTGCCTATGCCGTTGGACCATCAATCATCCATATATATTTTTATGTACATATTCTTATTCATTCCTTTACACTTGTGTGTATCAAGTAGTTGTTGTGAAATTGTTAGATTACTTGTTAGATATTACTGCATGGTCGGAACTAGAAGCACAAGCATTTCGCTGCACTCGCATTAACATCTGCTAACCATGTGTATGTGACAAATAACATTTGATTTGATTTGAAGTAGGATGGAGTTGCGTAGCTGCACAGATATTTTCAGGTCTCTCCAGAGATTTTTGATCAGGTTTAAGTCCAGGCTCTGACTGGGCCACTCAAGGACCTTCAGAGACTTGTCCCGAAGCCAAAACCTGCGTTGTCTTGGCTGTGTGCTTAGGACCGTTGTCCTGTTGGAAGGTGAACCTTCGCCCCAGTCTGAGGTCCTGAGAGCTCTGGAGCAGGTTTTCATCAAGGATCTCTCTGTACTTTGCTCAGTTCATCTTTCCCTCGATCCTGACTACTGTCCCAGTCCCTGCCGTTGAAAAACATCCCCACAGCATGATGCTGCCACCATCATGGTTCACCATAGGGATGGTATTGGCCAGGTGATGAATGATGCCTGGTTTCCTCCAGACGTGACGCTTAGCATTCAGGCCAAAGAGATCAATCTAGGTTTCATTAGAACAGATAATCTTGTTTCTCATGGTCTGAGAGTCCTAAAGGTGCCTTTTGGCAAACTCTAAAAGGGCTTTAATGTGCCCTTTACTGGGGAGTGGCTTCCATCTGGCCACTCTACCATAAGGGCCAATTTGGTGGAGTGCTGCAGAGATTGTTGTCCTTCTGGAAGATTCTCCCATCTCTACAGAGGTACTCTGTAAGAGTGACCATCAGATTCTTCGTTTTCTCCCTGACCAAAGCCCTTCTCCACCAATTGCTCATTTTGGCCGGGTAGGCCAGCTCTAGGGGGTGTCTTGGTGGTTCCAAACTTCTTCCATTTAATAATGATGGAGGCCACTGTGTTCTTGGGTACCTTCAATGCTGCAGAAATGTTTTGTTACCCTTCCCCAGATATGTGCCTTGACACAATCCTGTCTCAGAGCTCTACGGACAATTCCTTCAACCTCATGGCTTGGTTTTTGCTCTAACATGCACTGTCAACTGTGGGACCTTATATAGGCAGGTGTGTGCCTTTCCAAATCATGTCCAATCAATTGAATTTACCACAGGTGGACTCCAATAAAGTTGTAGAAACATCAAGTATTATCAATGGAAACAGGACACCTGAGCTCAATTTCAAGTCTCATAGCAAATGGTCTGAAAACTTACAGTTGAAGTCGGAAGTTTACATACACCCTAGCCAAATACGAACCACCAAACAGGCAAAGCATCAATACAGGACTAAGATCGAGTCGTACTACACCAGCTCTGACACTCGTCGGATGTGACAGGGCTTGCAAACCATTACAGACTACAAAGGGAAGCACAGCCGAGAGCTACCCAGTGACACGAGCCTACCAGACGAGCTAAACTACTTCTATGCTTGCTTCGAGGCTAATAACACTGTACCGGAGGACTGTGTGATCACGCTCTCCGCAGCCGATGTGAGTAAGACCTTTAGAGAGGTCAACATTCACAAGGCTGTAGGGCCAGACGGATTACCAGGACGTGTACTGCGAGCACGCGCTAACCAAGTAGCAAGTGTCTTCACTGAAATGTTCAACCTCTCCCTGTCTGAGTCTGTAATACCCACATGTTTTAAGCAGACCACCATAGTGCCTGTGCCCAAGAACACTAAGGTAACCTGCCTAAATGACTACTGACCTGTAGCACTCACGTCTGTAGCCATGAAGTGCTTTGAAAGGCTGGTCATGGCTCACATCAACACCATCATCCAAAAAACCCTAGACCCACCCCAATTTGCATACCGCCCCAACAGATCCACAGATGATGCAATCTCTATTGCACTCCACACTGCCCTTTCCCACCTGGACAAAAGGAACACTTATGTGAGAATGCTATTCATTGACTACAGCTCAGGGTTCAACACTATAGTGCCCTCAAAGCTCATCAATAAGCTATGGACCCTGGGACTAAACACATCCCTCTGCAACTGGATCCTGGACTTCCTGACGGGCCGCCCCCAGGTGGTAAGGGTAGGTAACAACACATCCGCCACGCTGATCCTCAACACAGGGGCCCCTCAGGGGTACGTGCTCAGCCCCCTCCTGTACTCCCTGTTCACTCATGACTGCACGGTCAGGCACGACTCCAAAACCATCATTAAGTTTGCCGATGACACAAGAGTGGTAGGCCTGATCACCAACAACAACGAGACAGCCTATAGGGAGATCAGAGACCTGTCCGTGTGGTGCCAGGACAACAACCTCTCCCTCAACGTGATCAAGACAAAGGAGATGATTGTGGACTATAGGAAAAAGAGGACCAAGCACGCCCCCGTTCTCATCGACAGGGCTGCAGTGGAGCAAGTTCAGAGCTTCAAGATCCTTGGTGTCCACATCACCAACAAACTAACATGGTCCAAGCACACCAAGACAGTCGTGAAGCGGGGACGACAAAACCTATTCCCCCACAGGAGACTGAAAAGATTTGGCATGGGTCCTCAGATCCTCAAAAGGTTCTCCAGCTGCACCATCGAGAGCATCCTGACTGGTTGCATCACTGCCTGGTATGGAAAATGCTCGGCCTCTGACCGCAAGGCACTACAGAGGGTAGTGTGAACGACCCAGTACATCACTGGGGCCAAGCTTCCTGCCATCCAGGACCTCTATACCAGACACACCGAGGAATACCCTAAAAATTGTCAAAGACTCCAGTCACCCTAGTCATAGACTTCTCTCTGCTACCACATGGCAAGCGATACCGGACCGCCAAGTCTAGGTCCAAGAGGCTTCTAAACAGCTTCTACCCCCAAGCCATAACATCTAGTCAAATGGCTACCTGAACATCTAGTCAAATGGCTACCCAGACTATTTGCATTGCCCCTCCCCCCCTTTCCACACCACTGCCACTCTCTGTTGTCATCTATGCATAACTCTACCTACATACCGTTTTATATGTACATGTACATAGTACCTCAACTAACCGGTGCCCCCACACATTGACTCTGTCCCGGCACCCACTTGTATATATTGTTATTTTTTTACTGCTGCTCTTTAATTACTTATTACTTTCATCTCTTATTCCTATCTGTATTTTTTTTAAACTGCACTGTTGGTTTGGGGCTCGTAAGTAAGCATTTCACTGTAAGGTTGTTGTATGCGGAGCATATGACTAATAAAATGTGATTTTATTTGATATTGCGTTGATTCGAGCATAATTCACACAGTAGAGCTAAACACTGATAGTGTTAACTAAAGGGGAAAACTAGAGAGTTGAGTGAAGTTCAATCTCATGCTTCTCTGCGCGGGCTGATATGTCTTCTGTGCGGCACTCAGAGGGAACATTACCTACAGGTGTAATCAGTCATTGGTACAGACCTGGTGGCGTAGCAGGAAAATTGGAATGTCATGAACCTAGAGGTTGTGAGTTCTAATCCCAGGTGAGGACGTGTTCAATAATAATTACTGTATGAATAAACATACACAATGTGTGTTAAATACAAAACCTCCAGGGGACCATGACATAACATCCCAAGAATGTCCTCGGGGACGTCCCAGGGAACTAGACAAAGCCTCTTGGGTACAATGACAGAATGTCCTGCTGACTTCAGGTGACCATTTTATGACGTCCCGGGGACATACTAACGAGTCATTATTGTTAGCAGGGAATATCCTTATTATGAAAGTGAGGAATGCATAATATGGCCACACTACCAGTCTGTACTCAGTAGGCAATTTTAAGGACAGATGCCTTGTTCCAGTGTAAGGTACAGTTGTCCATCAGCAATTTACATTTTAGTGCAAGCATGACATTGATTGTGACCCTCATGTTTATTAAAAAGCTTATCATAAGAAAACTGTACTTTTGAGCGCATCTCAGATTACAAGGTCACAAAAAGGGAACATGGAGATAATGTATTGTCAGTGATATTCTGGAGGACAGAGGTAGATTTATCCTCAAACATAAACATCCCACACTGGGTAACACTATGATATCACTATGGTGAGATGACCATCATTTGAGGATACAATTTTGACTTAATTTTTGATTGCTATTCTTCGAAATGAACTTAACCTTTTAGTTGTATAGTATATATCATGTTAAAATATCAGTGATTCTACATGTGAATGTTTGTCAATGACGTGTGACATTAAATGTTATGATATAATGAATTATAATAGATCATAATTATACATTTCCTTTTTAAACTACAATGTCTTTCTATATTTGCACTTGTGTTCAAAGTAACTAACTGTTTATATATATTTATCATAGACTTCTTAATTCAAATTCAGTGATGACAATAAGGGACGATGCATTTTCTGGCCTTCCACACCTGGAGTATCTGTAAGTGCCTTTCCCTTCATTCACTCATCTTTAAAATAATGATATACTGAAGCTAATTTTGTTGTTCAAGAAATGAGTTACAGAGATACTGAGTAACTGTATCCCTTTTATTATAGTCGGGATTAATTCTACTATACATTAGCCCCATGAGATCACAAAATCCATTTTCTCTTTTGAAGTGCTGTATATCCTTTGTTCTTTAGGTTCATTGAGAGTAATAAGATAGAGACTGTCTCCAAATATTCCTTCAGAGGACTCAGGGACCTGACTCACCTGTAAGTTCAAATAATCATCATTGTCATTAGAGGAAGTTAGATTTAACAACGTGATGTTAGATGGTTCCTCACTTTGAAAGTAATCTATGGGCCAAGATAAACTATAATCCATGGTTTGGTTTAACTACGAATGTCAGCTAACTTTAGCCACCGCTAGCTAACAAGCAATGGAAGTGATAGGAGCAATCAACAACAACAACAACAAAAATCATGGCCAAATCAACTGAAATCAACTATTTGTGGTTTGACATTACGTGACCTGACAGAATTCAGATCGAAATTTGAGTTATAGATCTGTCATTCTAATTGAAGGTAAGTATGATAAGTGTGTGTGTTATTGTGTGCTGTTATACAGTATGTGTGCTATTTCCTCCTTAAGTTTTGTTTTTGTTTGTTTTTGTTCACCAGATTCTACGATATTGTTGGTTATTGAAAATATATTTCACAACGGTATAGTTGGTACAATGATTCTCTACAAAATACATTGCTTGTTTTGTCACATAAACTGACATTTTAGAATTTTAGCAACCAGTTAATGGCAAAGCAATTTCTACATAATGCAGCTTTAAAGTGATTAGGCCATTTACAATCACTTCCATTGATTGTTAGCTAGCGGTGGCTAAAATTAGCTGAAGTATATAGTGGCTGTTTAAAGAAAACTGAACTATGGATTATAGTATTTCCTGGCCCATAGACTATTTTAATAAGGGTGAGGAACCATCTAACTTCAACTTGTTGAATCCTGAACTTCTCCTTTAATTCCAGTGAAGAAAATGCATGTTTGGGGATAATGCAGTAGTATTTTAGCCCACATTGTCTTCTTACCAGGGAATTACCAGGGCTACAATGATATTCTACCTGAAATGCAACCTAATGGTTTCCCACTTATTTTCCACTTGCATTTTGTTAGTAGTGATGTATTAATGTCAATTGGGGGCTAAGGGCTCTACTTTTAGCTTGTCACAAGGCAGTGCTATTGTCAAATGCAAGTAGGTTGGCCATTTTGGCTTGTTAATACTGGTGCTGTTATTTTCTAACCATATCGCCAGGGTTGGCAATTTACCGGTTTAACATCAGCTCGCCTGCACTGAGGTGAAAACTCAAATGGTAACATTTAATGACCTAGTGCAGTCAAAAACATGATTTCCCTGTGTTTCATATATATTTCCACACTATGAGGTTGGAATAATACTGTGAAATGTAGAAAATTGTGATAATGCCCTTTTAGTGTAAGAGCTGTTTGAAAAGACCGCCTGAAATTTCAGCCTGTTTTGGTGGGATGGAGTTTTAGTCTGCCTGGTGGCATCACCAGGCGATAAATTAGTTAATAGACCAGTAAGAAAGAGAGTTCCAAACCTCTCTGCCAATAACATCTAGTTTTCAGTTTTCCCTTCCCCACTCAGAAATTGCTTGAGGAATTGCTTTTAACTAAGAAGCTATTTTTGTTTCATTTTGACAATTTTAATTGATAACAATCACAATAAGGTACTTAATTGTTAACCAGAAATTATTTGATATTGAATAAAATAAATTAAAAAAATTCTGCGTTGGGCCTTTAAGACCAACCAGTATATTATAGCCTAATCGGTAGTTTATCACCAATGCTCTATTAAAAGATCACCTTTGGGAGCAGCAAAGCAGTCAGCGGACATCCCTCTTTTCTTTTTATATTGGATATTATTTTTGGTCAGTTCCTTTGAAAACTTTGGATGAGCATCATGTGCATTATACCCTCTACTTTCTATAGCCTACAATGCTATTATGCCAATACAGTCTGAGTGTCTGACCTGAATGTAAAATTGTGGAGATTCGACCACTGTCCATGTTGCTGAATTTGTTTGTTTACTCTTTCTTCGAGTGACAAAGTTTGGCATAACAACAACAAATGTAGGCTAATCTTATTAAAATGTTTGGCTCGCACATGCAATGTAATTTACTATGGTGTAATGCAAATGCGATGTGTAGACTGATAGACTTCCATGTTGAAGCTTAACAAAAACTGCAAACATTTCTAACAAATATAGAAAAATGGATAGATACTTATTGTTGTTATTACTGCTGCACTGGACATCGCCTTTGGAAATAGAGCTGTTAAAGTGTGTGAAAACACAGACTACTACTGACATTTTTTTTTAAATGTATGAACATACAATACTGCTATGTGAAATATATATTTTACAATCTTTGTCGGTATATTTTTTTCAGGAAAATCTTGCCCTTTGGCCCTCTGTGTTTCCATGATGATTAATTGACAGGAATATCTGCTGAATGAATCTGACAATGCTGTTTTCCCTCAGGTCTTTGGCAAACAATAAATTAAAAGCGTTACCCAGGGATTCCTTCATCGACCTGGACTCATTGATAGAGCTGTGAGTTGTTATGCATGTGCATTCGATGTGTTGTGATTCTTTCTTTAACTGTATAAAAAAATATATGATTACTTTCAGGATAACTTCAACAAAGGTAGTTTTCAAAGAAAGACTTGAAGGACAAGTGTTTACTTTTTTTTTCAACCAAATCTCTATTTTTTTATGTAAATGGAATGTTATAGAAGAGTTCAGACACTTTTTGGGCGATTTTAGTTGGTTATGAGAAACTGTTTTGAGAAACTTGTTCTGCAATTCCAGGGTAGGAATAAAATATATAATTTTACACTCTGTATAGTGATGCAGATCTTTAGATGTTGTGCATATGAAATTGTGTCATTCCAAACTTTTTTGGCAACGTTATATTCCATTGTGTTCGACTCGAGCAATACTTTTCTGGCTAGCCAACGCATGCGCACTCTTCTATAACATGCCATTTACATAATAAATAATAATTTGGTTGAAAAAATATGAACTTGTCTTTTAAATGCTTTCTTTAATGCTGAGCACAGCTCCCATACTGTCTGCAAATGAACAGCAATGGCAAACCTTGCATGTGTTGCAGCTGTATTATACATACTGAATTGTTCATTTCTCTGGTTAATTTAACCTATTCTAATATTCATGCAGTGAAAGTAATCAAAATGTCACGTCCTGGCCAGTATAAGGGTTAATTGTTATTGTAGTTTGGTCAGGACGTGGCAGAGGGTATTTGTTTTATGTGGTTCAGGGTGGTGTTTTTGTAGTAAGGGCATTTTATTTAGTATTCCGGGTTTTTTTGGGCAGTGTTTGAGATTCATGCATTCTATGTTTAGTCTAGGTAGTCTGTTTCTATGTTGAGTTAATTGGGGTGGACTTCCAATTGAAGGCAGCTGTGTGGTGTTGCCTTTGATTGGAAGTCCTATATTAGTTGGGTGTGTTTGTGGGAGATTGTTCTGTGTTTAGCCTTGTGCCTTGCTAGACTGGTTGTTGATCGGTCGTTGTCTTTTTTTGTTGTTATTTTGGTGTTCATTTTGGAATTTATTAAAAGTCAAGATGAGCATACACATACCTGCGGCATTTTGGTCCTCCTTAACCAACGACAACCGTGACACTAAAAGTCATTATTTTGAGTAATCCAATGGATTACATTACTGATGACAATTTTAAACAGGTAATCTGATCTATAATGTAATACAAACCATCAAAATCACAATTGGAAAAATTTTCATCAGCATAAAACTGAAAGTAAATTTGTGTTTCTCCTAAAGGTAACACATACAATGAGTTTATTTTGATGAGTTCTTGAAAGAAACATGTTCTCGTAAGGATGAGTTGGAGGAGGAAATGAAGAAGGATTCTTACACCCCTAACCACTATTTGAATGCCATTCGTACTCTAGAGAAGGTCAGAAAGGTTGAGTGGTCTAAACCAAAGAAAGCCACAGGAATTGATGACTTATCTAATTCAGTTATGAAATCACCTAAATTGTTGCGAACACTATTTGGACTTTTCCAGGCTTGTTTTGAGAACGGCATTATTCCATCTGTATCGTACAAATCTACAATCAAGCCTATTCCAAAATCTTCAAAAATGACCCTAAAATCCCATTGAACTACAGAGGGATTACTCTCATTAGCACTGTATATAAATTGTATTCCTTCATTCTAAATTAAAGGCTCTCCCACTAACTAGAACTGTCTGGTCAGCTTGCTGATGAATATAATGGCTTTAGTACATGTACACTGAGTATACAAACATTAACTCAATTAACACAACTCAATATTATGAAGGTATTCCTAATGTTTGGTATACTCTGTGTATACAGTATACTGTCTCTAAAGTAATCCGAATGATAGAATGATAGAGAGAAAACCAACTTTTGCCTGTTTTATTGATTTTCAGAAGGCTTTCGATTTGGTTAATAGAAACCTTGCTTTTAGACAAAAATGGGAATTGATGGAAGGTTCTATGATCCAATTAAAGCCCTGTGTAGATGTCCAGTTGCCTGTGTACAGGTAAATGAACAGAGGCCTGGATGGTTTCCCACTCTGTTTTGGCTCAAACAAGGTGAGGTGCTCTCCCCAACGTTATTTGCCCTTTTTGTTAACAACTTGGCCCATGAAATCAAACATGAACATTTAGGAGTTAAACTAAATGACACGACCCGGGATACTACTGTATGCAGATTATATTGTCCTTGCAGAGACTGAGCATGATTTGCAATGTATGTCAATCTCTGGTGTACGAAGTGGAGATAATGATCAACCAAGATAAAACCCATATAATGCACTTCAGAAAAAGTGTACAATAAGAAGTAATCATTACTTTTCTTTTGGAGCAATATGCCTAAAGTACACTTGCTCATATAAATACCTTGGTTTCCTTTTCGATGAATACATGACCTTGGAGAGGTGTATAAAGTCCCTATCTGATTCTGCAGGTAGAGCGTTGGGGTCCATTGGTAGTAAATTGGAAATCTGTAAAGACCTTGGCTATTATACATATTCACAAGTCTATAATTCATGTGTGTGTACTATATTGAACTATGCTGCTGAAATCTGGGGTTGTAAAGAAGCCAAAACAGCAAACTCTATTCAAAACAGAGCCATAAGATGCTTCCTTGGAGTGCATAAGCCTTGCTATTCAAGGAGACATGGGATGGGAGCCCAACGAAATAAGACAGAGGGGTGAAATTATTAGGTTATGGAACCGTTTTATCGATATGCCTGAGGACAGAGTAACAAAAAAGGGTTTTCAACTGGGATAAAACACACAATTACCCTTGGACAAAGGAACTCAATTACATATGTAAGGAAGCTGATCTACAACACATATTTAGAAACAAGTTACGATGCAATGTCACCCTGATCAAACACAAGTTAACCCTTAGCTACAAAGAAAAATGATCAACTGATACAGTTGAAGTCGGAAGTTTACATACACTTAGGTTGGAGTCATTAAAACTCATTTTTCAACCACTACACAAATTAATTGTTCACAAATAATAGTTTTGGCAAGTCGGTTAGGACATCTACTTTGTGCATGACACAAGTAATTTTTCCAACAATTGTTTACAGACAGATTATTTCACTTATAATTCACTGTATCACAATTCTAGTGGGTCAGAAGTTTACATACACTAAGTTGACTCTACCTTTAAACAGCTTGGGAAATTCCAGAAAATTATGTCATGGCTTTAGAAGCTTCTGATAGGCTAATTGACATAAATTGAGTCAATTGGAGGTGTACCTGTGGATATATTTCAAGGCCTACCTTCAAACTCAGTGCCTCTTTGCTTGACATCATGGGAAAATCAAAAGAAATCAGCCAAGACCTCAGATTTTTTTGTTGTAGATCTCCACAAGTCTGGTTCATCCTTGAGAGCAATTTCCAAATGCCTGAAGGTACCACGTTCATCTGTACAAACAATAGTACGCAAGTATAAACACCATGGGGCCACGCAGCCGTCATACCACTCAGGAAGGAGACGTATTCTGTCTCCTAGAGATGAATGTACTTTGGTGGGAAAAGTGCAAATTAATCCCAAAACAACAGCAAAGGACCTTGTGAAGATGCTGGAGGAAACAGGTACAGAAGTATCTATATCCACAATAAAACGAGTCCTATATCGACATAACCTGAAAGGCCGCTCAGCAAGGTAGAAGCCGCTACTCCAAACCGCCATAAAAAAGCCAGACTACGGTTTGCAACTGCGTAGTACTTTTTGGAGAAATCATACTTTTTGGTGAAATGTCCGCTGGTCTGATGAAACAAAAATAGAACTGTTTGGACATAATGACCATCGTTATGTTTGGAGGAAAAAGGGGGAGGCTTGCAAGCCAAAGAACACCATCCCAACTGTGAAGCACGGGGGTGGCAGCATCATGTTGTGGGGTGCTTTGCTGCAGGAGGGACTGGTGCACTTCACAAAATAGAATGCATCATGAGGAAAAATGATGTGGATATATTGAAGCAACATCTCAAGACATCAGTCAGGAAGTTAAAGATTGGTCGGAAATGGGTTTTCCAAATTGGCAATGGCCCCAAGCATACTTCCAAAGTTGTGGCAAAATGGCTTAAGGGCAACAAGGTCAAGGTATTGGAGTGGCCATCACAAAGCCCTGACCTCAATCCTATCGAAAATTTGTGGGCAGAACTGAAAAAGCATGTGCGAGCAAGGAGGCCTACAAACCTGACTCAGTTACACCAGCTCTGGCAGGAGGAATGGGCCAAAATTCATCCAACTTATTGTGGGAAGCTTGTGGAAGGCTACCCAAAACGTTTCACCCAAGTTAAACAATTTAAAGGCAATGCTACCAAATACTAATTGAGTGTATGTCAACTTCTGACCCACTGGGAATGTGATGAAAGAAATAAAAGCTGAAATAAATCATTCTCTCTACTATTATTCAGACATTTCATATTCTTAAAATAAAGTGGTGACCTAACTGACCTAAGACAGAATTTTTACTTGGATTAAATGTCAGGAATAGTGAAAAACTGAGTTTAAATGTATTTGGCTAAGGTGTTTGTAAAGTTCTGACTTCAACTGTAGGTTTGTATGTACAGTACCAGTGAACAGTTTGGACTCACCTACTCATTCAAGGGTTTTTCTTTATTTTTACTATTTTCTACATTGCAGAATAATAGTGAAGATACCAAAACTATGAAATAACACATATGGAATCCTGTAGTAACAAAAAAAAAAGTTAAACAAATCAAAATATATTTTTGATTTTAGATTCTTCAAAGTAGCCACCATTTGCCTTTATGACAGCGTTGCACTCTCTTGGCATTATCTCAACCAGCTTCACCTGGAATGCTTTTCCAACAGTCTTGAAGGGTTCCCACATGAGCACTTATTGGCTGCTTTTCCTTCACTCTGCGGTCCAACTCATCCCAAACCATCTTAATTGGATTGAGGTTGGGTGATTGTGGAGGCCAGTTCATCTGATGCAGAACTCCATCACTCTCCTTCCTTGTCAAATAGCCCTTACACAGCCTGGAAGTGTGCTGGGTCATTATCCTGTTAAAAATCAAATGATAGTCCCATTAAGCCAAACCAGATGGGATGGCGTATCGCTGCAGAATGCTGTGGTAGCCATGCTCATTAAGTGTGCCTTGATTTCTAAATAAATCAATCATCGACAGTGTAACCAGCAAAGCACCCCCATACCGGCACACCTCCTCCTCCATGCTTCATGGTGGGAACCACACACGCGGCGATCATCCGTTCACCTACTCTGCGTCTCACAAAGACACGCCGGTTGGAACCAAAAATCTCAAATTTAGCGCCATGATGTACACCTCTTTGTACACTCATCAGACCAAATGACAGATTTCCAGTGGTCTCATGTCCATTGCTTGTGTTTCTTGGCCCAAGCAAGTCCCTACGTATTATTGGTGTCTATTAGTAGTGGTTTCTTTGCAGCAATTTGACCATGAAGGCCCGATTCACCCAGTCTCCTCTGAACAGTTGATGTTGAGATGTGTCTGTTACTTGAACTCTGAAGCATTTATTTGGGCTGCAATTTCTGAGGCTGGTAACTAAAATTAACTTTTCCGCTGTAACTCTGGGTCTTCCTTTCCTGTTGTGGTCCTCATGAGAGCCAGTTTCATCATAGAGCTTGATGGTTTTTGCGACTACACTTGAAGAAACATTAAAGTTCTTTACATTTTCCAGATTGACTGACCTTCATGTCCTAAAGTAATGATGGACTGTCGTTTCTCTTTGCTCATTTGAGCTGTTCTTGCCATAATACGGACTTGGTCTTTTACCAAATAGGGCTATCTTCTGCATACCTCCCATACCTTGTCACAACACAACTGATTAGCTCAAACGCATTGAGGAAAGAAATTCCACAAATTAACAAAACACACCTGTTAATTGAAATGTATTCCAGGTGACTACATCATGAAGCTGGTTGAGAGAATGCCAAGAGTGTGCACAGCTGTTATCAAGTCAAAGGTTGACTACTTTGAAGAATCTCAAATATAAAATATATTTTTATTTGTTTAACACTTTGTTTGGTAACTACCTGATTCCATATGTGTTATTTCATAGTTTTGATGTCTTCACTATTATTCTACAATGTAGAAAATAGTAAAAATAAAGAAAAACCGTGGAATGAGTAGGTATGTCCAAACTTTTCACTGGTACTGTATGTGCATATATAATTATCATAATTTTATTTGGATACAGCCAATATAAGCCCATGTGGGCTGGGAATCAGGAAGATGCATGACATTAATGTAAAATCAATCAAATAATTAATCATACAATGAAAACAATAACAGACCCTTTAGTGACGCCAAATTTAACACTAGTTAACGGGGAGGAGTCATCATCTAATAACACGAATTGGAGTCTGTTGAATAAGTAAGAGCGCAACCAAGAGAGCGCCCGACCTCGAAGACCTACATTTGTCTCTAGGCGTCTGAGAAAAATATGATGGTCAATAGTATCACATGCTGCACTTAGAGCGAGACGCATGAGTATAGAGATAGATGTTCATTTGTATGTTTTATAAGTGCGGGTTCAGTGCTATGGTGACTGATAGGTTTCATTGACAGAATTGGAGTTTAGAAAATCTGTAAACTGCTGGGCTAGGGTATGGTTATGCTGTGACTGATATCTGGTTGTCTGTCCTTGCAAAGTGACCTGCGAGGAAATGCCTTTGAGTGTGACTGCCGTGCGAAGTGGCTGATGATGTGGCTGAAGAGCACCAATGCCACGGTTTCTGATGTAATTTGTGCCGGACCCAAGGACATGAAGGACAAGCGGCTGAACGACATGGCCAGCCTGCACAATGAATGCATCTCCACTGGTGAGGGAGCTGACTAATTGCCAGTGGTAGAAAAAGTATTAAATTGTCATACTCGAGTAAAAGTAAAGATACCTTAATAGAAAATTGCTTATATTAAGCAAACCAAACGGCACCATTTTAATTATTTTTTTTATTTACAGATAGGCAGGGGCATATTCCAACACGTGTGCTTAATGAATCCGCCAGATCAGAGGCAGTAGGGATGACCAGAGATGTTCTCTTGATAAGTGTGTGAATTGGACCATTTTCCTGTCCCACTAAGCATTGAAAAGGACCATTTTCCTGTCCCGCTAAGCATTGAAAATGTAACGTGTACTTTTGGGTGTTAGGGAAAATGTATGGAGTAAAAAGTACATCATTTTCATTAGGAATGTAGTGAAGTAAAAGTTCTTAAAAATATAAATGGTAAAGTACAGATACCACAAAAAGTATTTTTACTTAAGTACTTTACACCACTGCTAATTGCCATGGTCTTACTTGAGCCCTCCATCATAAGGCTTACTTAACATAAACTCATTACAATGATAGTATAATTTATAAGAGTTGCCATAAACTATGAGAAGCATATTATGCATAACCATAGTAGCACTTTGGAGGTTATGAGGAAATTCTCAAAACAACTGATGACACCAGTTTACCTGACAAGACTGAATTCAAACATTACAGTTTTGTTTTTATGTGCAATTTACTTTTATTGTTGCCTGAAGACTGAATTTAATATAGCTGCTCTATCGATCGCTACATACAGGACATTGTCTGAATCTGCCACCCTAGAAGTCGTTTGTGTGACTTCAAAATGATGGGCGTTCTACAAAACAAATTCATCAGTGATTGGATCGTCTCTAACAAATCTAACCAATCAGAGTATCAAAGTTGATAATGTCATCATGTAGGACCAACCCATCGGTTTCTGGGAACAGTCAGAATGTGTTTACCTTCCAGAAGTCGTCTGGGATAGAGATAAATCGGGACTTATCATGGGCATGGCGTGGCGTTTGGCCGGAGAGATGTGGATGGGTAGCCAGGCAACTTTTACTGTACTTTTCGCAAGCATTTGGCTATAACAGAATTTGGAACTACTCGGGATACATTCAGTAACATACCAAGAATATTAATGAAAACTTTTGGGATTGATACAACATACGACTTAAAGTTTTGAGTGAGAGGTCTAACTGGTGTCTCCAAATGGCCACAACTTCCAAAGTGTGCACGGTTCCTAATTCCTTTCAATACACTTTAATGATTTACAGAAAGAGCCTATTTGGTGCTTTCTTTAGCTCTCCTGGCTGGGTCTTTTGGAGCAACTGAAGCAACACCACTTGTGGTTTTTGTATAGATTGCACCCCTGCGTCCTCAACATCTCACAATTACTGTTGTTGTCTACACTTAATCTCTCGTGGACAGATCTACATAAACATAACTGGTACCGTAGAATCTGTCGTAAAGGAATGGGATGCATAGGATAACGAGCAGCAGTTGATCCAGTGTTTGGGTTTTTCATCACTGGTTATTTGGACAAATACAATTTTGCAGGTGTTAGCATCTTTCAAATTTCAGAAGGGGAGGGGACATTCAGCCCGTAACTTGCAAAGAGAGAAGGTTTAGCTCCTTGTTCTGCTTCTCATACTACCATCTCTTAACACGTGTGGACCCAGAACTTAATTGAGCAGCTAACCAATTACGTGAAACTTTAGTTCAAGATTAGTTTACACTACACAACATTTTTTTTTTATTACAAATCATACTAATGCTAAGATTGCCCACTCTCCACAGATTTTATCCACCATCAGTCGGTGCCATCAGAGTCTCTGTCTGTGGACACATTCTCTTATAAAAATGACGTCTATGTGGCCATCGCTGCACCCAACACAGAGAGTTGTATGGTTTTACAGTGGGACCACATTGAGATGAACTTCAGGACTTATGACAATATCACAGGTATTTGGTAACATGACATCTTATGTCACTGAGGCTGACATATTCCTCTCTCAAACACACTTGTTGTGGGCAAGCGCACAGTAACATTTCAAATAGACCGGATGAGTGAAATTATTATTTGCAGCACGATTTATGTTTTAACTTATTCTTTCAATGGGAAGGATGTTTAATTTAACCAGAGTGTTAGTATACATGCAGATACCTGCTGACACTGTACACACAAAGCTTTAGCGAGCTCCAGTATCATATTTCCCATTTTTTTAAACATTACAGTGTGTTTACTGATAACGTGTGTTGGCGAGAGGAAAATGCCACCCTGAATGTCAAGTGACAAAATCACTGCTTAAATATTTGTATTTATATGGGGATGAGGTAGTTGGGTGGGCTATTTACAGATGGGCTCTGTACAGGTGCAGTGATCGGTAAGCTGCTCTGACAGCTGATGCTTAAAGTTAGTGAGGGAGATGTAAGTCTCCAGCTTCAGTGATTTTTGCAGTTCGTTCCAGTCATTGGGAGCAGAGAACTGGAAGGAAAGACGGCCAAAGGTGGAGTTGGTTTTGGGGATGACCAGTGAAATATACCTGCTGGAGCGTGTGCTACGGGTGGGTGTTGCTATGGTGACCAGTGAGTTGAGATAAGGCGGGGCTTTACCTAGCAAAGACGTATAGATGACCTGGAGCCAGTGGGTTTGGCGACGAATATGAAGCAAGGGCAAGCCAACGAGAGCATACAGGCAGCAGTGGTGGGTAGTATATGGGGCTTTGGTGACAAAACGGATGGCACTGTGATAGACTACATCCAATTTGCTGAGTAGAGTGTTGGAGGCTATTTTGTAGATGACATCGCCAAAGTCAAGGTTCGGTAGGATAGTCAGTTTTACGAGAGTATGTTTAACAGCATGAGTGAAGGAGGCTTTGTTGCGATTTAATTTTGGATTGGAGATGCTTAATGTGAGTCTGGAAGGAGAGTTTACAGTCTAACCAGACACCTAGGTTTTTGTAGTTGTCCACATATTCTAAGTCAGAACCGTCCAGAGTAGTGATGCTAGTCAGGCGGGTGCGGGCAGCGATCGGTTGAAGCTCGTCTGGAGGTTAGTTTAACACAGTGCCAAAAGAAGAGCCAGAAGTATACAGAATGGCGTTGTCTGCGTAGAGATGGATCAGAGAAGCAGCAAGAGCGACATCATTGATATATACAGAGAACATAAATTGTGCTGCATATTATAGAGTTTTATCAGCAATCATTTTGTGGTTTATATCTAGTGCTGTTTCTCTTCCTTATCCTTAATTAATATATTTCCAGTATTTAAAGCCAAAAAACTATCATTTGAATTTCTAAATGTGTCTATTCTGTGTCTCAAATCTCAGGCCAGTCAATCGTTGGGTGCAAATCGGTCATCATCCAGAACCAGGTCTTTGTCATAGTGGCCCAGCTCTTTGGTGGTTCTCACATATACAAGTTTGATGAAGACCAGAGCAGGTTCAGCAAGTTTCAGGATATTGAGGTATCCAAGATCTCCAAGCCCAACGACATTGAAGCCTTCCAGATTGCTGGCGAGTGGTTCTTTGTGATTGCCGATAGCTCAAAGGCGGGGCTCTCCACTCTCTACAAGTGGAACGACAAGGGCTTCTACTCCTATCAGTCCCTGCATGAGTGGTTCCGTGACACTGACGCTGAGTTTGTGGATCTGGATGGCAAGTCCCACCTCATCTTGGCCAGCCGCTCCCAGGTGCCTGTAATCTACCAGTGGAGCAGGAGTGCCCAGACGTTTTCCCTGCAGGGAGAGATCCCTAACATGGAGGATGTGGTGGCCGTCAAGGCCTTCCGGGTCAAGGAGGACCTCTACCTGGCCATGACGCGCTATATAGGTGACTCTAAGGTACTCCGCTGGAGTGGCAAACAGTTTATGGAGATCCAATCCCTGCCCTCACGAGGCGCTATGATCCTCCAGCCATTCTCCTTCAAAGAGCGCCACTATCTAGCCCTGGGCAGCGACTATACATTCTCACAGATCTACCTGTGGGACGCTGATAAAAAACTCTTTGAGCGCTTCAAAGAGGTGTACATCATGGCGCCACGTTCCTTTACCGTGGTATCCACCGACCGCCGGGACTTCATTTTCTCCTCCAGCTTCAAGGGCAATACGCAGATCTTTGAGCATATCATCATTGACTTGAGCTTATGAGATAGCCAGGGCTTCAGCCCCTGCATCTTATGTCTTCCATTATAAACGTTGACATTTTTGTGGGGGAAAGGAGGGAGAAGGGGCCAAGAGAGGGAGAAGTAACTCAAGCAGCATCATCAAATATTTTTTCCGATTAAGCACCTCTTGTGTTTGTATACCATTTTTAAATCGGTCATGTCCCTACTGTTCTATTGACTTTTATATGCACAGGTAATCTCTGTTAACCCAGAACTAAAATCTCAAGTAATTTGGTCAACTCGGTGATTAAGTTGTGGATCTATACGTGGTAGTTCCGGTTTCCAAAGTCTTGCAAAAGGAAACTCTCAGCCAACTCTTTTCCTTTTCCACAATGTACATTGCCTTATCAGCACAGGTGTTTTAGTGTTTTGTTTGTCCTGCTGCTGCGCCACCTAGCTATGAATAGTGATCACTCCCAACTGCTTTGTAGATACAGGGAAAAGTCGCAGCAGCACAAACCTTTAATAACAATATTATGTGACACACAACCCTTGTGACCCTGAACCCAGAACTCTTAAACAAGCAGTACACATTTATGTTTGTATTTTGTTTATATCGTCCATATAAGCAGTTTCACAAATATTTGGGGATTTACAAAAGTTTTCGTTGCTCAGATTTGTTCTTTATTCCACATAAATGTACAATTACTCAAGTCCCTAAACAAGTCCTTGCTGCAGAGTACAACTAGATATGTGTGTATTGATTGACTAAGGACTATATTCAATCAGATCTGCTTTAGCCAACAACCATATAGCGTATTTTTGGGGCTGTGTCGGAGGTGGAACTGCGTTAGAGCTGTCAAATCCACAAGTAGCACATGGCATTATACCTAAAGCAGACATTGCCATTGGCTGCATGGAGTCATCTTACGAGAAATCCCATGCAGCCTTGTTTACAAGTTCAAACACTGGAATGTGAGATGTAATCTAGAGCTCAATTAGGCTGATAAATCATTAAAACAAAAACATTTCTTCAATTTGAGCATCATTATTTCTACAGTGTATATATAGCCTACGCTTTCTCGTTCTGAACTTCTAACGCAAGTTGGATGGTTGTGGCTTCGTAACAATGATCTGCTCATCTGCTCACCGATTTGACAGCTACAACGCAGTTACACCTCCGACACCCTCAAAACATCAGTAATGCGGGTTTTTTCTGTTGCCGGTTAACTCTTGATCTGATTGAGTCCAGGCCTAAGGCATCATCATAGATATTGACTATGCTAGTTTGATTATTAAAAACATTGACCAAATAAGTGAACATTAATGCTCTACAGATGTATTCTTTTGAACAATAATGATACATATTAACACATACTTTCTGACAGAAAGTATGATCGCATTCTCCCTCCATATTGCACAGCTTGTGCTTTGCTGGTCAGTCTCATGTACTAACTCATTGTTATCAACTCTGTGAAATTGTCTTAAGTGGATCAAGCTCTGCCTCAAAAAAGCAAAGTTACAGTTGGTGATCAGAGTTCAAATGAAAATGTATAATTTGTTTGGCAGAGAACACAGACACAATAATTGTATTGTAGTTTTTTTTACATTCATTTCCCGGCCTCAAATGTAACATTTGCATAGTATATAATTTTACTGGTAGCGTATTTAACCACCATATGCCAATATTTGAGCCATACCTCCAAAAATTCCTCTTCTAAAGAAACACGTGTATGCTGCGGGGAACTGTCCACTGTAAACTCCTGTCTTGAGGACTAGTAAAAATTGCTTTTCATAGAAACAAATATATGAATGTTCTCTGCATGTTGATAAATGAGGCCGACTAAGAGTATGAGTCTACTTTAGACTATAGGCTGCTAGAGGAAATTCTTGCACAGTCTGCAGGCTCCCAATGATCCTTTTTTTCACTCGCAGGCTGAAATATCCAGTATACAACTGCGCATAACCAGCTAGCATTAGTATGGTGGCTAAGTGTGACATGTTTGCCTATGGGAAATTCTAACAGCTGCTTAAGTTGTTAGCTGAGTGTTAAACCAGACTTGTTCCTCTACATTAGCCGCTAATATGCTACATTGTAAGCATGGCCCCAATGAGTTCAGACAAGTTCATGTACTGCATGCAGGCATTATTGATAGGGTTGAGTAATTATTTTAGCAAAACACTGACCCTTCCAGCGTCACAGCTCTGTAAATAACTAGATGTCTGTCTATCAGACAATGGCATGTTTTATGCTTTTTATAGATTTAGTCAACCTATAACCTGCATATAGTCAAAAGACCAGGCCAAATTAATTAGAAGTTCAACAGTCACCGACAGAGATTTAGCATTGTAAAGTATTTTTTGCGTGATTTCCCACAGCAATTGGGAATGCCTAAAGTTTTGATCTGTGATGTTCTTGCATGAACAGATGACTTGTTTAGGTAAATTATAATGATTAAATAGTTAATTAAAAAGTTGTACAGAATAATGCTGCCAATATTTTAACCAAAACTAGAAGGCATGAACACATCACTCCAATGTTATCCTAATTTCACTGGCTGCTTGTAAAGTATCAGTCTAATTTTCAGATTTTACTCTTAACTTTTAAATCATTGCACGGCCTTATCTGACATGCTCGTTCCATATAACCCAGGGAGAAAGCTCCGCTCCCAAGGTGGCCTGTTGACGATACCTAGGTGTAGAACCAAGGCCGGGAGCGGAGCATTCTCTATCAGAGACCCATAGCTATGGAGTGACTTACCCTGTTAGGTAAGAGGGACAGACACTATTGAGGTTTTTAAATGACACTTGAAAACCCACCTTTTTACGTTGCCTTTAAAATATGATTTTGTTGTTATTTTAGCATCCTTTTTTGCTTCATTTTCTTTTCTTAATCATTTATTGCCTTCCGTTTAAAAAAATCTCTTACCTTTTATTGTTTTTACTGTAATATATGTTGTGATTTTAAATGCACTTTAAATAAAGTTTGATTTGATAAACGATGTTACTCTACAATGTATTCAACTTTCTTGACTGACACATGATCACAGAAAATTCAAAGCTGAGCAATGGGGGGTGACATGGGACTGACAGGTATTGGTAAAAAACATACCAAACATCGGTTTATTATTTGCCGTAATATTCATACGCTGACCACCTGGAAATTTCCAGCACATGCTTAATGTCAAGGTAAAGCCCACACAATTGACAGCTCATTATTCTCAGAAGACTAGCTGGTCCGGACAGCTTCTTCCTGTTTCATGATTGGTTAGTATCGAAAGTAGTTTATGCTGGGTACAAAAAATGAACTAATGAAATAAAGGATTCTGAATGCTACAGGGGATACAAATGAAAGTGATATTTGAGAGACCTCAAATATCACTTTTAGTTTGTGAGTGTGTGATATAGGGGTATAGAAAAGTTTATTTTGACATTTATAAAGAAAAACGTATAACCAATAGCAGCTATGGTGACACTGCCATGTTGATCTGAGCTTTGCTGTTGGAAAACCACTACAGTGTCCGACTTCCGACTGTCGCAGATGTACCTCCCCCAATCTCCCTCGTCAACTTTCGTCTACAGTTAGCTTCGTTAACCTTACTACTCAAACACACCCATTGGCTCCCAATCAACAAGGATGCTGCCTTCAAAATGGGCGTATTCCAATCCTAAGGTACCTTAAAGAACCACAACAGTGAAAATGCCCTTTTTCAGCTGAAAGACGATGCCCAGAGCTTACTCGTGATGTTGCACAACAATTTAAGTTAATACGTCTTCGCGCGTTGCGATTGAGCTGAGCCAAACAGCCTTTCGAAGTCCACTTGGGCGCCTAAGCCATGGAGCAAATAAAAATAGAGGGTGCAAACGTGTTTTTACACGTCCACTTTTTTACCAGATACAGTGCCTATCATAAGTATTCATCCCCTTTGATTTCTTCACATTTTGTCAGGATCTTTATAGGACAATGTCAGGACTTTCATTTTACTAGACCTTAGGATGTTGCATGATGGCTGCTTGGGAACGTTCTCTGGGGGACGTTTGGTAGTTCCTTGTATGTTACCAGGATGTTACTGAGGACCATGTTAGGACCATGTCAGGATTATTTTAGGACGTTCTCAAGACTTTCATTTTACTAGTCCTTAGGATGTTATGTGATGGCCTCAAGGGAACGTTCTCTGGAGGACATTTGTCTAGTTCCCTGTAAGTTACCAGGACATCACTGAGGACCATGTCGGGACCTTTTTAGGATGTTCAGGTATTTTATTTTACTAGTTATTAGGACGTTGTGTGATGGTCCCAAGAAAAGTTATTTCTGGGACCTTTATCTTGTTCCCTGTAAGTTACCATGATGTCATTGAGGCCATCTTAGGACGTTTGTAAGATGTTCAAGACATTTGTTTTACCAGTCGTCAGGACGTCACGTGATTGTACCAAACCCTTATAAGAAAGGCCGAGTGGGTAATTTGTTAAATATATACTATATATACATTTTTATTGGCCAAGTTTGTATTTGTTTAGTAATTTTTTGTTGGGGGGTACATTATCCATTTCTATGTATACGTTTATAAAATATGTACCCGTAGGCTGCCACTCAAAAGAAAAACAACAGTAAGAAATACTCAGAGTTTAATTAATAACAAATGTAATTTAAACAGGAAAAGAAAACAACAAAAGAAGTGAGCTTCCATGACTGCGTTACCATGCACGCCTCCAACTCAATCATAAAGTTTGCAGATGACACTACAGTAGTAGGTATGATTACCAACAACAACGAGACAGCCTACAGGGAGGAGGTGAGGGCACTCAGAGTGTGGTGTCAGCAAAACAACCACTCACTCAACGTCAACAAAACAAAGGAGATGATCGTGGACTTCAGGAAACAGCAGAGGGAGCACCCCCCCCTATCCACATCGACGGGACAACAGTGAAGAAAGTGGAAAGTTAAGTTCCTCGGCATAAACATCACGGACAAACTGAAATGGCCCACCCACACAGAGTGTGGTGAAGAAGGCACAACAGCGCCTCTTCAACCTCAGGGGGCTGAAGAAATTTGTCTTGGCACCTAAAACCCTCACAAACTTTTACAGATGCACAATTGAGAGCATCCTGTCAGGCTGTATCACCACCTGGTATGGCAACTGCACCGCCAACAATTGCAAGGCTCTTCAGAGGGAGTTGCGGTCTGCATAACGCATCACCGGTGGCAAACTACCTGCTCTCCAGGACACCTACAGCACCCGATGTCACAGGGAGGCCAAAAAGATCAAGGACAACAACCACCCGAGCCACTGCCTGTTTTCCCCACTACCATCCAGAAGGCGAGGTCAGTACAGATGCATCAAAGCTGGGACCGAAAGACTGAAAAACAGCTTCTATCTCAAGGCCATCAGACTGTTAAACTGCCATCACTAACACAGAGAGGCTGCTGCCTACATACAGACTTGAAATCATTGGCCACTTTAATAAATGGATCACTCGTCACTTTAATAATGCCACTTTAATAATGTTTACATAGCTTGCATTACTCATCTCATATCTACACTACAATTGAAAAGTTTGGGGTCACTTAGAAAAGTCCTTGTTTTTGAAAGAAAAGCACATTTTCTGGCCATTAAAATAACATAAAATTGATCAGAAATACAGTGTAGACATTGTTAATGTGGTAAATGACTGTTGTAGCTGATTTTTAATGGAATATCTACATATGCGTACAGAGGCCCATTATCAGCAACCATCACTCCTGTGTTCCATTGGCACGTTATGTTAGCTAATCCAAGTTTATCATTTGAAAAGGCTAATTGATTATTAGAAAACCCTTTTGCAATTATGTTAGCACAGCTGAAAACTGTTGTCCTTATTAAAGAAGCAATAAAACTGGCCTTCTTTAGACTAGCTGAGTATCTGGAGCATCAGCATTTGTGGGTTCGATTACAGGCTAAAAATGGCCAGAAACAAATAACTTTCTTCTGAAACTCGTCAGTCTATTCTTGTTCTGAGAAATGAAGGCTATTCCATGCGAGAAATTGCCAAGAAACTGAAGATCAGTTACCCAACAAAATAACATCAATTTATTTAGACTAATTGTTTTTATGACTACAGACAGTAGGCTAATATTCCTATTTTCTTGCATTAATTCATTTGTCTGCATGTCTATTCAACATTTGGCAAAAAAATTAACCATGCCATGAATTAAGAACGATCAACATATTTTTTTCTTCACAATGCAATGCGGCACATTGACAACTCAAATCGCTTTAAAGAGCCTTCTAATATTAGACAACAAATAAATAAACTAAAACAACTTCAAAAACAGTCCATTCATAACTGGATTTCTTCAAATTGCTGTGCAGGAAAAGGATGTCATCCACCGTGCCTGGTCGCAGGCTCGCTGCTGGCTTCTCTCTGAAACCACACATCCATCTGTAGGTGACGCCTTATCCTTTGGAACCACGCAATTACCAGGTGGACAGTAGGCCTCTTGAAGCAGTAGAGGAAATCAACAAGATCCGCAAGTATTCTTTCACACTAGCTGGCCTTATGTTATCTGCAGTTTCGAGGTGCACTGTCACACTCTGTGGTGGATAACATCCACTCTTCGTTTATGTAATGGGCTGTAAGACACAGGTATCCTATTTTTCGAAAATCGTCAGTCCACATGTCAAGTGTAATTGCGCCATTGCATCAACCCCTACAAATATATTCTAATGTATTATAATGCACATAATAATTCAAATAAAATTTGCTGTAGCTATAGGAGAGAGACTGCATGCTAAAGACAAATAGAAATAATGTGTCTTTAAGACTGCATTATATGACTTATGAATGAGTCACTCAGCCCTATGCTTCTGTTCCTGCTTCTGTTGCCTATTTGAGTGTTTGTTTAATATCCTACTGATTCTGTGGTCACCAAGCCCCATGCAACCGTAAAATGTTGGATAAAGAACTTTCACAAATCCGTCTGTTTTTAAACTTTGCTATGCTGTATTAAAGGCTTTGCGATGTTTTTCATTAGAACAGACTCTATGCTATTACTTCTACTTTAGTGTTATTTACACTGTTCCAAACTGGCAGATAGATTACAATATAATTTAACAGCACTTGCTTGTCATGCAACAATGATTGTCTCTTGCACAATGATTTTACATGAGGCCTAATTCACATGATATGCCTAAAATACTTATATCCCCTAGGCTAATAAATAAATCATATTTTTCCTTTCAATTGTTTAATTGCTCTATATCATGATATTTCAAGTTTTCCCTTTGGAGCACATGCAAAAGCGATTTGGAGTTGTTGAGCGGGAGTGACAAAATGTATTACAATTCCGTGCGCACACTCCAAAAAATGTTTTTGTTTTTTCTACTTAGTCAGAAGAAGCTGTAAATGGACCATGTAACACGCATATAGACGCACATACAATATTTGTTCATCAACATCTTTATGTTTTCGTTAATAAAATAACGATAAAAAAACACTTCCAAATGTAGATGTTTATTTAAACTACTTCCCGCAAGCTCCACGACCACAGGTAAAACCTTGCTTAGATTATCAATAAATAAATGGTGACTTCTGACTTGTTGCATCTTACGGACAATTTGGAGTATTATTGATTACTGTGAAGGTCGGGTTTGGATCAGTTTATGTAGATATTTGTCGTATCCTTCAGTGTTGCACCTGCAGGTCCATTGGATGTTTTGACTATTTATTCCAGATTGATTCCCCGATATATAACAAACACGTAGCCTATGCAATGGGTAAGGTGCAAGCTATATAGACCTTTTTATGTTGAGGGAATCTCGTATTCATAAATTGGCTCCAAAGCTGATCAAAAAAGGCAAGAATGGTCGTAATTTTAATTCGTCAAGCCGATGAAATACTTGATTGCTGGTAAACAATCGGCCTGAAAAAACGAATTCTAGAGGTTAGTGTGCATTTGCATGGCAAAGGGAAATGCATGGCAAAGGGAAATATACGCATTTTGGAATTATTTTCTGTAATAATGCATTCAAAAAAGATTTATTGGGAAAAGAAAGCAAAATGTGAAAAATGCCTCAGAGCAAGATGAGATGCTTTTTAAGAACCAATATAAAGTGCTAGAAAAAGTGTGTCAAGACACTGGAGCACCGGGCCAAATAGTGTCCCCCTCTGCGTCACAATGGGATTCGATGAGTTCTAGCTTCTGTTGCTAGGGGTGTAAGAACATATTGTTAAATATGAATGAATAATTTAAGCTGTTTTTAGATTGACGTTGCTAGCTACTGTATTTATTTTTCTCAGCCTGCCTAGTCAGCTAGCTAGCTAGCCAGACAGTTTTATTTAGCTAACGTTAGCTAGCTACTGTACCTGTTATTGTAGCTTTCTGTTTGTATGTAGCTTGCACTTCAATGGCATCCCTCGATGAGATTTTATTTTATCTTTCCAACCAGGTGAAGTACTCAGAAAAAACACCACTGATCTCGAAAAGAGGCGTAACATTCTGAGAAATTCACAATTCAGGGTAACGTTAAGCAGTTTACTTCTATTAGGTAACTGGACAGATTTAGCTATGTGCAACTATTTTCCATCTAACATAGCTAGTTGCTAGCTATACATATAGTTCAGTGGAGGCTGCTGAGGGGAGTTATATGTCTGTCATATTGAGGTGTCTAGCTATAAGTTAAACCTGATCAATCAAATGGATAGGTGTAAGCAATTATGGTAATTGCAAATTCCCTTAAATAGGTGTCTTCGCTAGAGAGGGAGGGAGTGGGAAGAAAGTGAGAAAGGTGGGAAGACAGACAGACAGAGGGGGCGAGAAAGACAGTGCAAATGTACTAAGGCTTGAGTATTTCAACAACTCTTCTCTTCCAACTTGTTAGGCAATCATATCTACCTACGGGGGAAGGATGGCCAGACACACAGGACGGTGATTTCTACTAAGGAGGAGAGGAGGCCGTGCT
This sequence comes from Salmo salar, assembly GCF_965601325.2. Taxonomy (NCBI): domain Eukaryota; kingdom Metazoa; phylum Chordata; class Actinopteri; order Salmoniformes; family Salmonidae; genus Salmo; species Salmo salar. Next base: position 34,600,059 of record NC_138297.1, on the reverse strand, counting down.
GACCGAGATGCATGCTGGCCATTTCGCAGTGAAGCGCATGATTGCCAAAATCAACCTACGCTTCTTCTGACGGGGAATTGTCAAGAAGGTGGACAGCTGGGCAAGTGAAATAACCTTTTGTTTATCAATCACAGGGTTCAATTCTCGGGCCGACTTTCTTCTCTGTATACATCAATGATGTCGCTCTTGCTGTTGGTGATTCTCTGATCCACCTCTACGCAGATGACACCATTCTGTATACTTCTGGCTCTTCTTTGGACACTGTTATCTAACCTCCAGACGAGCTTCAATGCCATACAACTCTCCTTCCGTGGCCTCCAACTGCTCTTAAATGCAAGTAAAACTAAATGCATACTCTTCAACCGATCGCTGCCCGCACCTGCCCGCCCGTCCAGCATCACTACTCTGGACGGTTCTGACTTAGAATATGTGGACAACTACAAATACCTAGGTGTCTGGTTAGACTGTAAACTCTCCTTCCAGACTCACATTAAGCATCTCCAATTCAAAATTAAATCTAAAATTGGCTTCCTATTTTGCAACAAAGCATCCTTCATTCATGCTGCCAAACATACCCTTGTAAAACTGACCATCCTATCCATCCTCGATTTCGGCGATGACATTTACAAGATAGCCTCCAACACTCTATTCAACAAACTGGATGCGGTCTATCACAGTGCCATCCATTTTGTCACCAAAGCCCCATATACTACCCACCACTGCGACCTGTACGCTCTCGTTGGCTGGCCCTTGCTTCATACTCGTCGCCAAACCCACTGGCTACAGGTCATCTACAAGTCTTTGCTAGGTAAAGCCCCGCCTTATCTCAGCTCACTGGTCACCATAGCAGCACCCACCCGTAGCACACTCTCCAGCAGGTATATTTCACTGGTCACCTCCAAAGCCAATTCCTCCGTTGGCCGCCTTTCTTTCCAGTTCTCTGCTGCCAATGACTGGAACGAACTGCAAAAATCACTGAAGCTGGAGACTCATATCTCCCTCACTAGCTTTAAGCACCAGCTGTCAGAGCAGCTCACAGATCACTGCACCTGTACATAGCCCATCTGTAAATAGCACAGCATAGCCCAATATCATACTGTATTTATTTATTTATTTATCTTGCTCCTTTGCACCCCAGTATCTCTACTTGCACATTCATCTTTTGCACATCTATCACTCCAGTGTTTAATTGCTATATTGTAATTACTTCGCCACCATGGCCTATTTATTGCCTTACCTCCCTTACCTCATTTGCACACACTGTATATAGACTTTTTCTACTGTATTATTGACTGTATTTTTGTTTATTCCATGTGTAACTCTGTTGTATGTGTCGAACTGCTTTGCTTTATCTTGGCCAGGTCGCAGTTGTAAATGAGAACTTGTTCTCAACTAGCCCACCTTGTTAAATGAAGGTGAATTTAAATAAGTGTATGTATATGTGTGTGTGTATATATATATATATATATATATATATATATATATATATATATATATATATATATATATATATATATGATTTCAATGAATGTCATATCAGAGTGCAAACAATGTTTCAATTTGTCACTTTTTTGCTTAAAGATCAGTACACTGTGTAGCCTGCCAGAAGTTTGAGAGGGCGAAGACTGTGGCGCCGGAGTTGAAGCCCATCAAAGTTGTTTCACCATGGCACATGATCGGTAAGTGTCCCAATTCAAATTTTGCCCTGATAAGTTGGTTTGTAATGTTTGCTTTATTTGACAGGAGAGTTCAATATTATAGAATGTGTATGTGTGTGTCAGTATCCTTGCAAATATGAAAAGCTGCATACTGTATGACACAGATACGGTAAGAATAAAGTAATCTTCTCTCTAAAACTTAAAATGTTATGGGTGGACCTCATCGGACCCTTCACGAAATCCAGGAATGGCAACAGCTGGTGTCTGACGGTGACCGATCACTTTACCAAGTGGGTGGAGGCAATACCCATTAAGATCAGTAAAGGAAGAGTATGTTCTTAACTCGGAATTCCCTTCTGTAACCCATTAAAAAGGGTGGTTGGAACAAATAAATATATTTTCGTTTTGTATGATACCTATCAAGGACGAGACTGGCAAGGCCACCTCCAAGGCGATGGTGGACATCTGCAACACACATGGTTCTCCTGAGGTCATCTTGAGTGACCGAGGTCATGAGCGCTGGAACAAGGTACAGATCTTGTAGGTTATATTCTGTCACCAATGGTGTGTTTTATTTTTTTCCATGGTACATAATCAGATATATTTCAATATCTTACATTGTCAATAGATATCGCTTTCCTACCCCCTCCTGCAGGTTTGGTGAATGGACCATCCAGACCCTCAAGGCTGCCATGGACAAGTCCCTTGATTGGTACCTGGAAGAGTGGGAGAAAAACCTGAAAGTAATTCTCTTTGCACACAACAGCAGCATCCAGGCCTCCACAAACAAAGGTAAACAATTGAGGTAAACAATGCAATTGAATATACAATTATTGCATATGCTGTAGTCTTTCAAATTTGTGATTGACTTAGTGTTGTTTGTCTGTATTTTTGTATAACGTACTTTCAGATAACTGAAACCCCACTTGATGTGATGGAAGTTGTCGAACCAGATCTGAATGCCTTCGAGGTCCAGTTCAGGCATGGACTGAGAAGGATGTGGTTTTTGACCAGGTAAAAATGATTGTAAGAAAATATGTAGATATGAGATATGTAAGTAATGTATTTGTAATATGAAATATAATTACATTTATTCTTGTTATCAATAAAGGTGAGACTGAACATGGACGAGGCGCAGGAAAAACAGAAGGAGAGCTACCGAAGCAGAATCAAGAAGGGGACCAAGTGCTACGACATCCGGGCAATTTACTTGGCTTGGAAGAAGGACGAAAGGAAGGCGAGACCTGGGAAACCTCGCTGTTTTTTCGCTCCTAGCTGGGGTCACCATCTGTTAAAGTAAATATAAAACCTCTTAGATAATTACTATTTGCATTAGCCCACAAAATAACCTGAAGCTAGTTTTAGTTTCCCTAACACTAATATTTTCTGTTTGTCTTCCTAGGGTTACCTCAGCGGAAGTCAACAATCTTCTACAGTTGGAGCAGTTTGACGGTCGACCACTGAAAGCAGTGACGCCCTACACTTCAGTGAAGCCCAATAGACAAAGTATGTTAAGCTTTGGTTAGCATTTGAGAAAGCAAGAAATGGTAGTTATGCTGAGCTTATAAAAATGTACCTGTTCAATTTACCTCTCCAAATGACATTAGGACCATCGACTGTCCGAGCCCCCCCAGGAGGTATCCCATCCACCAGAACCAGTGAGTCCGGATCAGTCTGATTCTCTGTGCGCTGAGTCGGAGGGGGACCAGCTTGAGGTAGGCTATACCTTCTAAAAGTGTTAAAGTACATATCTCCCATTTATAACACTGCACTAATCCATCAAACTTTTTCACAGTAAAGTGTAAACTGTGTTTGCTTGTTTATGTCTCTGTCTCCTACCCTGTTCCCTTTAACTCTGCTCTTGTTCCCCAGGAGCTGGAGGTTCTGCCCAACACCCAGACATGGATCCACCTGATGTCCTCCATTACCAACCACCCTCCAACTTTTCATTAAATATTCTACAGCTACTGATGTTGTCATTATCTGCTAAGAAAGTGAGATAATATATGAGATAAATCAAATCGTATTGGTCACATACACGTGTTTAGCAGATGTTATTGCGGGTGTAGTGAAATGCCTGAGTTTCTAGCTCCGACAGTGCAGTAATATCTAACAAGTAACATCTAACAATTTCACAACATATACACACAAATCTAAGTAAAGGAATGGAATTAAGAATATATAAATGTATGGATGAGCAATGTCAGTGGCATAGACTAAGATTCAGTAGAATGGTATAGAATACAGTATATACATATGAGATGGGTAATGCAAGATATGTAAACATTACATTTTACATTTTACATTTAAGTCATTTAGCAGACGCTCTTATCCAGAGCGACTTACAAAATGGTGCATTCACCTTATGATATCCAGTGGAACAACCACTTTACAATAGTGCATCTAAATCTTTTAAGGGGGGGGGGTTAGAAGGATTACTTTATCCTATCCTAGGTATTCCTTAAAGAGGTGGGGTTTCAGGTGTCTCCGGAAGGTGGTGATTGACTCCGCTGTCCTGGCGTCGTGAGGGAGCTTGTTCCACCATTGGGGTGCCAGAGCAGCGAACAGTTTTGACTGGGCTGAGCGGGAACTGTGCTTCCTCAGAGGTAGGGGGGCCAGCAGGCCAGTGGTGGATGAACGCAGTGCCCTTGTTTGGGTGTAGGGCCTGATCAGAGCCTGAAGGTATGGAGGTGCCGTTCCCTTCACAGCTCCGTAGGCAATCACCATGGTCTTGTAGCGGATGCGAGCTTCAACTGGAAGCCAGTGGAGAGAGCGGAGGAGCGGGGTGACGTGAGAGAACTTGGGAAGGTTGAACACCAGACGGGCTGCGGCGTTCTGGATGAGTTGTAGGGGTTTAATGGCACAGGCAGGGAGCCCAGCCAACAGCGAGTTGCAGTAATCCAGACGGGAGATGACAAGTGCCTGGATTAGGACCTGCGCCGCTTCCTGTGTGAGGCAGGGTCGTACTCTGCGAATGTTGTAGAGCATGAACCTACAGGATCGGGTCACCGCCTTGATGTTAGTGGAGAACGACAGGGTGTTGTCCAGGATCACGCCAAGGTTCTTAGCACTCTGGGAGGAGGACACAAGGGAGTTGTCAACCGTGATGGCGAGATCATGGAACGGGCAGTCCTTCCCCGGGAGGAAGAGCAGCTCCGTCTTGCCGAGGTTCAGCTTGAGCTGGTGATCCGTCATCCACACTGATATGTCTGACAGACATGCAGAGATGCGATTCGCCGCCTGGTTATCAGAAGGGGGAAAGGAGAAGATTAATTGTGTGTCGTCTGCATAGCAATGATAGGAGAGACCATGTGAGGATATGACAGAGCCAAGTGACTTGGTGTATAGCGAGAATAGGAGAGGGCCTAGAACAGAGCCCTGGGGGACACCAGTGGTGAGAGCGCATGGTGCGGAGACAGATTCTCGCCACGCCACCTGGTAGGAGCGACCTGTCAGGTAGGACGCAATCCAAGCGTGGGCCGTGCCGGAGATGCCCAACTCGGAGAGGGTGGAGAGGAGGATCTGATGGTTCACAGTATCAAAGGCAGCAGATAGGTCTAGAAGGATGAGAGCAGAGGAGAGAGAGTTAGCTTTAGCAGTGCGGAGAGCCTCCGTGACACAGAGAAGAGCAGTCTCAGTTGAATGCCCAGTCTTGAAACCTGACTGATTAGGATCAAGAAGGTCATTCTGAGAGAGATAGCAGGAGAGCTGGCCAAGGACGGCACGTTCAAGAGTTTTGGAGAGAAAAGAAAGGATACTGGTCTGTAGTTGTTGACATCGGAGGGATCGAGTGTAGGTTTTTTCAGAAGGGGTGCAACTCTCGCTCTCTTGAAGACTGAAGGGACGTGGCCAGCGGTCAAGGATGAGTTGATGAGCGAGGTGAGGAAGGGGAGAAGGTCTCCGGAAATGGTCTGGAGAAGAGAGGAGGGGATAGGGTCAAGTGGGCAGGTTGTTGGGCGGCCGGCCGTCACAAGACGCGAGATTTCATCTGGAGAGAGAGGGGAGAAAGAGGTCAAAGCACAGGGTAGGGCAGTGTGAGCAGGACCAGCGGTGTCGTTTGACTTAGCAAACGAGGATCGGATATCGTCAACCTTCTTTTCAAAATGGTTGACGAAGTCATCCGCAGAGAGGGAGGAGGAGGGGGAGGAGGATTCAGGAGGGAGGAGAAGGTAGCAAAGAGCTTCCTAGGGTTAGAGGCAGATGCTTGGAATTTAGAGTGGTAGAAAGTGGCTTTAGCAGCAGAGACAGAAGAGGAGAATGTAGAGAGGAGTGAGTGAAAGGATGCCAGGTCCGCAGGGAGGCGAGTTTTCCTCCATTTCCGCTCGGCTGCCCGGAGCCTTGTTCTGTGAGCTCGTAGTGAGTCGTCGAGCCACGGAGCAGGAGGGGAGGACCGAGCCGGCCTGGAGGATAGGGGACAGAGAAAATCAAAGGATGCAGAAAGGGAGGAGAGGAGAACATTACTTTAGATTACTTTACATTACTTTAGGAGAACTTTAGAGAACATTAAAGTGAATAGTGTTCCATTTATTAAAGTGGTCAGTGATTTCAAGTCTATGTATATAGGCAGCAGCCTCTATGAGCTAGTGATGGCTATTAAACAGGCTGATGGCCTAGAAGCTGTTTTTCAGTCTCTCGGCCAAATTTGTTCAGCCTCCTGAGGTTGAAGAGGCGCTGTTGCGCCTTCTTTACCACACTCTGTGTAGGTGGACCATTTCAGTTTGTCAGTGATGTGTACGCCGAGGAACTTGAAGCTTTCCACATTATCCACTGCTGTCCCGTCGATGTGGATGGGGGGTGCTCCCTCTGCTGTTTCCTAAAGTCCACGATCATCTCCTTTGTTTTGTTAACGTTGAGTGAGTGGTTGTTTTGCTGACACAACACTCTGAGTGCCCTCACCTCCCTGTAGGCTGTCTCATCGTTGTTGGTTATCAAGCCTACTATTGTGTCATCTGCAAACTTCATGATTGAGTTGGAGGCGTGCATGGCCACGCAGTCATGGGTTAACAGGGAGTACAGGAGGGGGCTGAGCATGCACCCTTGTGGGGCCCCAGTGTTGAGGATCAGCAAAGTGGAGATGTTACCTACCTTCACCACCTGGGGGTGGCCCATCAGTCCAGGACCCAATTGCACAGGGTGGGTTTGAGACCCAGGGCCTCAAGCTTAATGATGAGCTTGGAGGGTTCTATGGTGTTGAACGCTGAGCTATAGTCAATGAACAGCATTCTTACATATGTATTCCTCTTGTCCAGATTGGATAGGGCAGTGTGCAGTTTGATGGCATCGTCTGTGGATCTATTGGGGCGGCAAGCAAATGGAAATGGGTCTAGGGTGACAGGTGAGGTAGAGGTGATATAATCCTTGACTAGTCTCTCAAAGCACTTCATGATGACAGAAGTGAGTGCTACGAGGCAATAGTCATTTAGTTCAGTTACCTTTGCTTTCTTAGGTGCAGGAACAATGGTGACCATCTTGAAGCATGTGGGGACATAGACTGGGATAGGGAGAGATTGAATATGTCTGTAAGCTGGTCTGCGCATGCTCTGAGGACATGGTTAGGGATGTAGTCTTGGCCGGCAGCCTTGCGAGGGTTAACATGCTTAAATGTCTTACTTATGTCGGCCATGGAGAAGGAGAGCCCACAGTCGTTGGTAGCGGGCCGCGGCGGTGGCACTGTCTTATCCTTAAAGCGGGCGAATAAGGTGTTTAGCTTCTCCGGAAGCAAGACGTTGGTGTCCGTGACGTGGCTGGTTTTCCTTTTGTAGGTCGTGATTGTCTGTAGACCCTGCCACATACGTCTCGTGTATGAGCCGTTGAATTGCGACTCCACTTTGTCTCTATACTGACGTTTTGCCTGTTTGATTGCCTTGTGGAGGGAATAACTACACTGTTTATATTCTGCCATATTCCCAGTCACCTTGCCATGGTTAAATGATAATGATTCGCGCTTTCAGTTTTGCGAATGCTGCCATCTATCCACGGTTTCTGGTTAGGGTAGGTTTTAATAGCCACAGTGGGTACAACATGTCCTATACACTTTCTGATTAACTCAGTCACCGTAATAGTATATTCGTCAATATTATTCTCAGAAGCTACCCGGAACATATCTCAGTCCGTGTGATCAAAACAATCTTGAAGGGTGGATTCCGATTGGTCAGACCAGCATTGAATAGTCCTTAGCACGGGTACTTCCGGAGTACTTTTGAGTTTCGCTTATAGGACAGGAGGAGCAAAATGGGGTCGTGGTCAAATTAGCTGAAAGGAGGGCGGGGGAGAGCCTTGTAGGCATTCCGGAAGTTTGAGTTAGTGGTTGAGTGTTTTAGCAGCGTGAGTACTACAGTTGATATGTTAATAGAACTTTGGCTGCCTTTTCCTCAAATTTGCTTTGTTAAAATCCCCAGCTACAATAAATGCAGCCTCAGGATATGTGGTTTCCAGTTTGCATAAAGTCCAAGTTCTTTGAGGGCCGTTGTGGTATCAGATTGAGGGGGGATATACATGGCTGTGACTATAACAAAAGAAGATTATCTTGGGAGATAAAACGGTCAGCATTTGATTGTGACGTATTCTATGTCAGGTGAACAAAAGGACTTGAGTTCCTGTATGTTATCACAATTACACCATGAGTCGTTAATCATGAAAACGCACACCCCTGTGTCACGACTTCCACCGAAGTCGTTTCCTCTCCTTGTTCGTTCGGCGTCGATCCACTTTTCATTTTCCATTTGTTTTGTCGTTTTCCTACACACCTGGTTTCCATTTCCCTCATTATTTGTTGTGTATTTAACCCTCTGTTTCCCCCCATGTCTTTGTGTGGGGTTGTTTGTAAGTTCTTGTGCACTTGTTTACTGGTGCGCGTCAGGTTTTTGTACCCATATTCTGTTGTATTTTTATGCCGTTGGTTTTTGGATTAAACTGCTCCGGCTACTACCTAGTTCTGCTCTCCTGCGTCTGACTTCCCTGCCACCAGTTATGCACCCTTTTACACCCTGCCCATCTTCTTCCCAGAGAAATATTTATTCCTGTCTGTGCGATGAACTGAGAACCCAACTGGCTGGACCGACTGACAGTATATCCCGAGTGAGCAACATATCCGTGAAACAGAGTATGTTACAATCCCTGATGTCTCTCTGGAAAGAAACCCTCGCCCTGAGTTCATCAACTTTATTATCCAGAGACTGAACATTAGCGAGTAATATACTCGGAAGCAGTGGGTGGTGTGCGCGCCTCCTAAGTCGGAATAGAAGAGCACTCCGAGTACCTCTCCTCCGCCGGCGTTGTTTTGGGTCAGCCTCTGGAATTAGTTCAATTTCCCTGGGGGGTGCGAACAAAGGATCCGCTTCGGGAAATTCGTATTCCTGGTCATAATGCTGGTGGTGCTGGTGAGTTACCGCCACTCTGATATCCAACATTTCTTCCCGGCTGTATGTAATAACACAAAAATAATTCTGGCTTACCAATTTAAGAAAAAATACATAAAAAAATGCAAAGCTTCCTACGAGCTCTCTGTCTGCGCCATTTTCTATTTTCCTTGATACACAGAAACTAAAAACACTAGCACTGCAAACACTCAGAACAAAGAGAGCACTATTTGGCCAAATAATGTCCCCCAGCCAAATAGTGTTCCCGTCTGCGTTACAATGGGATTCGATAAACTATTAGCGTCTGCTGCTATATCAACGGCGTGATGACCTAATGATTCGAATTTTGGAGATCATTGCAGCCTAAATGACGTTATTTTCACCATCGCTATGCAAACAAGGCTGATTTCCACAACAATTTTGCTGTTTAAACAAGTTTTCTTTAGCTAATAAAATGAGAACATTAATTCAAACTACTTTTGGGTACCTTGTTAACATTACAACATGAAATCCATGTTGTGAATAAGAACTGTTCTTGAAGACCGAGAATCATAACTACTCTACACAATACGTTTCTATCTCTGGACGTTCCGTGACATTGCTACGTTTCGGAAATAGAAAAGAAAACGTGTAATCTGCTCGACACATAAATTACTTACCTTACAGATCACGAAGTCAGCTAATTTCCACTTCATTCATATGCAAATCCGTTTGATTCATACACTGGCTTGTCTGTCTGTCATGTTTTTATTTTAACTTGCTCTTCCCTTATCTACACTGAAATAATATAATTTCAGTAGCCCTCTAAGATTTTAAAAAACCTCTCTCTCATAGCTCTTTAGTACACCCTTGTGGTTGAATATATATATGTATCTATTAAGGTCCTACGTTAGAACAATGAATAATATGTAACAAATAAATAACATCAAAGGATATCTTACAATAATGAACACCTTGTGAAACAGCTGTGAAAACCAACCTGGCAACATTTAAGATTTTAATACATAAACTTTGTTTTTTTTGTAGAGTTTATTTCCACAGATGTATTTTTATTTTTATGCACTCACATGGCAATCATAGACTAAAATACTGTATTTTGGTGTGTGGAATATATAGGGGGGGTTGCTGTGTGGGTGAGATGTTCTGCCTGTCACATGTTCTCAACAGGCAGCCAGTTTCAGAAGGGGGACTTGAAGAGGGAGACTGCAAAGTCCAGGCACAGCTGCTCTCTTTGTTCTGAGTGTTTGCAGTGCTAGTGTTTTAGCTAATCTGTATATCTCACATACTATGTGCCCAGTATGATAGTTTTCTTGCTCTTTCTTAGCAGATAATGACAACATGACAACAACAGTAGCTGTAGATGTAATGAAACGTTGGAGGGTGGTTGGTAATATTGGAAAGATAAAATAAAATATCCTCGAGGGATGCCATTGAAGTGCAAGCTACGTACAAACAGAAAGCTGCAATAACAGTTACAGTAGCTTGCTAGCTGACTAGGCAGGCCGAGGTATATAAGTACAGTAGCTAGCAACGTCAATCTAAAAACAGCTTAGATTATTCATTCCTACTTAACAATATTTACTTATATAAAGACAAATACATGGAAAAGAAAGTGCTCTCTTTCCAGTCTTTTCGGTCCTCTGAAGCATCAGGTTGTCACCTTCAAAAACACTGTCCTTGGAGAGCAATTCTGAGGTAATAAATTTGCTTGGACTGAGCGAGCGTTTATGCTGTGAAATAGAACTACAACTGCCTGCATCCTCCTTCCTTCGCGACCGCTATGAGGTAATATAGAGCCAAGCAACCAGCATAGCAATGGATGCAGTGGTTTTATACGTAATCCGGTCAGAATGTTGCAAGATCTAGCAACAGCCCTAGCAACAGAAACTAGAACTCATCGAATCCCATTATGACGCAGAGGGGGACACTATTTGGCATGACAGGCCCACAGCTCTGCTTTGAGGCTGACCATTCAGGCACTGGTGACGTTTCAGACACCGATAGTGGTGTTGGCTTTACAGGCAACTGTGGAGAGTGCAGCCGCACTCCAAAACGCACGTTCTGCCGCCCGCATATTCAAACTTCCAGCCACTGTTGCACTCCTCAAACGAGTTAGTCCATTTAGGGCAGCAGCAGCTCATGTTTCAATCATTAGGACATTGACAAACAATGCAGGGGCAGAGACTGCCATTTCACGCAGGCTAACAAGCAGTGAGGCCTCCTCTCACTTAAATGATATTTGACCATTCCCAATGAAGTCTCCATTCACTCCATGGTGGGAACGGGTGAAGACCCAGTACAACGCATATAGTATTGAAATGCGAGATGTATGGCAAGTACTTTTACTCTCAATTCCAAGTGAAATTGCCCACAGAGCCATGGATGATTTTAAGGAGGGCACAATTGTTAACCAGCTGTTTCACAATGAAACCAATGCAGACATATTATACGGTGCATTCGGAAAGTATTCAGACCCCTTTTCTTTTTCCACATTTTGTTACTTTACAGCATTATTCTAAAATGTATTAAATCGTTTTTTTCCCCCTCATCAATCTACACAATGCCCCATAATGACAAAGCAAAAACAGGTTTTTAGATATGTTAGCAAATGTATTTAAAATAAAAATTTGAAATATCACATTTACATAAGTATTCAGACCCTTTACTCAGTACTTTGTTGAAACACCTTTGGCAGCGATTACAGTCTTGAGTCTTCTTTGGGTTTTTATTTATTTACCCTTTATTTAACTAGGCAAGTCTTCTTGGGTATGACGCTACAAGCTTGGCATACCTGTATTTGGGGAGTTTTTCCCATTCCTTTCTGCAGATCCTCTCAAGCTATGTCAGGTTGGATGGGGAGCGTTGCTGCACAGCTATTTTAAGGTCTCTCCAGAGATGTTAGATCGGGTTCAAGTCTTGGCTCTGGCTGGGCCAATCAAGAACATTCAGAGACTTGTCCCGAAGCCACTCCTGCGTTGTCTTGACTGTGTGCTTAGGGTCATTGTCCTGTTGGAAGGTGAACCTTCACCCCAGTCTGAGGTCCTGAGCGCTCTGAAGCAGGTTTTTCATCTTTCTGTATTTTGCTCCGTTCATCTTTGCCCCGATTCCAGTCCCTGCTGCTGAAAAACATCCCCACAACATGATGCTGCCACCACTATGCTTCACCGTAGGGTTGGTGCCAGGTTTCCTCCAGACGTGACTCTAGCCATTCAGGCCAAAAAATTAAATCTTGACTTCATCAGAACAGAGAATCTTGTTTCTCATGGTCTGAGAGTCTTTTAGGTGCCCTTTGGCAAACTCCAAGCGGGCTGTCGTGTCTTCTACTGAGGAGTGGCTTCCGTCTAGCCACTCTACCATAAAGGCCTGATTGGTCGAGTGCTGCAGAGATGGTTGTCCTTCTGGAAGGTTCTCCCATCTCCAAAGAGGAACTCTGGAGCTCTGTCAGAGTGGTCATCTCCCTGATCAAGGCCCTTCTCCCCCGAGTGCTCAGTTTGGCCAGGCGGACAGCTGTGCCTCGACACAACCCTGTCTCGGAGCTCTGTGGACAATTCCTTTGACCTCATGGCTTGGATTTTGCTCTGACATGCACTGTCACCTGTGGGACCTTATGTAGACAGGTGTGTGCCTTTCCAAATCATGTCCAATCAATTGAATGTACCACAGGTGGACTCCAATCAAGTTGTAGAAACATCAAGGATTATCAATGGAAACAGGATGCACCTGAGCTCAATTTCGAGTCTCATAGCAAAGGGTCTGAATACTTATGTATATTAGGTATTATTATTCGTATTTATTTTTGAGATTTGCAAAAAAAATAAAAATTCACTTTGTCATTATGGGGTATTGTGTGTAGATTGTTCAGGGGGGGAAATTATGTAATCCATTTTAGAATAAGGCTATAACGTAACAAAATATGGAAAAAGGGAAGGGGTCTGAATACTTTCCGAATGCACTGTATATAATGAATATGAATTCAGAGGATTAAAATGATTAAATATTAAAGCTTCAGTCATACAAAAGTTGTACTTAAATCCAAATTGGTTTTCCAGCAAATTAGTGAGACTGTCTCACCCCATGTTCAAAAATAGCCTTTTTTTAACCTCTCACTTTCGGATATTTGAAAATGAAATTCTCTATAGCTATTTTTAAAACAAGATATAAAAAGCTGGTTGCAATTTCAGTTTAATCCAACAGAAAAGACAGGACAAATATTACAAGAAATATTATGGTTAAACTCAAATATACTAGTTCATAAAAAAAAATGGGGATATATTTTTTTATTATAATCTTTGTTCATGATATCATAAATATGACTGGTGGAGTTATGTCACACATGTAGCTAACAAAAATATATGGATATGTCTGCTCTATCCAAAATTACAACCAACAGCATTACCACAAAAATGTAAGAGGCAAGTGGATGGGGAAAAAGTAAGCAACTGCAGTAAGGAACAAAATTGGTTAAAGAAAATTGTGATGAATAAAAAAAAGTATACCAGTTTCAGTTAAGGACCAAAACATTTACAGCTGCACCATATAGGTTGAAAAAGAGTTGAGAAGAGATTTTCGATGTGCGATATAATCTAGGCTTTAAAGCCTTTTTGAAATCGGACAGTGTGGTTAGATTAACAAGAGACTTGTCTTTAAAATGGTATAAAATAGTCATATGTTTGAGAAATTGAAGTTAGAGCATTTGAGGTATTTGTTTTTCGCGCCATGCGATTCCACTGGCTGTTGCAAGCGTCCCACCTTGCCCAGGGAGGTTAAAGACAGACGTTCCGCTAGCGGAACACCGTTCCGCCTGCGGAACCCCTAGCCAACCAATTAAAATACCACAATTCTATTTTCTCAAACAATCAACTATTTTACACCATTTCAAAGACAAGACTCTCGTTAATCTAACCACATTGTCCGATTTCAAAAAGGCTTTACAGCGAAAGCAAAACATTACATTATGTCAGGAGAGTACCCTCCTAAAAATAATCACACAGCTATTTTCAAAGCAAGCATATGTCACAAAAACCAAAACCACAGCTAAATGCAGCACTAACCTTTGATCTTCATCAGATGACACTCCTAGGACATTATGTTATACAATACATGCATGTTTTGTTCAATCCAGTTCATATTTATATCAAAAACCAGCTTTTTACATTAGCATGTGATGTTCAGAACTAGCATACCCACCGCAAACTTCCGGTGAATTTACTAAATTACTCACGATAAACGTTTACAAAAAACATAACAATTATTTTAAGAACTATAGATACAGAACTCCTTTATGCAATCGCGGTGTCAGATTTTAAAATAGCTTTTCGGCGAAAGCACATTTTGCAATATTCTGAGTAGATAGCTCGGCCATCACAGGCTAGCTAATTTGGCACCCACCAAGTTTGGTGCTCACTAAACTCAGAATTACTATAAGAAAAATTGGATTACCTTTGCTGTTCTTCATCAGAATGCACTCCCAGGACTTCTACTTCAACAACAAATGTTGTTTTGGTTTGAAATAATCCATAGTTATATTGAATTAGCTCCGTTTGTTCGTGCGTTGAGGTCACTATCCGAAGGGTGACACGCAGGCGCATTTCGTGACAAAAAAATTCAAAATATTCCATTACCGTACTTCGAAGCATGTCAAACGCTGTTTAAAATCAATTTTTATGCAATTTTTCTCGTAAAATAGCGATAATATTCCAACCGGGGCGACGTTGTATTCATTCAAAGACTGAAAGAACAAAATGGAGTAGTCTCGTGGACGCGCATCTCCAGTGTCACTGTCCCCAGGCAGGCCAGTAACAAACAGAGCTGCTGTACTTAGCCCAGACTGCAGAGCTCTCATTCCACTTTCTGGCGCCTTCTGAGAGCCAAGGGAAGCCTTAGAAAATGTCACGTTACAGCACAGATGGTGTATTTTCAATAGAGAGGCTACAGAAGGACAATAAATTGTCAGACAGGGCACTTCCTGTATGGAATCTTCTCAGGTCTTGGCCTGCCATATGAGTTCTGTTATACTCACAGACACCATTCAAACAGTTTTAGAAACTTTAGAGTGTTTGCTATCCAAATCTACTAATTATATGCATATTCTAGTTTCTGCGCAGGAGTAGTAACCAGATTAAATCGGGTACGTTTTTTATCCGGCCGTGAAAATACTGCCCCCTATCCCAAACAGGTTAAAACTGCCTTTGCCAATCTACCCGTGTGGCCCCCCCCAGAAATGTTTTGCCGCTGCCTCTCGGGCCTCCGTTGTTGCCTTGCCTGTTGATCTCGTCGCTGTACCTCCCTCGCTGCTTCCACCTGTTCCCATGGGAGGCAATCCCCTCCGGCCTGGATCTCCTCCCACGTCCAGGATCCTTTGCCATCCAGGATGTCTTCCCATGTCCAGTACATCGGCCCACTCTGCTTGGGCCTTTGGTGGTGGGATCTTCTGTAATGTCCGTCGTTCAAGGTAGACCAAGGCGCAGCGTGAGTTGAGTTCATCATCTTTTATTTTAAAGGTGAACCAGCAAAAAACAATAAACAACACAACGAACAAAAAGCTTCGTAGTGCGAAATACATGCAACCAAACAAAGACAAGATCCCACAACTGACTGTGGGAAAAAGGGCTGCCTAAGTATGATTCCCAATCAGAGATAACGATAGACAGCTGCCTCTGATTGGAAACCATACTAGGCCAATCAAAGGAAAAACCAACATAGAATGCCCACCCCATGTCACACACTGACCTAACCAAACAGAGAGAAACTGGCTCTCTCAGGTCAGGGCGTGACACAGAGATAGATGAGTGAGGGTAGCTGAGGGGTGGGACTAAAAACAAAAACACAAATATAAAAAGATAACTCATGTAAAATATACTGTATCTGTAAAATGTATTTAGTATGTATAAACTAAGTATTGTTGTCAAAGCACCCCCAAAACATGATGCTGCAACCCCCGTGCTCCACGGTTGGGATGGTGTTCTTCGGCTTGCAAGCCTCCCCATTTTTCCTCCAAACATAACGATGGTCATTATGGCCAAACAGTTCTATTTTTGTTTCATCAGACCAGAGGACATTTCTCCAAAAAGTATGGTCTTTGTCCCCATGTGCAGTTGCAAACTGTAGTCTGGCTTTTTCATGGCGGTTTTTGAGCAGTGCCTTCTTCCTTGTTGAGCGGCCTTTCAGGTTATGTCGATATAGGACTCGTTTTACTGTGGATATGTATACTTTTGTACCTGTTTCCTCCAGCATCTTCACAAGGTCCTTTGCTGTTGTTCTGGGATTGATTTGCACTTTTCGCACCAAAGTATGTTCATCTCTAGGAGACAGAACTTGTCTCCTTCCTGAGCAGGATGACGGCTGCGTGGTCCCATGGTGTTTATACTTGCGTACTAATGTTTTTACAGATGAACGTGGTACGTTCAGGCGTTTGGAAATTGCTCTCAAGGATGAACTAGTCTTGTGGAGGTCTACAATTGTTTGTCTGAGGTCTTTGCTGATTTCTTTTGATTTTCCCATGATGTCACTTAGTTTGAAGGTAGGCCTTGAAATAATTCCACAGCTACACATTCAATTGACTCAAATGATGTCACTTAGCCTATCAGAAGCTTCTAAAGTCATGACATAATTTTCTGGAATTTTCCAAGCTGTTTAAAGGCACAGTCAACTGACCCAGTGGAATTGTGATACAGTGAACTATAAGTGAAATAATCTGTCTGTAATCAATTGTTGGAAAAATGACTTGTGTCATGCACAAAGTAGATGTCCTAACCGACTTGCCAAAACTATATTTTGTGAACAAGAAATTTGTGGAGTGGTTGAAAAACGAGTTTTAATGACTCCAACCTAAGTGTATGTAAACTTCCGACTTCAATTGTACATCATTTACACACACACACACACACACACACACACACACACACACACACACCACACGGAGAGATAAGTCACCTCAGACAGATCCAGCTCTGAGAGGCCCAACAGATTTTAATTTAGAATGGAAAATGTATGTGTTTTTGCAACAACTGTTAGTGCATCAAATCGTATTGCATCGATTTGTTCTCTAATCAAACCAAATCGCACCAAATTGTTTCAAACTAAAACGTATCATTCCTGTATCGTATCGGAGCCCATGCATCTAGAAACATATTGAATAATTTTGAAAGCGAAAGATGCACCTCCCTAGTTACTAGCTACCTGTCCAAAATGGTAATTATTAACGTAACTTTTGGATTATCCAAACTCATTAACGTAATCATATTACTTTCCCCTCATGACCAAAAGTATGTGGACATCTGTTCGTCGAACATCTCATTCCAAAATTATGGGCATTAATATGGAGTTGGTCCCCCCTTTGCTGCTATAACAGTCACCACTCTTATGGGAAGGCTTTCCACTAGAAGTTAGAACATTGCTGCAGGGACTTGCTTCCATTCAGCCACGAGCATTAGTGAGGTCGGGCACTGATGTTGGGCAATTAGGCATGGCTTGCAGTCAGCATTCCAAAACATCCGAAAGGTGTTCGATCAGGTCAGGGCTCTGTGCAGGCCAGTCAAGTTCTTTCACATTGATCTCGACAAACTATTTCTGTATGGACTTCGCCTTGTGCACGGGGGCATTGTCATGCTGAAACAAGAAAGGGCCTTCCTGAAACTGTTTCCACAAAGTTGGAAGCACAGAATGGTCTGGAATTTCATTGTATGCTGTAGCGTTAAGATTTCCCTTCACTGGAACTAAGGGGCCTAGCCCGAACAATGAAAAACAGCCCCAGACCATTATTCCTCCTCCACCAAACTTTACAATTGGCACTATGCAATGGGGCAGGTAGCAACTGAGGACAGACAATTTTATTTACAGGCGACGCACTTCAGCACTCGGCGGTCCCGTTATGTGAGCTTGTGTCGCCGACCACTTTGCGGCTGAGCTGTTGTTGCTCCTAGATGTTTCCACTTCACAATAACAGCACTTACAGTTGCCCGGGGCAGCTCTAGCAGGGCAGAAATTTGACAAACTGACTTGTTAGAAAGGTGGCATCCTATGACGGTGCCACGTTGAAAGTCACTGAACTCTTCAGTAAGGCCATTCTACTGCCAATGTTTGTTTATGGAGATTGCATAGCTGTGTGCTCGATTTTATACACCTGTCAGCAATGGGTGTGGCTGAAATCGCCGAATCCACTAATTTGAAGTGGTGTCCACATACCTTTGTATACAGTATATAGTGTATATGCTTTCTAAATACAGCATAATCCAATTCAGTGGCGGTCAGTGCCATTTAAGATGAGGGACGACAATTTTTTTCATGAGCATGGCCTTATTTCTATTACAGCATATTGGATGACTCTCATTCATATTCCAATCACCCAGTTAAATGTAACAGCTATAGGTTTAGGCTAATTCATGATACTCAAATTTTCCCTATACCCATCACGAGGTTGCTACAATGAAAGTTGAGAGACATTTGTGGAGGCTCACTGGAGGCCTGATGCATGGGACCGGTACAGGTGGCACCGGGCTGATGGCACAGCCTACATCGTTGACACCATATTAGCTAAAGTAATGTCATAGTCAACATAGCTAATAGAACTAACACGTTAGTAGACCCGCTACGATCATGCAGTAACGTTAGTGTACAGTCAGTAAGCAGTTACACCGGTGGGCCCCGTTGGCAATAAATTAGTAATACCAAAAGATTACCTTGGCTTGGAAGAGTTACAGTTTTGTGTTGGAAATTCATAGCCAGCAATACTAACATAGCATCCCTCTGTTTCAGCAGGGTGTTTCAGTAAAACTAGCTATCTGCATTTACTTGCTCAATGAAATCTCTCTCTTGCTTGTCCTTCATTTTGGAAGAAATTAATTTGTTAACTGTTGTCTTTCTCTCTCTTTGAGTCAACTACTCACCACAATTTATACACTGCAGTGCTAGCTAGCTAGCTGTAGTTTATGCTTTCAGTACTAGATTAATTATCTGTGTCACAGCTGTCGTAGGAAGAAGCGGACCAAAGTGCAGCGTTTGTGTCGTTCCACATTTTATTTACACTGTGAAACTATGCAATACATATAAACTGAATGACAAAACAACAAACCGTGACGCAGAGGTGAAACATACACTACTCACAAATATTCTCCCACAAACCCAGGTGTAAAAAAAAAAAAAAACCCTACTTAAGTATAATCTCCAATTAGAGACAACGAGGACCAGCTGCCTCTAATTGGAGATCATCCCAAACAAAACCAACATAGAAATATAAAACTAGAACCGGACAACATAGAAAAAAAACCTGTCACGCCCTGACCTACTCTACCATAGAAAATAACCTCTTTCTATGGTCAGGATGTGACAGTAGGATGTGACACAGTCCTTATATTAAGTGTTTCTAAAATCCCCTATGGGAAAAATGTATGGTGGGAAAATTATTGGAACCATTTCCCTGTTTGACCACTAGGTTTTATGGGCATTATGACTCATACTGTGGTACTCTTGCCGCGTTCAAAACAACTAGGAATTCGAAACTGGGAACTTGGAAATCTCCAACTTCAGTACATTCAAAACAACAATTTGAATGGTCATCCAACTTGGAATTCCAACTCGGGAACTCGAGCCTCTTTCTAGAGCTCAGACTGTCTGACCTGAAGATCACTGACGTCATGATTTGAGTTTCCAGTTGTTTTGAACACGGCATCTATTGGGCATTTGATTTGCGAGCTCATCACATGATCAGTGTCTCGTCAACAACACTAAAAAAGTACTTCCGGGCCATGGAATTTTGATAATTTTCCAAATAAAAGTCCCTCATTTAATAATATAAAAGTGTCAACCTGTATTTATTAATGATACACAAAAAATTATGTCCAAACATTAACAGTGATTCATATTTGTATTAAATGTGGGATTTAAAACATGTTCCAAGGTCATATAAATGCCCCAAATGCAAATCACTGGGATACATATTGGCTTATAGAGCAAAACCTATTCTGGGTGCCGCAGTGAAAGTATTGTAGGGAGTACTCAGTAGGGTCTGTAGAATGTATATGGTGTCATTTCATGGGGCTCTGAATAATACAGAGTGTTGCTGGCCTTTTGCTACACCCATTCCATTGCCGGCCACAATGCAAATCACTGTATATGGAATACATACTCATCACATGTACGATTACTGCGCCACAGAAAACCCTCTAACCAAACAACAGTCCAGGGCATGTGCACTGAATTAAAGGGCAACTACACACAATTTAAGTTTCTTAGATTTTTCACAGACCTCAAAAGTCATCCCCTGATGAGGTTTAAGCATTGTTGTGAACACAGAAAATCAAATGTCTTTATATTTTTAAAAAAGTGTGAAAAAACTGAGGGAAAACCTGAAAAACCAAAGTTTTTTCCTGTGCATGACTGCACTTTGGGTAAAGTTGAGGTCCAGTCCAATATTGACAATGCAGAGGGAAAGAAGTTGGGCCATCCTATAAATATTTTAGAGTAATATAATATATACAATTTTGCAGAAACTTTTATCCAAAGCAACTTAGTCATGCGTGAATACATTTTTACGTATAGGTGGTCCCAGGAATCAAACCCACTATCCTGGCATTGCAATTCTCTACCAAGATGCATGACAGGGTTATAAATGCTTTGTGAAACCTCAATTTAATATGATTTATAAGGCCTTTATTATGCGGTGCTTATGCCACCTGTTATAAAGCACAGGTTTATGTCATATTTGACATAATTGGTTATGTCACATTTGACATTGGTGGTTATGTTACACAGTTATGCCATATTTATGAACCCTTTATAAAGCATGACATACCGTTATAGGTGATTTGTAACACATTTATATAGTGTTTATGAAGGCTTTATGAAGCCTTTATAAGCTGCATGTAATTTAAAGCAGGACCATGTTTACAGGTTTGGATCCTAAAAAAAAATGTGTAAAGTGATAAAATAAAATAAGTTAGCTGTGCAAGACATTATATGAATAAAAGGAAAAGTAGCATATTGTTTTTAAATGTGTGCAGGCTTTTCTCCTCTGACAATACAACATCTGATTCAAAGGGGGTGTGGCAGATTTCAAAACTATTCCATGGTACGATACAATTGTGCTTCATCCTCAAAAGGAGGCTATCAAGGAGGGGAGGACCATCCCTATTTGCATAACGAATTGACACAGTCCTCAACCACTCAACCACATATCGGTTTCTGGGTCACAGAGGGAGGACAGAGGATGGATTTTTGCCCATTCGAGAAAAGGCCACAGTGTCCTTCGCTTCCACTTGCCAAGCACTACTGTCCCACAACAGCGTGGTAAGTCGTTACCTAGTAGCCAATATCAGAGTGACAACCACAGTAAGCACACGCATACAACGCATACAAGCAACAGTACAGTCATCATCAGTGCTTTTAATAAAAAATAAACAAATGTTTAATTATTAGTGTAAAACTAACAGTGAAATACGACTCAAACTCATCTTCCGGCTACAAATCAGAAGTCCAACTGTCACGGTTGTCGTAGGGTAGAGACCAAGACGCAGCGGGAAAATGTACACTCATCTTCTTTTTATTAGGTGAAGAAGGAAAACACATAAACGTATACAAAACAAAACGAACTTGACAGTCTTGTCAGGCAAACAGCTAAACAAGAACAATCTCCCACAAAATCCCATGAAAAACAAACTCCTAACTATAGGACCCTCAATCAGAGGCAACAATAACCAGCTGCCTCCAATTGAACGTCCAACCCCAATTAACTAAACATAGAACTACAAAAGACTAGATAGAACATAGAAATATACTATCATAGAACAATGACTAACAAACCCCGGACTAATAAATCAAATACCCCCTCTACCTAAACACATACACAAAACACACCCTGAACCACATAAAACAAACACCCCCTGCCACGTCCTGACCAAACTACAATAACAAATAACCCCTATACTGGTCAGGATGTGACAGTACCCCCCCCCCCCCCCCCCCCAAAGATGCACCTCACACAAAAAACAAAATAACCCCCAAAACAAAAATAAACCCCAAAACTAAAGGGAGGGAAGGGAGGTTGGCTGCCGTCACCAACGGCTCCTGTGCTACACCCCCCCCCCCTCCCCAAACCTCCTACAGTGGAGGTGGTTTAGGCTCAGGCCTTAATCCCCTACCTGACCAAACCACCCCCACTGCATACCTTTGCCAGAGGCTAGTCACTGAAGACCCTGGACTGTCCTCTGGGAGCTCTGGACTGTAGGCCAACTCTGGGAGCTCCAGACTGTAGGCCAACTCACTCGGATCCAGACTGTAGGCAGACTCACTCGGATCCGGACTGTAGGCAGACTCACTCGGATCCGGACTGTAGGCAGACTCACTCGGATCCGGACTGTAGGCCGACTCACTCGGATCCGGACTGTAGGCAGACTCACTCGGATCCGGACTGTAGGCAGACTCACTCGGTTCCGGACTGTAGGCCGTCTCACTCGGTTCCGGACTGCACACTGTTGCCGGATACTCTGGATGGGGAACTGTTGCCGGATACTCTGGACGGGGCAGTCGTCGGACACTCTGGACAGGGTACAGTCGTCGAAGCTCGGGACTGGGCTGACGCACTGGAAGCCTAATGCGTGGGGCTGGTAGTGGAGGTACCAGACTGGGGACACGCACCTCAAGGCTAGTGCGAGGAGCAGGAACAGGCCGAGTTGGACTGGGCTGATGCACTGGAAGCCTGGTTCGTGGTGCTGGTACCGGATGTGCCAGACTGAAGACACGCACCTCAGGGCTAGTGCGAGGAGCAGGAACAGGAAGAGTTGGACTGGGCTGAACCACTGGAAGCCTGGTGCGTGGTGCTGGTTTAGGAGACGCCAGACTATGGATACGCACCTCAGGGTCAGCACGAGAAGCAGGAACTGGATATACCGGGCCATGGGTAAGTACTGGAGGTCTGGAGCGCACCTCTTGCACAACCCGTCCTGGCTGGATGGAAATAGCAGCCCTGCACAAGCGGACTGCTGGTACAGGGCGAACTGGGCTGTGCAGAGGCCTGATGGTTGCTGTGCATAGAGCAGGCATAGGGTAGACTGGGCCTAGGAGGCGCACTGGTGGCCAGATGCGCTGTGCAGGCATCCTCCTTCCAGGCTGGATGCCTACTCTAGCACGGCACTTGCGAGGGGCTGGGATCGCTCGCACCGGACTGTGCGTGCGCACGGGCGAGATCGTGCGCACTTCCGCATACTCCGGTGCTCTCCACTCCAGTTGCTTCCCATAATAAGCACGGGGAGTTGGCTTGTGGCTCAATCCTGGCCTCGCCAAACTACCCGTGTGCCCCCCCAAAAAATATTATTGGGGGTGCCTCTCGTGCTTCCCCTTCGGCGCGTACAAGGCTTCATACCAGCGCCGCTCCACCTTGGCTGCCACTATCTCCTCCGGTGGGCGACGATATTCCCCAGCCTGGCGCCATGGTCCAGCCCTATCCAGAATTTCCTCCCGTGTCCATGATTCCCGACAGTCCTTCTGTTGCTGCTTCCTCCGCTGCTTGGTCCGTGGTTGGTGGGAGATTCTGTCACGGTTGTCGTAGGGTAGAGACCAAGACGCAGCGGGAAAATGTACACTCATCTTCTTTTTATTAGGTGAAGAAGGAAAACACATAAACGTATACAAAACAAAACGAACTTGACAGTCTTGTCAGGCAAACAGCTAAACAAGAAAAATCTCCCACAAAATCCCATGAAAAACAAACTCCTAATTATAGGACCCTCAATTAGAGGCAACAATAACCAGCTGCCTCCAATTGAAGGTCCAACCCCAATTAACTAAACATAGAAATACAAAAGACTAGATAGAACATAGAAATATACTAACATAGAACAATGACTAACAAACCCCGGACTAATAAATCAAATACCCCCTCTACCTAAACACATACACAAAACACACCCTGAACCACATAAAACAAACACCCCCTGCCACATCCTGACCAAACTACAATAACAAATAACCCCTATACTGGTCAGGACGTGACACCAACCTCTCGCAGTACAGTAGTTACGTGGTTAGAAATAGAACAAATATAATGCTGCTGCTGCTTGCTACTGCTTGCTGCTGCTCTTCTTCTATGGTATTATGGCGGTCCACAAACAAACGTTAGAGGTGCATGCCGCCAACTACAGTACTGGAGTGTGTAGTCAATCACAGTTTACAGACTAAGGGGGAAATTCAGACCTGAGTTACACATGAGAAGGTCCTTGGCCAGGGAGGTGACTAAGAACCCGATGGTCAATCTGACAGAGCTCCAGAGAACCTTCCAGAAGGACAACCATCTCTGCAGCACTCCACCAATCAGGCATTGATGGTAGAATGGCCAGATGGAAGCCACTCCTCAGTAAAAGGCACATGACAGCCCACTTGGAGTTTGCCAAAAGGCACCTAAAGGACTCTCAGACCATGAGAAACAAGATTCTCTGGTCTGATGAAACCAAGATTGAACTCTTTGGCCTGAGTGCCAAGCGTCACGTCTGGAGGAAACCTGGCACCATCCCTATGGTGAAGCATGGTGGTGGCAGCATGATGCTGTGGGGATGTTCTTCAGCAGCAGGGACTGGGAGACTAGTAAGGATCGAGGGAAAGATGAATGGAGCAAAGTACAGAGAGATCCTTGATTAAAACCTGCTCAGGACCTCAGACTGGGGCGAAGGTTCACCTTCCAACAGGACAACGACCCTAAGCACACAGCCAAGTCAACGCAGGAGTGACTTCGGGACAAGTCTCTAAATGTCCTTGAGTGGCCTAGCCAGAGCCGGATTTGAACCCGATTGAACATCTCTGTAGAACCCTGAAAATAGCTGTGCAGCAATGCTCTCCATCCAACCTGACAGCTTGAGAGGATCTGCAGAAAAGAATATAAATGTAATATTTATAAAAAAATGTATTAATACATTTGCAAAAATGTCTAAACCAGTTTTTTCTTTGTCATTATGGAGTATTGTTTTTTAGATTGATGAGGCTAATGTTTAGTTTAATCCATTTTAGAATAAGGCCATAACTTAACAAAATGTGCAAAAAGTTAAGGGGTCTGAATACTTTCCGAATGCACTGTGTGTGTGTGTGTGTGTGTGTGTGTGTGTGTGTGTGTGTGTGTGTGTGTGTGTGTGTGTGTGTGTGTGTGTGTGTGTGTGTGTGTGTGTGTGTGTGTGTATGTATGTATGTGTGTATATATATATATATATATATATATATATATATATATATATATATATATATATATATATATATGTATATATATATATATATATATTAAAATTCAAAAACACAGTCATGGTAAGCAAGGCTAGGTGTCGACAACATCCAGTGAAATTGGAGGGCGCGCAATTCAAATAAATAATCGTAATATTAAACATTTATGAACATACAAGTATCTTATATTGTTTAAAAGCATAATTCCTTGTTAATCTATCTGCATTGTCCGATTTACAATAGGCTTTACAGTAAAAGCATACATTTACATTTACATTTAAGTCATTTAGCAGACGCTCTTAACCAGAGCGACTTACAAATTGGTGCATTCACCTTATGATATCCAGTGGAACAACCACTTTACAATAGTGCATCTAAATCTTTTAAGGGGGGGGGGGGGGTTAGAAGGATTACTTTATCCTATCCTAGGTATTCCTTAAAGAGGTGGGGTTTCAGGTGTCTCCGGAAGGTGGTGATTGACTCCGCTGTCCTGGCGTCGTGAGGGAGCATGTTCCACCATTGGGGTGCCAGAGCAGCGAACAGTTTTGACTGGGCTGAGCGGGAACTGTGCTTCCTCAGAGGTAGGGGGGCCAGCAGGCCAGAGGCGGATGAACGCAGTGCCCTTGTTTGGGTGTAGGGCCTGATCAGAGCCTGAAGGTATGGAGGTGCCGTTCCCTTCACAGCTCCGTAGGCAATCACCATGGTCTTGTAGCGGATGCGAGCTTCAACTGGAAGCCAGTGGAGAGAGCGGAGGAGCGGGGTGACGTGAGAGAACTTGGGAAGGTTGAACACCAGACGGGCTGCGGCGTTCTGGATGAGTTGTAGGGGTTTAATGGCACAGGCAGGGAGCCCAGCCAACAGTGAGTTGCAGTAATCCAGACGGGAGATGACAAGTGCCTGGATTAGGACCTGCGCCGCTTCCTGTGTGAGGCAGGGTCGTACTCTGCGAATGTTGTAGAGCATGAACCTACAGGATCGGGTCACCGCCTTGATGTTAGTGGAGAACGACAGGGTGTTGTCCAGGATCACGCCAAGGTTCTTAGCACTCTGGGAGGAGGGGACAAGGGAGTTGTCAACCGTGATGGCGAGATCATGGAACGGGCAGTCCTTCCCCGGGAGGAAGAGCAGCTCCGTCTTGCCGAGGTTCAGCTTGAGCTGGTGATCCGTCATCCACACTGATATGTCTGACAGACATGCAGAGATGCGATTCGCCGCCTGGTTATCAGAAGGGGGAAAGGAGAAGATTAATTGTGTGTCGTCTGCATAGCAATGATAGGAGAGACCAGGTGAGGATATGACAGAGCCAAGTGACTTGGTGTATAGCGAGAATAGGAGAGGGCCTAGAACAGAGCCCTGGGGGACACCAGTGGTGAGAGCGCATGGTGCGGAGACAGATTCTCGCCACGCCACCTGGTAGGAGCGACCTGTCAGGTAGGACGCAATCCAAGCGTGGGCCGCGCCGGAGATGCCCAACTCGGAGAGGGTGGAGAGGAGGATCTGATGGTTCACAGTATCAAAGGCAGCAGAAAGGTCTAGAAGGATGAGAGCAGAGGAGAGAGAGTTAGCTTTAGCAGTGCGGAGAGCCTCCGTGACACAGAGAAGAGCAGTCTCAGTTGAATGCCCAGTCTTGAAACCTGACTGATTAGGATCAAGAAGGTCATTCTGAGAGAGATAGCAGGAGAGCTGGCCAAGGACGGCACGTTCAAGAGTTTTGGAGAGAAAAGAAAGAAGGGATACTGGTCTGTAGTTGTTGACATCGGAGGGATCGAGTGTAGGTTTTTTCAGAAGGGGTGCAACTCTCGCTCTCTTGAAGACGGAAGGGACGTAGCCAGCGGTCAAGGATGAGTTGATGAGCGAGGTGAGGAAGGGGAGAAGGTCTCCGGAAATGGTCTGGAGAAGAGAGGAGGGGATAGGGTCAAGTGGGCAGGTTGTTGGGTGGCCGGCCGTCACAAGACGCGAGATTTCATCTGTAGAGAGAGGGGAGAAAGAGGTCAAAGCACAGTGTAGGGCAGTGTGAGCAGGACCAGCGATGTCGTTTGACTTAGCAAACGAGGATCGGATATCGTCAACCTTCTTTTCAAAATGGTTGACGAAGTCATCTGCAGAGAGGGAGGAGGGGGGTGGGAGGGGGAGGAGGATTCAGGAGGGAGGAGAAGGTAGCAAAGAGCTTCCTAGGGTTAGAGGCAGATGCTTGGAATTTAGAGTGGTAGAAAGTGGCTTTAGCAGCAGAGACAGAAGAGGAGAATGTAGAGAGGAGGGAGTGAAAGGATGCCAGGTCTGCAGGGAGGCGAGTTTTCCTCCATTTCCGCTCGGCTGCCCGGAGCCCTGTTCTGTGAGCTCGTAGTGAGTCGTCGAGCCACGGAGCAGGAGGGGAGGACCGAGCCGGCCTGGAGGATAGGGGACAGAGAAAATCAAAGGATGCAGAAAGGGAGGAGAGGAGGGTTGAGGAGGCAGAATCAGGAGATAGGTTGGAGAAGGTTTGAGCAGAGGGAAGAGATGATAGGATGGAAGAGGTGAGAGTAGCGGGAGAGAGAGAGCGAAGGTTGGGACGGCGCAATACCATCCGAGTAGGGGCAGAGTGAGAAGTGTTGGATGAGAGCGAGAGGGAAAAGGATACAAGGTAGTGGTCGGAGATTTGGAGGGGAGTTGCAATGAGATTAGTGGAAGAACAGCATCTAGTAAAAATGAGGTCAAGCGTATTGCCTGCCTTGTGAGTAGGGGGGGGAGGTGAGAGGGTGAGGTCAAAAGAGGAGAGGAGTGGAAAGAAGGAGGCAGAGAGGAATGAGTCAAAGGTAGACGTGGGGAGGTTAAAGTCACCCAGAACTGTGAGAGGTGAGCCATCCTCAGGAAAGGAACTTATCAAGGCGTCAAGCTCATTGATGAACTCTCCAAGGGAACCTGGAGGGCGATAAATGATAAGGATGTTAAGCTTGAAAGGGCTGGTAACTGTGACAGCATGGAATTCAAATGAGGAGATAGACAGATGGGTCAGGGGAGAAAGAGAGAATGTCCACTTGGGAGAGATGAGGATTCCAGTGCCACCACCCCGTTGGCTCGATGCTCTAGGGGTATGCGAGAACACGTGGGCAGACGAAGAGAGAGCAGTAGGAGTAGCAGTGTTATCTGTGGTAATCCATGTTTCCGTCAGCGCCAGGAAGTCTAGGGACTGGAGGGTAGCATAGGCTGAGATGAACTCAGCCTTGTTGGCTGCAGACCGGCAGTTCCAGAGGCTGCCGGAGACCTGGAACTCCACGTGGGTCGTGCGCGCTGGGACCACCAGGTTAGAGTGGCAGCGGCCACGCGGTGTGAAGCGTTTGTATGGCCTGTGCAGAGAGGAGAGAACAGGGATAGACAGACACATAGTTGACAAGCTACAGAAGTGTTGTTTCTTGTATTATTGTCTCTTGTGTCTTTAGAGAACTGTTTCACTTTGATATCATTTTTCTTCTGTCCTGATTTTCTCTTTCTTTTCTTCTGTTAACTAGATATTCTTTGTTGTTGTTGCATACCATGCGATTGTTTGAGGACGGCGCCCCACATCAACATATTTTTCAACCAGCAAAGGCTTCATAAAATCACAAATAGCAATTAAATAAATCACTTACTTTTGAAAATATTCCTCTGTTTGCAATCCTAAGGGTCCCAGCAACAACATGAATGGTCGTTTTGTTAGATAAAATCCTTCTTTATATCCCAAAAAGTCTGTTTAGTTGGCGCCATTGATTTCAGTAATCCACTTGTTCAACATGCAGACAAAGGAGTCCATAAAGCTATCACTAACCTTTGTTCAAACAAGTCAAACTACATTTCGATTTAATCCTCAGTTATCCTGAAATGTAAATAAACTATAATATTTCATACGGAAAGAAGTATGTTCAATAGAAATGTAAAATTAGTAGACGCGTGTCCTCTTCGTCGCTCGCCGACAGACTGATTTTCAACTGGGACTCTTTGTACAAAAACTCAGAATTCTTGCTTTTGAAGAAACAAGCCTGAAACAATGAAGAAAGACTTTTGACATCTAGTGGAAGCCATAGGAATTGCAATCTGGGAGCTGGAATTACATAGGACCCATAGCTTTCCATTAAGAGCCTGGGACCTCAACATCAAAAAAAATTCTGGTTGTTTTTTGGGGGATTTTCACCTGCCATATCAATTGTGTTATAGTCTCATACATTATTTGAACATTTCTACAAACTTTAAAGTGTTTAATTGCTACCAATGATATGCATATCCTGGCTTCTGGGCCTGAGTAACAGGAAGTTTACTTTGGGCACGTCAGTCAGGCGGAAATAGAGAAAAATAGACCCTATCCCTAACAAGAGAGCACAAACAAAATGTGTCAATTGATCTCAGGTGAGCTCATCAGTAGTGGCTGTACTGCGGCCCACCTCCAGGAGAGGGCGCAGTCGGACCACTTGATCCGGCTGATCCCTCACACACCCCCCCCTCAAGCCAGACCCAGGGGCCTCGCGATAGCCGGACCCACCAGGTCTCGGCGAGAAAGTGCATCCGCGTTACCGTGTAGATTTCCGGGCTTGTGACCCACCTCAAATTTAAATGGCTGCAGTGCTAGGAACCATCTTGTTATCCGGCTGTTGTTGTCGGTGACCAGGCGGAAACTTCTCCCCAGGAGGTAGTACCTCATATACCCTAGCGCCCACTTAATCGCCAACGACTTCTCTCTCCACAGTAGCATAGTTTTGCTCCCTTGGGGACAGCTTATGGCTGATATACGCAACGGGGTGTTCCTCCTCCCCCTCCCCCTGCGACAACACCGGCCCCTATCCCCGTGTCTGATGCGTCTGTGAATACAATGAAAGGCATGTTAAAGTCTGGCATCCTCAAAACAGGGTTCGTGCATAGCACAGTCTTAAAACCTGTTAGGGCTAGGGGGCAGTATTGACACGGCTGGATAAAAAACATACCCGATTTAATCTGGTTACCACTCCTACCCAGTAACTACAATATGCATATACTTATTACATATGGATAGAAAACACCCTAAAGTTTCTAAAACTGTTTGAATGGTGTCTGTGAGTATAACAGAACTCAAATGGCAGGTCAAAACCTGAGAGATTCCTTTACAGGAAGTGGCCTGTCTGACCATTTCTTGAACTTCTTTTCCATCTCTATCTTTTACTAAGGATCTCTGCTCTAACGTGACACTTCCCACGTCGTCCATAGGCTCTCAGAGCCCGGGAAAAAACAGAATGTCGTCATTCCAGCCCCAGGCTGAAACACATTATCGCCTTTCTCAAGTGGCCGATCAAGGGACTCTGGGCTTATGCGCGTGACCCGACCGCCCCCGCCTTTGTGATTTTTTCCTCTGTTTGCCGAAAAGGAGATTCCCTGTCGGAATATTATCGCTTTTCTACGAGAAAAATGGCCTAAAAATTGATTTTAAACAGCGGTTGACATGCTTCGAAGTACGGTAATGGAATATTTAGAATTTTATTGTCACGAATTGCGCCATGCGCGCGACACTTCTTTACCATTTCGGATAGTGTCTGGAACGCACGAACAAAACGCCGCTATTCGGATATAACGATGGATTATTTTGGACCAAACCAACATTTGTTATTGAAGTAACAGTCCTGGGTGTGCATTCTGACGAAGACAACAAAAGGTAATCAAACTTTTATAATAGTAAATATGATTATGGTGAGTGCTAAACTTGCCGGGTGTCTAAATAGCGAGCCCGTGATGCCTGGGCTATGTACTTAGAATATTGCAAAATGTGCTTTCACCAAAAAGCTATTTTAAAATTGGACATATCGAGTGCATAGAGGAGGTGTGTATCTATAATTCTTAAAATAATTGTTATGCTTTTTGTGAACGTTTATCGTGAGTAATTTAGTAAAATGTTAGCGAATTCCCCGGAAGTTTGCGGGGGGTATGCTAGTTCTGAACGTCACATGCAAATGTAAAAAGCTGGTTTTTGATATAAATATGAACTTGATTGAACAAAACATGCATGTATTGTATAACATAATGTCCTAGGGTTGTCATCTGATGAAGATCATCAAAGGTGAGTGCTGCATTTAGCTGTCTTCTGGGTTTTGGTGACATTATATGCTGGCTTGAAAAATGGGTGTCTGATTATTTCTGGCTTGGTACTCTGCTGACATAATCTAATGTTTTGCTTTCGTTGTAAAGCCTTTTTGAAATCGGACAGTGTGGTTAGATTAATGAGAGTCTTGTCTTTAAATAGCTGTAAAATAGTCATATGTTTGAGAAATTGAAGTAATAGGATTTTTAAGGTTTTGAAAATCGCGCCACAGGCTGCAAGTGGCTGTTACGTAGGTGGGACGAATTCGTCCCGCCTAGCCCAGAGAGGTTAAGTTCATTAAAAGCTTTTTCGGCCTTGTCGGTCCATACCACCCACACTGGTTCTGATTTTCGGGTAAGGTCGGTTAGTGGTGCTGCTATGGTGGAATAGTTTGGTATGAAGCGCCGGTAGTATCCTGTCAGGCCCAGGAAGGCGCGCACCGCCTTCTTGTTAGCGGGCCTAGGCCACTCCCGCATCGCCTGTGTTTGCTCCTTCTGGGGTTTGATGAGATCACTGTGTACCCCAAGTATTTGGCTTCGTTTAAACCTAGGTGGCACTTCTTAGGATTGGCCGTAAACCCGGCCGCCTCCAGACTCGCTAACACAGCTCATACCTTGTTTAGGTGGTCGTCCCAGTCCTCCGTGTGTATGACGACATCGTCTATATAGGCGGCTGCGTAAGCCTGATGGGGTCTAAGCAGGGTATCCATCAGTTGATGGAACATTGCTGTCGCTCCATGTAACCCGAAAGGCATCCGGAAGTATTGGAAAAGCCCCTCCGGGATGGCAAAGGCAGTCTGAGGCGATCCTACGGGGTTAAAGGGACTTGCCAGTAGCCCTTGGTTAGGTCTAAGGTGGAAATGTACTTAGCTTTCCCTAGCTGCTCTATGAGCTCGTCGACGCGTGGCATGTGGTAGTCATCAAATCGGGAGATAGCATTTAGGGCCCTGAAGTCGTTACAACACTGTGTTGACCCATCAGGTTTGGGCACCAGCACGACTGGGCTAAACCACGCACTTGTGGACTCCACCACTCCTAGTCGTACCATTTCTCCCACTGTGGCATGCGCTACCACTCTCCTAGCTTTGGGGATTCTATACGGCCTTAAACATACTTTGGCCCCGGGATCTGTCCTGATATAGTGCTGGATCAGGTTAGTGCTACCTGGAATGGGTGAGAGAACTCTCCAGCTCTGTCTGACCAACGCCATTAGGTCCCGTTTCTGTTGCGCTGTTCATTTGATTCCCACAGGGACTTCTACTGGCATCGCCTCGTCCTTCCCTTTCCCCCGTATAACACCTGTGCCTCCCTCTTGTGATACAACTTCAACAGGTTGACGTGGTAAATCTGCATGGCTCGGCGCCGCCTGGGCTGCCTTACCTGATCAGTCACCGGGGACACCTGCTCTAACACCTCATAGGGACCCTGCCATTGTGCGTTGGCACTAACAGGAGGACCTTGTCCCCTGTTTTGAAAGTGCGCGGTTGGGCTGTCCGATTGTAAGACTGTGCCTGCACAGCCTGGGCTCACCCCATGTGTTCGTTAACCACTGGCCATATAGAGGCCATCCCGCATAAGGACTACGTGATCAATGAACGAGCGGTAGGGACATGGTTGGTTCTCCCAGGCTTCTTTTTCTGAATCCAAAATGCCTCTGCATGGTCGCCTGTACAACAATTCGAATGGGGAGAACCCGGTAGAGGTTTGAAGAACTTTGCGCAGGGCAAACATAAGGTGTGGTAACAGCATGTCCCAATTTTTCCGTCCTTATCCACTACGTGTCTTAACATGCTCTTAGTAGTTTTATTCAGCCTCTCGCACAGTCCGTCCGTCTGGGGGTGATAAACACTCGTTCTAATCTGCTCTACACTGTATAGCTTACACAGGTCTTTCATGAGCCGCGACATAAAGGGAGTGCCTTGATCTGTCAAAATAGTTGAGGATAATCCTACTTGCAAAAACAACATGAACAGCTCCTTGGCTATGCAATTCGTCGCTATGGTGCGTAATGGAATATCCTGGGGATATTTGGTCACGTAGTCTACTACTACGAGGATGTATTGGTGTCTTCGGGATGATCATGGCAGCGGCCCCATTAGGTCAATGGCAGTATGTTTGAATGGTGTTTCTATAATGGGAAGAGGTATCAGGGGGTTGCGAAAATGGGCCTGACATCTATCGCATGACCTGCAATATTTGGCTACGTCTCTGGTCACCCCCGGCCAGTAGAACCGGGTGGGTGCCCTCTCAGCCGTTTTCTCCCGTCCAAATGTCCGCCTAAGACATGGGAGGTGGCCAAGTGCAGCACAGTGTCTTGATATGACCTCGGTACTATCAATAGTTCGAACTCGTCCTCCCTTCTCCTACATACTCAGTATGGCAAAATATGGGAAACGTAACTCACCCTCATTCTGTTGCCTCTTCCCATCAATAACTGCCACTTTGGCTACAAGCCTTAGCACCTCCGGATGTTGGGCCGTGCCAAACTGACCCATAGGGTCTTCGGAAAGGGAAACTTCCGTAGCCTTGGAACGGAGTGTGGGGCGATCTATGTCCCCGTCATTGGACTCCGTGCCAAACCCTGGCCAGGAGTCCTCTGCTGTCGAAGCCACTTTCTTTCCTCCTGACTCCTATCCTGGCTGGGTCCCTCTTCGCCTTGGCTCTCGACTCCGTGGCACGTCTCATCACTGGACGTCTCTTCAAAGACCCGCCACAGCCATCGTGTGGACTCCTCATCCTGCTTCTCCCATTACTTTAGTAGACCGTCTAGTCGCCCAGTGTGGTTTACTTTCTTTCTCCGGAGTTTATGGCGGGCAACCGGGTTATGTGCCAGGCCCATGCAGCGCTGTGAGCTCCTCTTCTCTTGTCGGCCCCTCTATAGCTTCTCCGCATTGGTCCACAACCGAAATGAGTTTCCTGTACACAATAGATATGATATTCTTTCTATTTTAACCATGTAAAAATGTATCTTCTTTTTTTATGATCTGCTAAGCCATTACAATTATAACTGGCTATACTTATTTCCCCACTTACCATACTGATACCCACATTTCAATTATACTTACCACAACCAATGTTTGTAAACTTAAAAAAAGCACCATGATAATTAAGTGGCTATATAGCTGTACCATAATAATTTGCACTGTTAAGCATACTGTAGCTGCAACTTTGTAAACCTACAAATGTCCTAATATTCCACCTTAACCTAAGGCAAACCCTTGGCCGCCAACTGGCATTGGCCAGAGGGAAATATGGGCAGTCCCATGATAACATAAATGTCTAAGGGTGCTTAAGAGAACTAAATAACAAATAACATGGAAAACAGTCAGAAAAAACATAATAGTAACAATAATAGATCATATTAATAGAAATAATAACAGCACAATCTTATAAACGCATGCTCGTATTTTGAAAATCCTAGCAAGGCTGTAAGCATGTCAGCCCAGCCTACATAGTTCATTGGATACAATTGTTCAAATAAAAAAAATTTGGGTTAGAAATGAAGACAAAACAACCTAAATATAATCACAAGACCAGTCATTTTTTAATGTCCATTACAATCAGACATATTTATTTAACTAGGCAAGTCAGTTAAGAACAAATTCTTATTTACAATGACAGCCTACCAGGGAACAATGGGTTAACTGCCTTGTTCAGGGGCAGAATGACAGATTCTTACCTTGCCAGCTCAGGGATTCAATCTAGCAACCTTTCAGTTCCTGGCCCAACGCTCTAACCACTAGGCTACCTGCCGCCCCAATATTACATTTCATATAGTCCTCATGATATCCTGTTGTATTCCAAAAAAAAAATGAAAAAGGAACAGATTCTAACGGCCGCTAATGCCCGCACGTAAAAATTTGTCTTAGGCATAACACTGCCCACATAACACTGCCCAAGGAATACCCAAGTTTAACTTGCAATCGACAGCCATGGCACGATAGCCAAGAATACATACAGTACTGACAATCCAGAGCAAGTAAACCTGTAAGACCAACCCTCTCTCCACCCATATACATTTTGTTTTTTATTCCAGAGTCGTTGCTCTATCACCTCGACTGTTTTACACCTAGGCCTATATCATTAGGATCAAGAATATAAAAGGTAGCATAAATAGCTTATACAGAAATATCTAATATACATGTCTCTCGCTTAGAGAAGTGCTTCCATTACCCAGTTATTGTGTTAGTTCTACCGTTAACTTTAATCAGTTTGTCCCAGTGTTAACCAGCCCACCACACACTAATAGAGACAACAACCCTGTTGACAATAACTAATCCATTTGCTGGTGTGTATCGGAACAATAATCATCCTTTACATTTTTTATATTGAGATTTATTTTATAAATGTAGAAGGTTAATAACACCAATTATTTTAGAATCGTATAGGCCTATTCCAATAGAGAACCTAGGCAGGTTTTTAATTGTAGAATCCTTTATCCTAGCCCTATAATAAAACTATTCATATTTATTAAGTTTTATCTTAAAAGCTAATCGTTCCGATTCACATCAGCAAACGAGGACCGCACTATATAACAGCTTTTAAGTCATAATATACCCAACCTCTAAAATTAGGCCATATCATATCAAACTAAAAAAACAACCTTGGTATTTCTAATGTGCAATCTTCAAATTAAATAAAGAAAAAATCATAAAGAGAAAAGGTCAGCTTTACCCATCTTCGCCTTCCCCTAAAACATGATAACCTGATATTTCGTCCATATAGTCCAAAGTTCCATATTGCCTAAATATAAAAAGAATAAGTTCATCATACCCATTCTGCATTACCATAAGTCCAAAATTATTTTAAGTCCACATAGTCCAGGGTTCCATACTGCATAAATATATATTTTTTTTAAATGACAAAATTTAAATGAATACATATTTGTACTGTGTAATGCGGTGCAAACATGTATCAGGGACAACTTCAACAGGAGGCAGCTATCACTCACAGCGAATTTGTAATCTTCGAGTCCTTGAACAGTTGGTTGTTTACATATCATTTATCGACCACTAGACATGCCTTTTGAAAGTGAGGTACAGGGCACGTCGTCTCCACTATTTCATGGGGAAATGTTTCATGAAAAGAGAATGGGTTGTTCTTCAATTCCCTACCCTGTTGTAAGGAGGCAATTTTCATATTGTAGCGGGTTAGCATAGATACGATTGGACAGGGCCTTCCCTCTGCTCTGCCACCGAAACGGTGAGCCCTTTGAAAATCAATTGTTTCCACCTGATCGTCCATCATCTTGAGATTACGTTTCATGAACAACTTGACTTTTTCCTTCATTTTCATCCTCCTTTATTCCTATTATAACAACATTATTTTTCATACTTCTGCACTTTAGATCAAGTAATTTGTCTTTCATTGTTTTATTATCATACCGTAGCGTCTTTAAGGGAGTCCACGGTAGTTTTCAATATCTTATTTTCTGCTTGTATTTCTTCCATCATTTTATTACTGTAATCCATTCCTGTTTTTAGCCTCAACCTCCCCCAGTAGCCCAGGCAATATATCCAGTTTTTTTAACTGCTCGCTCATGCTTGTAAGCAATGCTCTATCTTCTGAAGACAGTTATAAAAACGTCCCGCTCCAATGTTAAATTTGGAATTTTACACTGCGGCTTCCCTTCAGTTTCACTCGCAGAACTTGAGGAAAGGTCTTCTCTTGTTCGCTTCGATGTATCGGTCTCCACGTGGGGTCCGAAAATATTACCACGCTTGAACAATATAAATATGAGCAATAATGACTGTATAAAATAAATAATTTGGCCTCCTGAGTGGCCCAGTGGTCTAAGGCAATGCATTGTAGTGCTAGCTGTGCCACTAGAGATTCTGGGTTCAAGTCCAGGCTCTGTTACAGCCGACCGCGACCGGGAGACCCATGAGGTGGCGCACAATTTGCCCACCAATGTCCGGGTTAGGGAAGGGTTTGGCCGGCAGGGACATCCTTGTCCCATTGAGCACTAGCGACTCCTGTGGCAGGCACAGTGCACAATAACAGGGTTGTCAGGTGTATGGTGTATGGTGTTTCCTCCGAAACATTGGTGCTTCTGGGTTAAGTGGGCATTGTGTCAAGAAGCAGTGCGGCTTCTGCTCTCCCGAGTCTGTATGGGAGTTGCAGCGATGAGACAAGACTGTAACTACCAATTTGGGAGAAAAAGTGGTAAATATATATAATATAAAAGTGGTAAATATATATATATATAATTTAAACACTGAACTATATTGTATACAACAACAAAAAATGGGGACATTATACCAACACAATTGCTCTGTGAAAGAGATTTTGTTTAACAAGTATTCTTTTTTTTCTTAAAAAGGTTGGGGTACAAATTATTGATACCCCTAAATATTCTTAGAAATAAAGTAGTCAAATGTTTAGTATTTGGTCCCATATTCCTATGTCGTGACTTTACTTTCATTAATCTGATGATTGTTAATTATCTAATCAACTAATTATGAATGTATTTACGTGCGAATGCCTTCGTTCACCGTTTATCTCTGTTGGAACCAGGCCTTCTTAGGAAGGGTGTGGGCCTTTCAGCAGCACGCTTGTAAGGCTCTGATTGTCCAAAAAGGGTCCCCCCTTTCCCGTTTTCTACTTTTGTTCACTCTGGAAGATGCTCCTTGAAAGATAGGCTAGCCAGCAGTGTCAACGGTTCTCATTAGTGATAAGAGTAGTAGAATACGGTGATTTGAGAAGAGTAGGAGAATAGGATGGTTTGAAGAGTAGTAGAATGGTCCCACTTAAATTAGATTTGACTTAGGACAGCTAATCAGCCGTACCAGTGATTGTCTGGGAGGTGAGCTTCTTGCCTCCACCTCGTGTTGATATTCAGAGATATATAATTCAGAGATATTCCTAAACGATATCATAACCGCCATCGATAAAAGACAGTACTGTGCAGCCGTCTTCATCGACCTGGCCAAGGCTTTCGACTCTGTCAATCACCACATTCTTATCGGCAGATACAATAGCCTTGGTTTCTATAATGACTGCCTCGCCTAGTTCACTAACTACTTCTCAGATATAGTTCAGTGTGTCAAATCGGAGGGCCTGTTGTCTGGACCTCTGGCAGTCTCTATGGGGGTGCCACAGGTTCAATTCTTGGGCCGACTCTTTTCTCTGTATATATCAATGATGTCGCTCTTGCTGCTGGTGATTCTTTGATCCACCTCTATGTAGACGACACCATTCTGTAAACATCTGTCCCATCTTCGGACACTGTGTTAACAAACCTCCAAACGAGCTTCAATGCCATACAACACTCCGTCCATGGCCTCCAACTGCTCTTAAATGCTAGTAAAACTAAATGCATACTCTTCAACCGATCGCTGCCCGCACCCGCCCGACTAGCATCACTACTCTGGACGGTTCTGACTTAGAATATGTGGACTATAAATACCTAGGTGTCTGGTTAGACTGTAAACTCTCCTTCCAGACTCACATTAAGCATCTCCAATCCAAAATGAAATCTAGAATCGGCATCCTATTTCGCAACAAAGCCTCCTTCATTCGTGTTGCCAAACATACCCTAGTAAAACTGACTATCCTACCGATCCTCGACTTCAGCGATGTCATTTACAAAATAGCCTCCAACACTCTACTCAGCAAATTGGATGCAGTCTATCACAGTGCCATCCATTTTGTCACCAAGGCCCCATATACTACCCACCACTATGACCTGCATGCTCTCATTGGCTGGTCCTCGCTACATATTTGTCGCCAAACCCACTGGCTCCGGGTCATCTATAAGTATTTGCTAGGTAAAGCTCCGCCTTATCTCAGCTCACTGGTCACCATAGCAACACCCACACGTAGCACGCACTCTAGCAGGTATATTTCACTGGTCATCCCCAAAGCCAACACCTTCTTTGGCTGCCTATCCTTCCAGTTCTCTGCTGCCAATGACTGGAATGAATTGCAAAAATCACAGAAGTTGGAAACTTATATCTCCCTCTCTAACTTTATGCATCAGCTGTCAAAGCAGCTTACCGATCGCTGCAGCTGTACACAGGCCATCTGTAAATAGCCCATACAACCAACTTTCCAACTCATCACCATATTTGTTTTTGCTTTTCTGCTCTTTTGCACACCAGTATTTGTACTTGCACATCCTCATCTGCACACCTGTCACTCCAGTGTTAATTGCTAAATTGTAATTACTTCGCCACTGTGGCCTATTTATTGCCTTACCTCCTTACTTCATTTGCACACACTGTATACAGATTTTTCTATTGTGTTATTGACTGTTGGTTTGTTTATCCCATGTGTAACTCTGTTTTGCTTTATCTTGGCCAGGTCGCAGTTGTAAATTAGAACTTGTTCTCAACTGGCCTACCTGGTTAAATAAAGGTGACATTAAAAAAATATAAAAAAAGAGTTCGAACCACTTTGGACTTTGGTCTAAATGTTCATTTCTTTACCAATCATTTTATGCACTCTGATCAAAAGGGACGGTTCTGTCAGGCTGACACGTTCTCTGACCTCACTCGGGGCATGGCTACTTACTGTGCAAAGTTTATAGGAGACAAATAATCTTATGGCTCCTAAAATCACATTCCTATCTTAACAGAAATACTTTCATCGTCTTTCATATTTCATAGACAACGTTAAGGATGGAGACTTCATACATGTAGTGTATATACCTTTCAAGTTACAGTATTTCCTTTACAACACTTTTAATGACATCATAAAATAAAAACCAATATGACATTAGTTTTCTATAGCTCACCACTGACCATTACCCACATTCTCTGTTAGGAACATTTTCCCAGTATTCGCTTTAGAACGTGTTAGAGTTTCGGCGGGAAACCTCTGTGTAGACAAAGCACATTCCTCTGTGAAATTTGGAGAGGGATGTTCTCTCTCCTCTCCTTTAATTTACGACAGGGTGTGAGCTGTCAATCCCCCATCAGCTCCCTCCTCCCCACTCTGTTGGTGAGAGAGGGTCTGGTTACTGTCATCCATTGCCAAGCTGATCTGACTCATTCGGTTCATCACAGGACAGTCATGACACCTAGAGCACAATGACTACATCAAGCTTGTGAATCTACAATCTTGTTGGATGCATTTGCAGATTGTTTTTGTTATGTTTCAGATTATTTTGTGCCCAATAGAAACAAGGGTAAATAATGTATTGTGTCATGTTTGGAGTCACTTTTATTGTAAATATAATATGTTTCTGAACACTTTTACATTAATGTGGATGCTACCATGATTACAGATAATACCGAATGAATCGTGAATAATGATGAGTGAGAAAGTTACAGAGGGTCAAAGATCATACCCCCAGGATTGACCCC
The DNA here is from genome assembly GCF_965601325.2 of Salmo salar. Lineage (NCBI taxonomy): Eukaryota > Metazoa > Chordata > Actinopteri > Salmoniformes > Salmonidae > Salmo > Salmo salar. Next base: position 34,559,490 of record NC_138297.1, on the reverse strand, counting down.
TACAAAATCTGGTTATTTTGTATTACTATATTTTAGCATACAATATAGCTCAGTATTTGAATTATTTATTTTATACAGTCCTTATTGCTCACCATTAACAAGGGTGGCAATATTTTTGGACCCCGATGTATGTGTGTGTATGGAGAGAGGGAGAGAGGGAGAGAGGGAGAGAGAGAGAGAGAGAGAGAGAGAGAGAGAGAGACCTGTGTGTGCATTATTCTCTAGGTATAGAGTGATGAGGTAGGGGTAGGCAGACAGCTTCTCAAACCTCAGCTCTGATATTCTCTTCCACTTACTCTTGTCTGGTAAGGCAGCTAACAAGGACAACAACAACGACTCTCCATCTGACAGTACTATTTCACCTGGTAGCCACCCTTTGCCTTGATGACAGCTTGGCACACTTTTGGCATTCTCTCAACCGGCTTCACCTGGAATACTTTTCCAACAGTCTTGAAGGAGTTCCCACATATACTGAGCACATGTTGTCTGCTTTTCCTTCACTCCGCGGTCCAACTCTTCCCAAACCATCTCAATTGGGTTGGGCTCCCAAGTGGCGCAGTGGTCTAAGGCACTGCATCTCAGTGCAAGAGGCATCACTATATTACCTGGTTCGAATCCAGGCTGTATCACATCTGAACGTGATTGGTAGTCCCATTGGGCGGTGCACAATTGGCCCAGTGTCGTTGGGGTTTGGCTGGAGTAGGCCGTCATTGTAAATAAGAATTTGTTCTTTAGTTAAATAAAGGTTAAATGTAAAAAATAAAAATAAAAAGTTGGGCGATTGTGGAGGCCAGGTCATCTGATGCAGCATACCATCACTCTCTGTCTTGGTCAAATAGCCCTTACACAGCAAAGGCCTGATTCATGCAGTCTCCTCTGAACAGTTGATGTTGAGATGTGTCTGTTACTTGAACTCTGTGAAGCATTTATTTGGGCTGTGATTTGAGGCTGTAACAGTTGTCGTCGGGAATAGAGGACCAAAACGCAGCAGGGATGTGGATGGTCATCTTGATATTTATTTAAAATAAAGAGAACACCAAAACAACAAAACGAAATGCACGAACAACAAAACAGTCTTGTTATGCTCACACAGGCAAAACAAGAAACAATCTCCCACCACACCAAACCAAACAATTACCCATATATAGGACTCTCAATCAGAGGCAACGAGAAAGCACCTGCCTCCAATTGAGAGTCCAACCCCCCATCAACCTAAACATAGAAATACAACAAACCAGAAAGAACATAGAAATACAAAAGATAGAACATAGACCAAAACCCGGAAATAATACATCAAACACCCTACTACATAAATCACCACCCCGAACCACATAAACAAAATACCCTCTGCCACGTCCTGACCAAACTACAATAACAAATAACCCTTATACTGGTCAGGACGTGACAGTACCCCCCCCTAAAGGTGCAGACCCCGGATGCACCTCATAAATAAACAAACAAAACAAAACAACAACAACAACAACAAAAAATCCCCCTAAACTAAAGGGAGGGAAGGGAGGGTGGCTGCCGTCACCGACGGCACTTGTGCTCCACCCCCCTCCCCAACCCACCTATACAGGAGGTGGTTCTGGCTCCGGCCTACTGTCCTCCAGAATGCAGACAGACTTGCTCAGTTTCGGGCCGTAGGCAGACTCCCATCATTCCGGATCGTAGGCAGACCTCTTCCGTTCCACACTGTAGGCAGACTCATTTGATACACAGTTAACCTGTTGGGGATAGGGGGCAGTATTTGCACGGCCGGATAAAAAACATACCCGATTTAATCTGGTTACTACTCCTGCCCAGGAACTAGAATATGCATATAATTATTGGCTTTGGACAGAAAACACCCTAAAGTTTCTAAAACTGTTTGAATGGTGTCTCTGAGTTTAACAGAACTCATATGGCAGGCAAAAACCTGAGAAGATTCCTTACAGGAAGTGGCCTGTCTGACAAGTTCTTGTTCTTCTTGACTCTCTTTATTGAAAACTGAGGATCTTTGCTGTAACGTGACACTTCCTACGGCTCCCATAGGCTCTCAGAAGGTGGGAAAAAGCTGAATGATGTAATTCCAGCCCCTGGCTGAAAAACATTAGCGCCTTTGGTAAGTGGTCTATCAGAGGACAATCTGACTGAGGCGCGTGCACGAGGGGATCCCATGTTTTTATTTTCTCTCTCTTTGAACGTAAACACGCTTTCCCGGTCGGAATATTATCGCTTTTTTACGAGAAAAATGGCATAAAAATTGATTTTAAACAGCGGTTGACATGCTTTGAAGTACGGTAATGGAATATTTAGAATTTTTTTGTCACGAAACGCGTCGTGCTCGTCACTCTTCTTTACACTTCGGATAGTGTCTTGAACGCACGAACAAAACAGAGGATATTTGAACATAACTATGGATTATTTTGAACCAAACCAACATTTGTTATTGAAGTAGAAGTCATGGGAGTGCATTCTGACGAAGAACTGCAAAGGTAATAACATTTTTCTTATAGTAAATGTGACTTTGGTGAGGGCTAAACTTGGTGGGTGTCTAAATAGCTAGCCATGTGATGCCGGGCTATCTACTTAGAATATTGCAAAATGTGCTTTCACCGAAAAGCTATTTTAAAATCGGACATAGCGAGTGCATAGAGGAGTTCTGTATCTATAATTCTTAAAATAATTGTTATATTTTTTGTGAACGTTTATCGTGAGTAATTTAGTAAATTCACCGGAAGTTTGCGGGGGGTATGCTAGTTCTGAACGTCACATGCTAATGTAAAAAGCTGGTTTTTGATATAAATATGAACTTGATTGAACAAAACATGCATGTATTGTATAACATAATGTCCTAGGCGTGTCATCTGATGAAGATCATCAAAGGTTAGATCTGCATTTAGCTGTGGTTTGGGTTTATGTGACATTATATGCTAGCTTGAAAAATGGGTGTCTGATTATTTCTGGCTGGGTACTCTGCTGACATAATCTAATGTTTTGCTTTCGTTGTAAAGCCTTTTTGAAATCGCTCAGTGTGGTTAGATTAACGAGAGTCTTGTCTTTAAAATGGTGTAAAATAGTCATATGTTTGAGAAATTGAAGTAATAGCATTTCTAAGGTATTTGAAGAACGCGCCACAGGATTCCACTGGCTGTTACGTTCCCTAGAGAGGTTAATTATAAACATCGTTTGACATGTGTCGCGAACTTTACAGGTACTATTAGGATGTATTCGTCTGCATGTTTTGACCGCCTTGGAGCCAGTGGATTACTGAACAAAACGCTCCAACAAAACAGAGTTTTTGGGATATAAAGAGGGACTTTATCGAACAAAACGAATATTTATTGTGTAGTTGGGACTCTTGTGACTGCAACCGTATGAAGTTCTTCAAAGGTAAGTGATTAATTTTATCGCTATTTCTGACTTTTGTAATTCCTTTACTTGGTTGTAAAATGTTTGTATGCTTTGTAAGTGGGGCGCTGTCCTCAGATAATCGCATGGTATGCTTTCGCCGTAAAGCCTTTTTGAAATCTGACAAAGAGGCTGGATTAACAAGAAGTTCATCTTTAAGCCGATGTATAAAACTTGTATTTTTTATGAATGTTTATTATGACTATTTCTGTATTTTGAATTTGGCGCTCTGCAATTTCACCGGATGTTGTCGAGGTGGGTCGCTAGCGGAATGCCTGCGCCAGAAAGGTTAATTGCCAGCCATGTTTTCTGTTAATGCGAGTTAGTGCTAGTTTGACCACCAGAGGGCATCTTTGAGAAGCATTTGATACTCTTCCATATTGGCATTACCAGAGAATTTAACCTCTTACATCTAGACGTTCCGCTAGCGGAACACCTGCTCCAATATCCAATGATAGGCGTGGCGCGAATTACAAATTCCTCAAAAATACAAAAACTTCAATTTTTCAAACATATGACTATTTCACAGCATTTTAAAGACAAGACTCTCCATTATCTAACCACACTGTCCGATTTCAAAAAGGCTTTACAGCGAAAGCAAAACATTAGATTATGTCAGCAGAGTACCAAGCCAGAAATAATCAGACACCCATTTTTCAAGCTAGCATATAATGTCACAAAAACCCAGAAGACAGCTAAATGCAGCACTAACCTTTGATGATCTTCATCAGATGACACACCTAGGACATTATGTTATACAATACATGCATGTTTTGTTCAATCAAGTTAATATTTATATCAAAAAACAGCTTTGTACATTAGCATGTGACGTTCAGAACTAGCATACCCCCCGCAAACATCCGGTGAATTTACTAAATTACTCACGATAAACGTTCACAAAAAACATAACAATTTTTTAAAGAATTATAGATACAGAACTCCTCTATGCACTCGATATGTCCGATTTTAAAATAGCTTTTCGGTGAAAGGACATTTTGCAATATTCTCAGTAGATAGCCCAGCCATCACGGGCTAGCTATTTAGACACCCGGCAAGTTTAGCACTCACCAATAACAGATTTACTATTATAAAAGTTTGATTACCTTTTGTTGTCTTCGTCAGAATGCACTCCCAGGACTGCTACTTCAATAACAAATGTTGGTTTGGTCCAAAATAATCCATCGTTATATCCGAATAGCGGCGTTTTGTTCGTGCGTCCCAGACACTATCCGAATGGTAAAGAAGGGTCGTGCGCATGGTGCAATTCGTGACAAAACAATTCTAAATATTCCATTACCGTACTTCGAAGCATGTCAACCGCTGTTTAAAATCAATTTTGATGCAATTTTTCTCGTAGAAAAGCGATAATATTCCGACCGGGAATCTCCTTTTCGGCAAACAGAGGAAAAAATCACAAAGACGGGGGCGGCCAGGTCACGCGCCTAAGCCCACAGTCCCTTGATCGGCCACTTGAGAAAGGCGATAATGTGTTTCAGCCTGGGGCTGGGATGACGACATTTAGGTTTTTCCCGGGCTCTGAGCGCCCATGGACGACGTAGGAAGTGTCACGTTAGAGCAGAGATCCTTTGTAAAAGATAGAGATGGCAAAGAAGTTCCAGAAATGGTCAGACAGGCCACTTCCTGTAAAGGAATCTCTCAGGTTTTGACCTGCCATTTGAGTTCTGTTATACTCACAGACACCATTCAAACAGTTTTAGAAACTTTAGGGTGTTTTCTATCCATATATAATAAGTATATGCATATTCTAGTTACTGGGTAGGATTAGTAACCAGATTAAATCGGGTACGTTTTTTATCCAGCCGTGAAAATACTGCCCCCTAGCCATAAGAGGTTAAAACCTTTTTTGTAATAACATAGTATATAGGATTGATTTTAAGAAATTTGGCTTAATTAATTTGATTAATATTATGGTGTTTCTATTCCGAGAAAAACGAAAAACGAAAAACGAAATCCTCAGGGTGGAAAACGAAACCCTCAGGATGGAATGGAAATATATCGCTGTACACCGTGATGGTCGGGAGTAAGCTACAGCATAAGACGATTGGAGGATTCTAAATTGTTTTCCTTCATTAGACAACTTTGTTCCAATATTTCTGTGAATCAGTGATATTTATTCCCATAGAATTTCGTTATGGATCCATTACTAAATCAACATCTGCATTTTGAAAGAGTATTTTTATCAGTATTTTATTAACTAAAGCATAAAGATGCTGATAAAGAAATAAGTACTGTACAGTACTTGAAGATGGCGTAGCAGTCAGACGTCTTTGTCCTGTCGGGTCCCTTTTGTAAATATCTTTTTACATCTTTTTCTTCGCATATCTTTTTAAAATATTTTCCTAAACCTCAACTTCTAAATACTCTCCTGCAACCCGCCTCACCCAATGTGGCGTGGATCTGTTTTTTTTTTTTCAAAAGTATTTCTATTTACTTCGGATCTGGAATCCCTCAACTGAAGCTAGCCAGCTAACTACCTACCAGCTATCAGTCAGCAAACCATTGCTAGCGGTCATCAGCTAACCTTAGCTCGGAAAGCTCTTGCCAGTTCAAACAACGTGACTCAAACCAGAGCATAACGGACCTATTATTATTTTATTTAATTTTTTTCTCCATATCCCCGGATTCCTACCGCAAACTCTGAACATTTTCATCTGGATCTTCGCTACTAGCTAACCGCAATCCTGGGTGACTACTCCTGGCTAGCGTTTCCATCCCGGAGCAAGCACCAATTAGCCTGAAGCTAGCTCGGCTAGGGCTCCTGTGCAACCACCAAAGCCCACTCCTGGGCTACAACATCCGGACCCCTTCTACTGCCGGTACGGGGCACGGAACCCCGCCGATCCTCTACGACTGGAATACCGACATAATCTTCCCGAGGAGTCCAACAGGCACCTCAGGTGCGACGTCCGCTGAAGGCCCATTCTGCTAACCGGCCTGCTAGCTATCTATAGCTACTTGGAACCCTACTAATTTCATGACTGGTCTATCGACGTCACCGCACGAAGAGGCAAAAACAGACTTACCCCCATCGCGACGTCCCCCAAAGGCTAACTTGCTAGCCCTTTGGCATCAACTCAACTCGCCGTGTTTGGAGGAGGAGGAATACTGCCTATGACCCCAAGAACAACATCCCCACCGTCAAACATGGAGGTGGAAACATTATGCTTTGGGGGTGTTTTTCTGCTAAGGGGACAGGACAACTTCACCGCATCAAGGGGACAATGGACGGGGCCATGTACCGTCAAATCTTGGGTGAGAACCTCCTTCCCTCAGCCAGGGCATAGAAAATGGGTCGTGGATGGGTATTCCAGCATGACAATGACCCAAAACACACGGCCAAGGCAACAAAGGAGTGGCTCAAGAACAAGCACATTAACCTCTTGGGGCTAGGTGGGACGCTAGCGTGCCACCCGTGGTGCACTCCATCAACAGCAGGTGCATTTCAAGAGCGGCAAATTTGAATCCAAATAAATGTCAAAATTCAAATTTTTCAAAAATACAACTATGTTACACCATTTGAAAGATAAACATCTCCTTAATCTAACCACGTTTTACGATTTCAAAAAGGTTTTACGGCGAAAGCATAAATTTAGAGTATGTTAGGACAGTACATTTACAAGAGTTGTGTGTAATGTTTTGTCAAGTCAAAGACAGGGTCACCAAAACCATAAAACCAGCTAAAATGATACACTAACCTTTTACAATCTCCATCAGATGACACTCCTAGGACATTATGTTAGACAATGCATGCATTTTTAGTTCTATCAAGTTGATATTTATATCCAAAAACAGCGTTTTACTATGGCATTGATGTTGAGGAAATCGTTTCCCTCCAATAACCGGCAGTCAAGTCAGCGTCACAAATTAAATAATTAAAATTAGAAAACATTGGTAAAATATTATATTGTCATTTAAAGAATTATAGATTTACATCTTTTGAACGCAATCAACTTGCCAGATTTAAAAATAACCTTACTGGGAAATCACACTTTGCAATAATCTGAGCACTGTGCCCAGAAAAATACGCGTTGCGATACAGACTAGACGTCATGTTGGGGAGATCTAAAATCGAAAATACTATGTAAATAATCCATTACCTTTGATTCTCTTCATCAGATGTCACTTCCAGGTATCACAGGTCCATAACGAATGTAGTTTTGTTCAAAAAAGCTCATCATTTATGTCCAAAAATCTCCGTCTCGTTAGCACATGATGTAAGCCAGCCGGACTTCTCGTCATGAACGAGGGGAAAAAATATATTTCCGTTCGTTCAAACATGTCAAACGTTGTATAGCATAAATCATTAGGGCCTTTTTTAACCAGAACATGAATAATATTCAAGGTGGACGAATGCATAGTCTTTTATAACGTATTGGAACGAGGGTACCCAACATGAAGTAGCGCGCCAGGTGTCTAATGGGACATCACCGTTCCATGGCTCTTGTTCGGTCAGATCTCCCTCCAGAAGACTCAAAACACTTTGTAAAGGCTGGTGACATCTAGTGGAAGCAATAGGAAGTGCCAAAATATTCCTAAACCCCTGTGTTTTTCAATGGGATAGGTTTAAAGTCAATACAACACATCAGGTATCCACTTCCTGTCAGAAAATGTCTCAGGGTTTTGCCTGCCAAATGAGTTCTGTTATACTCACAGACACCATTCAAACAGTTTTGGAAACTTTAGAGTGTTTTCTATCCATATATAATAAGTATATGCATATTCTAGTTACTGGGTAGGATTAGTAACCAGATTAAATCGGGTACATTTTTTTTATCCAGACGTGCAAATGCTGCCCCCTAGACCCAACAGGTTAAGGTCCTGGAGTGGCCTAGCCAGTCTCCAGACCTTAATCCCATAGAAACTCTGTGGAGGGAGCTGAAGGTTCGAGTTGCCAAACATCAGCCTCGAAACCTTAATGACTTGGAGAAGATCTGAAAAGAGGAGTGGGACAAAATCCCTCCTGAGATGTGTGCAAACCTGGTGGCCAACTACAAGAAATGTCTGACCTCTGTGATAGCCAACAAGGGTTTTGCCACCAAGTACTAAGTCATGTTTTGCAGAAGGGTCAAATACTTATTTCCCTCATTAAAATGCAAATCAATTTATAAAATTTTTGACATGCATTTTTCTGGATTTCTTTGATGTTATTCTGTCTCTCACTGTTCAAATAAACCTACCATTAAAATTATAGACTGATCATTTCTTTGTCAGTGGGCAAACGTACAAAATCAGCAGGGGATCAAATACTTTTTTCCCTCACTGTAAGGTTGCCAATGAATTCTGAAGGAGAGCCACATTCAGGGTTAAGATAAAAGCAATAAGATATTCGAGCTCTGTTTGATTTGGGTGTATTAGTCGTAGAAATAAAGAGAGGTTGGTTTTATGCCCTGTTGGGGTGGGGAACCATGACAGATTATGTGGACATAGGAAGACAAGTGTGAATAATTTTGGTAATGTGTGTTATCCTCCCTGGGCAAGGTGGGACAGTTGCAACAGCCAGTGGAATCGCATGGCTCGAAATACAAATACCTCATAAATGCTATAACTTCAATTTCTCAAACATATGACTATTTTACACCATTTTAAAGACAAGACTCTCGTTAATCTAACCACACTGTCCGATTTCAAAAAGGCTTTACAGCGAAAGCAAAACATTAGATTATGTCAGGAGATGTCACGTTTGACTTGGACTGGTGGATGGGTGGAATCAAGTGCAGGAGACAGAGGTGCTGGAGGTGAGTGTCTTTAATGATCCTACTCACACGCCGAAAAGCACAGGGTGCTATACAAAGTTCCAGTAACTGGTAAACTGCGCACGTACAGCACAAACAAAAATACACTTTCTAAGGCAAGGAGGTCAGCCCGGTAAATCCTTTCACAAAAACAAACTATCGATCACACAACGTGGACAATAAACAATCCCGCACAAAATCCCAACTGAAAACACACATTAAATAAGTCCCCACTAATGACATACACAAAACAGGTGCGGAACAGACAGACAAAACTAAACGACACAGAAACAACGATCGGTGGCAGCTAATAGGCCGGCGACGACGACCGCCGAGTGCCGCCCGACCGAGGAGGGGCGCCACTTTCGTTGGATCCTGTGACAGGAGAGTACACTGCCAAAAATATTCTGAGTACATAGCCCGGCCATCACGGCTAGCTAATTTGACACCCACCAAGTTTGGCCCTCACCAAACTCAGATTTACTATAAGAAAAATTGGATTACCTTTGCTGTTCTTCGTCAGCATGCACTCCCAGGACTTCTACTTCAACAACAAATGTTGTTTTAGTTTAAAATAATCCATAGTTATATTGAAATAGCTCCGTTTGTTCGTGCGTTGAGGTCACTATCCGAAGGGTGACGCGCGGGCACATTTCGTGACAAAACATTTCAAAATATTCCATTACCGTACTTAGAAGTATGTCAAACGTTGTTTAAAATCATTTTTTATGCTACTTTTCTCGTAAAATAGCGATAATATTCCAACCGGGCGACGTTATATTCATTCATAGACTGAAAGAAAAACATGGAGTCCTCTCGTGGACGCGCACTCCAGTGTCATTGTTCCCTGCCTGACCACTCACAAAAACTCCTGCTGTTTTTCGCCCAGAGACTGCAGAGATGTCATTCCACTTTCTGGCGCCTTCTGAGAGCCAATGGAAGCCTTAGAAAATGTCACGTTACAGCAGAGATGCTGTATTTTTGATAGAGATGCCCAAGAAGGAGAACAAATTGTCAGACAGGGCACTTCCTGTATGGAATCTTCTCAGGTTTTGGCCTGCCATATGAGTTCTGTTATACTCACAGACACCATTCAAACAGTTTTAGAAACTTTAGAGCGTTTTCTATCCAAATCTATTCTCGTTTCTGGGCAAAAGTAGTAACCAGTTTAAATCGGGTACGTTTTTTATCCGGCCGTGCAAATACTGCCACCTAGCCCCAACAGGTTATCAACAACTGTGATTTTAGAGGCGTCACACTGGAGTAAGACATTAGGTCATCCATATTCTCCAGTAATACATTTGCAGACGCTATAGTACTGGTTCTAATACAGGGTACTACGTTCCGTGACCAATCAATAGGCACAAATACCATAACTATTTTCCGGGTTAGTGGGTAGCACTCCATTGGAAAATAGTTAATAAAAGGCGTGTATTAGAGCCGGGAGTGAAGAAATCTAAACCGTCGGGAGAAGTTTCAGTATAATAACTATTGAAATAGTGACAGACGGCCCCAATTCTCCCTGTAAAGTGGGGCCAGAGGATTTTAATGAAGCCATGGAGGCGCTGAAAGAAGCGCACGAGCGTTCTACCAATTCAGCTCGAATATGGGAAAAATTGAGCAAACTAGATAAAATTGGGCACCATTTCCTTGCTGACGTAAAAAACATCAAATCAAATAAAGAACTCAGAGATGCTGTTGTGGTATGGCACAATGACATCAATCAGAATTTTCAAGCTCAATAATACATGGGTTTTGATGTCTGCGTTTAGCCTCTTTTTCAAAGAGCAGCAACAAATCCTCTTGAATATAGAGGGACAGGAAAATGTTACATAGCAGTGTATGGCCTCAGTTAGATTAATAGTGGTTCATAGAGATTACGGTTTTTATGTGAGGGGAGACGTAGGAGACCATGTTTTACACAACTTTTTAATAGACGCGAGGGATCAAATATCGCAGATTCCTTATGATGAGAAATTGGCTAAATTCGCCACAGGAAAAAGTGGTTTGGCTTGAAGAATCTAGGCGAAATGCCAGGGGGATGGATTCTAAAGAGGTAACAAATGAAAATGATCTGGCCAAACACTCCTTGCAAACTCAGAAAACCTTGAGGGTTTTTATTCTCATGAGACATTTTATGTTGTTTTATTCTGAAATACATTTTTAGAATGGACGAAAGGGAGGAGGAGTCATGAGGAATTAGAGTAGAGTTAAGTGTGAGTAGTTGTTAATAGAGTTAAAGAAGCGATTTTGTCAAGCGACAGTAGTACATGCTAAATAAATGATACATAAATGATGGGGTGGATTAAAACAAACATTTAATGATTGGAGTAAGGACAGTGGATTTACCATTATAATGTTTGGTTTATAATTAATACTTTTGGATGGCTGATTAAGATGTAGCATAGTGAATGCTAACAAAATGTACACTTTCTTTTCCAGAAGAAAGGGGGTTTATTATTTCTCATTGGAATGTTCCCCGAGACTGTAGTCTTGGGGAGAGCAGTTAGTGATATTCGGCAGTTTAAGTATAAAAGTATCTGGAGCAGGCCATAAATGGAGTTCCCAGATAAGTAAGGCCAGTTCATGTGTGTTTTTGACCTACGGTTTACAACACCCACACCAGCATGCAAGCACAACTCACCAGGTAGGTATGAACATTTGTTATTGGTGTTAATACCGTGGGATTTACTTGTGGGGTCTTTTCAATTTGGTTTTAAATTGGGTATGCAGAAGGATGGAAATGTTTGAAATGTTTTTAAATGGTTTCTGAAGGACAGGGAAAGAAAAGGAAATATTGAATGGTGTCGAATGCCCTTTATCCTGACTTTCTGGTGAGGCCTGATCAATCTCAATAGAAATGATTGAAACAGGTTGGATTTAATTATAAAATGAATGAGAAACACCATTCTCTAGTCTATTTTACCATTACTTTACGGGATACCATTATTTCCTAATGGAGTTATCAAGAGTTGCAATTCTAAGTTGATTTAACATGCAGTGTTGTTTGTTTTTGAATCACACTGCGAAATGTATAGCAATTTGGACTAAGAATGCCTTGAGATACCGATCTTTCATTACCATGCCACTCACAACAGGAAAACAGGGACAAATTGATTTTGAGAATGTTTTAGTATGTATATAACTGTAGAAGTGCATTAGGAGTAGTGACTATTGTGTTATGGGTTGGATGGAATGATATATGTGCAAATGTATTTGTAGCAGGAGGCGAGGTACACATGAGGTCTGTGTTTGAGACAGAATGTTTACATAAGGCTGTTACGTGGGATGGAATGTTACTGGGGTGGAGATCTGTGAGGGCTCATAAATTAAGGTCGGGGTGATAGTCTCTGGGGATGATAACACTCTATGTATATTGTTACAGGAGATAGCTCATAGGAGAGGGAGGGCAGCTAACTGTGCACAATATAGAGACTATTAGGTAGAAATACCAAGATCATGGTGAGAGTAGCAGAGATAGTGTTGGCATTTCAGACACTATTGTCAACTTTCAAGAAACCTGTGACTCAGAGTTTTGTTAGGTTGGATATTCTTCCAACGTCATTAATCTCTTCCCCATTTATAACAGCCAGCAAACACTTGACAGATTCCATGCAGTAGTTATTCTCACGGCAGTCCTGGAGGGACAGTAATTGAAGGAGGGTATAGTAACAGCATAGAATTGGACTACTTTTGTAGCATTGTTGGGATATAATTATATGAGGACTCATGTCACATGAAGTGGTAACTAGCAGACCAATGAGAGTATCGGGTGCTGTTATTCCCAGGTCACATATTAGTGATCTGGACATAATGGGAGAGTCTGTGATGTCTTGTTGTCAGGAAATGACCCATTCGTTGCAGTGTGTATATTCCCAGGTGAAAGCTGTACATGAGGAGCAGGAGATAACCGAGAGCACGGTCTGAATTTTGGAGATTGAGTGTACATCAATATACACCAGGCCCCCGGGGGTGTTTGGACAGTGTTGGTCTGGTACACACACAGTACTCCTTGCAGAACCTGCAGCGGTGTCTCTACTCGGTAGGTTCACACTTCTGACGTGAAGTGAGGTCCAGCTGCATAATGGGTGAGCTTGAAGACGCCATGACAGAGGAAGCAGAGCTAAAGAGAGAGAGAAAGACTAGATTCCACTGTAGACATGCAGATGGGTTGGGTCTGGGAGCTACTTTAAATATTATTAATCATTAGTTATGCTAGAGACATGAGAGGTGCCATAGTCAAGGGTCTACACCAGAAGTTAATGGTTATCTGTAGGAGGAATGTATATGGTGGGTGCAATTAAGCTTATAATGTATTGAGTGCAGGGAAAATGATCACATATGGCAGACATTTATAAGGGTGGAGAGCCGTGGATTAGTGATGAAGGGGGTCGAGGTCAGGTCAAGTCACATTAAGGTAAAAGGAACAGTTTATAGCCCGTATTACTTAACTTCTTGCCTAGCAATAAAGATGCAATGTTTAGAGAGAAGGAGGAGACTCCACCCAAATTGTGGTATATATTAGAGGTCGACCGATTATGAATTTTCAACGCCGATACCGATATCGATTATTGGAGGACCAAAAAAAGGCCGATACCGATTAATCAGACGATTTTTATATATATATTTCTATTAATGACAATTACAACAATACTGAATGAACACTTTTATTGTAACTTAATATAATACATAAATAACATCTATTTAGTCTAAAATAAATCATGAAACATGTTCAAGTTGGTTGAAGTAATGAAAAAACACAGTGTTGGAGAAGAAAGTAAAAGTTGATTATGTCATCAATATCACCAAGCATGTGTAGTTAACTAGTGATTATGTGAAAATTGATAGTTTTTTATAAGATAAGTTTAATGCTAGCTTGCAACTTACCTTGGCTCCTTGCAGCCACAAGGTCCTTTTGCGCTGCACTCGCGTAACAGGTGGTCAGCCTGCCACGCAGTCTCTTCGTGGATCGCAATGTAATCGGCCATAATCGGCATCAAAAAAGGCCGATTACCGATTGTTATGAAACCTTGAAATTGGCCCTAATTAATCGGCCATGCCGATTAATCGGTCAACCTCTAGTATATATATTATCACTGGTGGAAATATGTTTTTGTCTGTTCAGCTGTTCGATCCTTTGGGGTGAATAAACTTGGTTAGATCTTTTATAGTCTGTCATTTTCTTACTTTGATATTTAGAACCTAACACCAGGTATGCCCTGGGTTACTCTATTGTGAGTGTTTTGTTTTGGGACCACTAATTAGGCAATATTTTGATAATGGTATGGCCCATGACCGGGCAGGGCAGTGTCCGGGAAACTTCAGGTTTTTTTCCACTGGGAGAATGTTTGCTGAGCCAATGGGTTGGTTGATGTGAGTACCTAAGCATTTCTAACGTTCTATATGGATTCTGTGAATATATGAAAATATGATGAATTTTATGTGTAATTGATTACTAGAGATTTGATAAAATAATAATTGGACTAATATTCATATACTAACTTGCACACCCAGAGGTAGAGGGAAATAAGAGGTGGGAAAATAATAAATACACATTTTCTGAGTTGGTCCCTTTTATGGATCATTTGATGAAGATGAGGTTTAAGCATTATTAAACTGTCTACAAAGTCTGGGCAATTGTCTCAGTAACTGACTGGAGTGTGTCCACTTTTGGTTAACTTACCCTTGGGGCGGCAGGTAGCCTAGTAGTTAGAGCGTTGGGCCAGTAACTGAATCGAATCCCCGAGCTGACCTCCCGCGTATATTACATCCGGGTTGGTTTACAAACCCCATTGACAATGCATGGGAAACTTTTTAGGGCCGTTAGCAAAAGAAGACAGACAGTGAGACAGGTAAAGAGAGAGAATAGCCAAGGAGTCCAGTAGCCTAAGGGTTGTGTCACTGGGAACATCATGAAGAGCTGAAAGGAATGGATAGGTATAGGCCTAAGCAATATGGTAGTAACTTCAACATGCTAGGAGGAATACTAATACTCACTTCCATATTGCTTATACCTATCCAATCCTTACAGATCTACAGTGCCATGCAGGGGCCAGACCAGGGTTGTTTCTGGACAGGCCGTTAGTAATTCCTGTGTAACCAAAACAGTAGTAGCCTGAAAGCCATAACAGAAATTGTCATTCATGTAATGAATTTCATGCCCTGACCTGCTTCTCGCCTCTCTCCACAAATGCCATCTCTAGTTGCGAGACAGATTACCCCAAGACAAAGGGTTGTGGATGGGGCCGTGTGTGTGTGTGTGTGTGTGTGTGTGTGTGTGTGTGTGTGTGTGTGTGTGTGTGTGTGTGTGTGTGTGTGTGTGTGTGGGTGTGTGTGTGTGTGTGTGTGTGTGTGTGGTGTGTGTGTGTGTGTTAAGAATACACCATAGGCCTGTAGAAAACTCTCAACATATGGATGTCCACAACCATATAAAGGGATCTTGTAAGCTACACACTGGAAAGGCCTACCCAAGCAACGGTGCACATAGCTAATCATATCAAATGGCTCCTGAGTGGCGCAGTGGTCTAAGGCACTGTATCTCAGTGCTAGAGGTGTCACTACAGACCCTGATTTGATTCTGAGCTGTATCACCACTGGCTGTCATCAGGGAGTCCCATAGGGGGGCGCACAATTGGCCAAGTGTCATCCGGGTCAGGGAAGGGTTTGGCCGGGGTAGGCTGTCATTGCAAATAAGAATTTGTTCTTAACTGAATTACCTAGTTAAATAAAGGTTAAAAAATGTATTCAACAGCAGCAGTTTCATGTTCTGCAATTAAGGTTTAAGTGTAGAAATTAATTATTTTTTACTCGAAAATGCATGATGAATAATTATGGCAAGGCAGTAATTAATGTAGACGTTCTAATGGTCCATCCATGCTAATGTTCATTTGTTGAACGCCACCTTGTGGCCAAATGAGGCATTGTACAACCCATGAACGACCCGAAGATCAAAGATGAAAAGTTATAATAATTGACATTTATTTTAAAACGTTTATTTCGCCTATAATAAACAACCTTAATGCAAGATCTTAAATAATAAAATCGTGTTATATTCGTTTGAGGAAACATATTTCTACCCACTTAGTTACATATTGCTGTAGGCCTAAGTGACACCATGACACTACGGCCTACTTGTTAACAAAATGAAGGAAGTTTGCTTTAAAATTATTCATAAATATTATCCTGCCAACCACTATATGAAGAGGTTTAACTCAAATTGTTCCTTTTGTAATGACCACCCAGAAACAGTGTTGCATCTTTTTTGGCATTGTATTCATGTAAGAAAACTGTGGCAAGACATCAGTAGATTTATAATCGAACACATTTATGTAGATCTTACACTATTGTGTAGAGATGTACTGCTGGGATTCTTTACCTACGATAGAAATAAGCTGAAATATTTTTATGTAATTAATTTAATTATTCTTTTGGCCAAATTTCATATTCACAAATGTAAATTTACAAACAAAACACCAAATTTTCTTACCTTACAAAGAGAAATTTAACTGTATTTTAAGACAATTAAATACTCTACTAACAAAAAAGCTGTTAGAATAATAAGTGTATGTATGTCACTTAAGGTCCTTGTGTAATGTGATATTGTACTCCCTAGCCCAATTGTCCTTTGTATATTATTTATATACAGTTGTGTTCCCACGTGTACTTCCTGTATTTATTTGTTGTTAATAATATATATATATATATATTGTAGCGACCCGCACAGACAGTTGTGGGTTATGTGTTAGGCTATTAGTGGGTTGTGTCGTACTTACCAGTGTTCGCGGGGTCATGCCAATCAACCTGCTATCTGCCAATCACGGGATTGCCTGGAATGTTCGGATACCGGGCAGCCTGGTGGTTGGCGGAGTGGCGTGAAGGGGGGTTGGGCAGGGGGATGGAGCATTGGAAGTTAAGACCGGGTTTAGCCATTGTTCTCTCTCTTACGTCTGGGCTTCACAAGAGAAGGTCACGGTTGGTTTGTAGTGTACCTTTCATTTATTTGGCGTGGGCTACGGCCAAACAGTAGCCTGTGTTAAGTTGGGTTAATAAACCGTCCATTCGTTAACTCCATCCTCTGTCTGGACAATTGTTCCTTCATGATCTAGTCAGGTCATTACACTGGTGTCAGAAGTAAAAACGTGTATAAAAGTTAGCCAGCTAGCTGACTTCGGTGGCTAGCTAACATAGGTGAGAACGGGGTTGAAAATGCTTCAAGGGAATCCAAAAGTGAAGGTGGAGGTAGGGGACGATTATGGCCAAGGAGGTGCGTGTGCATGGACGTCGGAGGATCTGGCTGAGGAGATCGCCAGGGCGTCGGATCCCAGAGGCCGCTTGAGGGAGGACGTTAGAGTGATGGCGCTGAAGCGGGCATGAGTGCTTCGTCTAATGTGTTTTGCGCGGATTCTGGTGGGCTTCAGCTGGGTCTTTGGTGGGGGCTGCAGGGAGGCAGACCCTCTGGGAGAGCTGGGGGGCAGAGCAGCCCAGAGCCGGAAAAGCCTGCATGCGTGGCTGATATGACAGAACTCATTCGTGCTGTGTCACTACAGGTGGAACGAAACACACGCCGTGGTCCCCGGGTCTGCTGGGGTTGTGGCCAGACAGGCCATCTGCGCCGAGATTGCCCCAAGTCCCCCGGAGCTCAGGGAAACGGCTCGGGGTCCGCATTGACCGGGTAGTGCGGACCCCTGGCTTTCTATCCCAACCACCACCATCTTCTTCAGGAGGAGCCCACCGGCCCAGACGGGGAAGCAAGGCTCCACTTCCTCCAGAAGCAGACGTGGGCAAGCGGACGGAGCCTGTTGTCGTGGTGGGCCGGACCTGTGTTGGGGACTTTTGTCATGTCCCTGTCACTGTGGAGGGGGTGCCCTGCTCTGCCCTGGTGGACACTGTGTCCACAGTAACCCTGGTGAGGCCAGATATTGTACCAGGTTGGATTCAGTGTGAGCCCACAACTGTGCAGCTCCGCACAGTCACAGGTGAGCTGGCACCCATGAAAGGGAAGGGAATAATGACTCTGACAGTAGGGTGCAGGACTGTGCTTCATCCTGTGTGGGTGGCGGCTGTGCAGGACCCTTGTATCCTGGGGTTGGACTTTCTTAGGAGCACAGGCTGCCAGTTAGACCTAAATGGGGGCACACTGAGCTTCCAGGGAGGGCCTGCAGTCATCATGGCCCCCCCTAATATCACATACACTCAACCCAACAAACCCTTTACTCCAACAGTTAAAGCAGCAGAGACTCATGGCTGCCCCCCCCCCCCCCCCCTCCACATCTGTGTGTGACTTTTCCCCAGCCCCCCTGTCACCTACGGCTGTGTGTTACATTCCCCCAGCTACCCCCACGACACAGTCCTCCGTGAGCCCGGGCCGCACCCCCCCAGCCCAGCTACCCCAGATGGGAGAGGAGAGGACACTGTCTGCAGTGAGGGAGATATGGGGGAGGAACTGTGTTGGTCTTGACCCTGAGCAGCAGGAACGGTTGTGGCAGTTGCTGTTTGAATTCAGAGACAGCTTTGCGCTGAGTGAGGGAGAGGTGGGTCAGACTCATCTGGTGCAGCATGAGATCGACACAGGTGATGCTCGACCCATCAAGATGCGTCCCCGCCGTATCCCGCTGGCACGCCAGGAGGCGGCAGACAAGGCTGTGTTGGAGATGCAGCGGGCAGACTTCATCGAGCCCTCAGACAGCCCCTGGGCGGCGCCGGTTGTCATGGTTCCTAAGAAGGGGGACAAGCTGAGGTTCTGTGCGGACTACAGGCGGCTGAATGAGGTAACCAGGAAGGACTCATACCCCATACCACGTATCGATGAGTCGCTGGACCTGGTTAGGGGGTCCTCCTGGTTCTCCTCACTAGACCTCCGCAGTGGCTACTGGCAGGTGCCCCTCTCCCCAGAGGCCAGAGCCAAAACTGCGTTCTCCACTAACAGAGGACACTGGCAGTTCAAGGTCCTGTGCTTCGGCCTGTGCAACGCTCCAGCTACTTTTGAGCGTTTGATGGACATGGTGCTGGATGGCATCCCCCGACAGCAGTGTCTGGTATACCTCGATGACATCCTGGCCCATGGCAGCTCCTTCCAGTCAGCTCTGGTGGCGCTACGGAGTGTGCTGGAGCGGGTGGCTGCCGCAGGTCTGAAGCTCCACCCCGAGAAGTGCCACTTCATGAGGAGAGAGGTGTCCTTCCTGGGCCACTGAGTGGGGAAGGAGGGGATCAGCACCATGGAGGACAAGGTGGGGGCTGTCCGAGACTGGCCCACCCCCACCGACCAGCGTCAGCTGAAGTGCTTCCTGGGCCTGGTCTCGTACTACAGGAGGTTTGTACGGGGCTTCTCAAGCGTCGCTGCTCCCCTGAACCGCCTGCTGCCGAAGGACCAGGCCTTCACTTGGACAGGGGAGTGTGAGGAGGCCTTCAACACCCTCAAATGTGCACTGATCGAGGCCCCTGTGCTCGCCCCCCCTGTCCTCACCTTGCCCTTTATCCTGGACACAGACGCGAGCAATGTGGGCATGGGTGGGGTGCTGGCCCAGGTGGGGCCAGAGGGGGAGAGAGTGGTGGCGTACTTCAGCACAACATTTAACAAACATGAGCGCCGCTACTGTGTCACCCGGCGGGAGCTCTTGGCTGTTGTGAGGCCACCATGGGAAGAGGTGACAGCGCTCTCACTCGCGACCAAAGGGTTGTGGTCAAAGTTTGAGAGACTGCGGCTTGCTGATGGCGTGCTACAGCGGGCATGGAAGGAGTCAGCTACGGGAGAGGAGAGGTGGCAGGTGGTGGTCCCAAAAGCATTGCGGGAGGCGGTGCTCCAGAGTACTCATGGGGGGGTGGGGACTGGACACTTTGGGGTCACAAAAACACTCCGCCGCCTCCGTCAGGGCTTTTACTGGGGGCAGCACAAGAGGGATGTGGAGGACTTTTGCCGCCGCTGTGACAACTGCACAGCGAGAAAGGGCCCCCAGGCCGCTCTCATGCTCAGCTCCAACAGTTCCCAGTGGGGGCTCCCATGGAGAGGGTGGGAGTGGATGTAGTTGGGCCGTTCCCCACCACAGACAGTGGAAACCGCTGGGTGCTCACAGCTATGGACTATTTCACAAAATGGCCTGAGGCTTATGCTCTGCCTGACCAGGAGGCAGAGACCATCGTCGACGCCCTGACAGCTTGGATGTTCAGCAGGTTTGGAGCTGCGGAGTCCATCCACAGCGACCAAGGCAGAAACTTTGAGTCCCGTGTGTTCGCCACCATGTGTGAGAGGCTGGGTATGCACAAGACCCGCACTACTCCTCTCCATCCTCAAAGTGATGGCCTTGTGGAGCGCTTCAACAAAACGCTTGGTTCAGAAGCTGGCCATCGTCTCTGCCAAACACCAGCGTGACTGGGACAAGCACCTGCCTATGGTCCTCATGGCATGCCGTTCTGCTGTCCAAGACTCCACCTCATGCACGCCTGCCCTCCTCATGCTGGGGAGAGAGATCCGCACCCCTGCAGAGATGGCGTTTGGTCGTCCCCTGGATAGCCCTCATGTTCCCCCAGGGCCGGAGTATGCCCGGAGACTCCAGGACCGCCTGGAGACAGCCCACAACTTCGCCAGAGAGCAGCTGGTGAATGCAGGTGTGAGGCAGAAGAGGAACTATGACGTGCACACCCGAGGAAGGCACTTTGTGGCTGGGGAGCTGGTCTGGGTCTACAGCCCCCTAAGGAAAAAAGGCAGATGCCCCAAGTTGGACAGTCACTGGGTGGGGCCCTGCAGCATCCTGGAGAGGGTAGGGGAGGTTGTGTACCGGGTGCAGCTTCCTTCCAGGGGGAGAAAGGTGGCACTGCACCGGGACAGGTTAGCCCCATACAGAGGTGCCGCTTCTCCCCAAACCCCAGGGACCCCCACAATTCCCCTCTCTGGCAAGGACATTCTCCAGGCACCCACCCCCAGGTGCCGTCGACAAGGCTCCAGACGGCCCACTCCCCCTGTCTCCCTCCCTGTGTCACCGCGTGGTTCCCCGGTGCCACGGACTGTATTCCCCGTTCCCGCTTCCTTGTCTCCCATATCCCTTCCTTCATCCCCTGGGTCCCAGAGGGGCAGCCCCCTGCCACGGATGGAGCCCCCTGTTTAACATCTGGACACTCTGCGACCATCACGGCCACGCAGGCAAAGGAGACCTCCGGGTCGCTTCAGAGACTTTGTTTGTCCCCTCGGGGACGAGGGACTTTGTGGTGGGGGGGCTGTGTAGCGACCCGCACAGACAGTTGTGGGTTATGTGTTAGGCTATTAGTGGGTTGTGTCGTACTTACCAGTGTTCGCGGGGTCATGCCAATCAACCTGCTATCTACCAATCACGGGATTGCCTGGAATGTTCGGATACCGGGCAGCCTGGTGGTTGGCGGAGTGGCGTGAAGGGGGGTTGGGCAGGGGGATGGAGCATTGGAAGTTAAGACCGGGTTTAGCCATTGTTCTCTCTCTTACGTCTGGGCTTCACAAGAGAAGGTCACGGTTGGTTTGTAGTTTACCTTTCATTTATTTGGCGTGGGCTACGGCCAAACAGTAGCCTGTGTTAAGTTGGGTTAATAAACCGTCCATTCGTTAACTCCATCCTCTGTCTGGACAATTGTTCCTTCATGATCTAGTCAGGTCATTACAATATATATATATATATATATATATATATTTAAATAAATAAATATATAGATATTTAAATAAATAATAATAATATTACTACAGTGTAGATGGACATTATGGAGTATAATTTGGACAACCATGTCTCAATAGCCATAATTTTTTGGCCTCCAAAACGTAACCGAACTTCAGACCCTCTTAAATAGTTACCAGAATCATTATTCATATTTCCACAACAAGTGAGAAAAACATGAATACAGTTTTTTATATAGCCATTTTGCAGAGTGAATTCAGGAATAATAGTTGTCAGGTTTCTTTCTTTATTGACCCCCTACAAGCTGATGTCGTCATTTCCCCAATGCTTAAAAGGAAACGATATTCTCGTTAATGTTGATCTGAGAAGAGTAGTAAAAGAAAGAAAGAGGGAGGAAAGGATAGAGAAAAGGGAGTAGGGCCAAGAGACGTAAATCAACCCTTTCTCTTGGCGCCAAATAATATAAAACGTGATTAAACGTTTAATTTCGTCGATTAACGTTAATGTAAGCAATCGTGGGCATATTGTTATTTGTAGCCAGTTGAGGTAACGCGGTAGTTAGCTTGCTAAATATCTAGCAACGCAATCATTTTACCTAATCTTGCCCCACTCAAGAAACATATTAATTTGGCGAGCTAGTTAGCTATATCAATACAACAGCTTGCAAGATAGCTAGTTAGTTTCTTCAAGGCGGTCGTTATAATACAGCAATATGGGGGTGAGTTTTGACCGTCTGTCCGTGTATTTGTGTGAAAAGGTGAATGCTTCCATCAAACAAAGACAGCGTCCAAAATCATGATCCCGTGAATGCGTGATGGAGAGACAACGGAATGGATGGCTGGCAGGCACACCATTAACCAGCTCCAAAATAACCCCTTTTTGTGATGGTTAAAACAATCGTTTGCACTCGTTTTATTTGGTCCAGTGTTGCCCCATTGCAACGCGGTGTGTTTGTTTTCAGGTGTGGTACTACCTGAACTTGGTAGCCACGTAACTAGCTTGATATGAATCAATTTTCACAAAGGCTTCGCACTGTATCATACCATAGTCGAGATTAGGCAAGGTGGGAGGCTCGACTCTTAGCTACCTGTTTAGAACATTTGAGAAGTAGTAAGTAACCTGGTGATTTTTAAGTCACGTTTCACAACCTACATCTATCTGGGGTAAGAAGTCGCTAACTGACGTTACCTACCCGCACTGTTAGCTGTTTGTTTGTTAGCTAGCTGTTTGTTTGTTTTTGTTTGTTAGCTAGCTGTTTGTTTGTTAGCTAGCTGTTTGTTTGTTAGCTAGCTGTTTGTTTGTTAGGTAGCTGTTTGTTTGTTAGCTAGCTGTTTGTTTGTTAGCTAGCTGTTTGTTTGTTTGTTTGTTAGCTAGCTTTGTGTTGTTTGTGTTAGCTAGCTTTGTTTGTTTGTTTGTTAGCTAGCTAGCTTTGTTTGTTTGTTTGTTAGCTAGCTTTGTTTGTTTGTTAGCTAGCCAGCCGTTTGTTTGTTTGTGTGCTAGCCAGCCGTTTGTTTGTTTGTGTGCTAGCCAGCCGTTTGTTTGTTTGTGTGCTAGCCAGCCGTTTGTTTGTTTGTGTGCTAGCCAGCCGTTTGTTTGTGTGCTAGCCAGCTGTTTGCTAGCCAGCCAACCGTTTGTTTGTTTGCCGGCCAACTTTGTTTGCTAGCTAAAACACTTGCACCTCCAGCTAATTTTTCACGTGCTCAGAATCTCTTCCTGGAAGGTCTCATCCTAGTTGTGGAGAAAGTTCTGGCCAGCATTCCACTCTCATGCCAACACAGTGAAACTAACATTCGGACTATAAATAGTTTTTCTTTTGTAATTATATAGCTAGACCCTCATCTGTTTTTCTAAGGCGCAAGAGGCACTAAACCATGTCTCTGGCCTTTCATCAATATTGGGACACATGTCCCTCACTTCACTCATGCACACAAACACACTACTGCTGCAGCCTTCTGCTTGAAGATTGACCAACAGACATTTTTATTTCCCATCTCTAACTGTACCTCTCTCCCCTCATACCTCTCCAGAGGAAGTCAAACAAGGCGAAGGAGAAGAAACAGGCTCGCCTGGCGGAGAGGGCAGCCATGGATGCTGTGTGTGCCAAGGTGGACACAGCAAATAAGGTAAGTCCTTATGTGCATTGCATCAACCAATGGTTGCGTGCCACATCATTGAATGTTTATATGCACACTAATATTCAGTGGTGTAAAGTACTTAAAGCTACAATAGGCTTTTTTCACACCCCCAACAGACAACTTCCTCCCGTGCCAAGCGGTGTATGACGATATCCGGTTGTCGTCTAGTCTTCCGCAAAATTCGATCATGGAGTTTACCCAGTCACTACTCAATTTGCATGGGTGATGTGGCTATCGTTCACGAACATTCCCAGACGAAGAGATCTAAACTTGATAAAGAATACAATTTCTTCCGCAAACATATCTTCAACTATCAAGGTAAGTTAGTGCTTGAAGTGACCAGTTGAGAACTAGCTAGCTAACGGTAGCTAAGACATTACCAAATGTATTAGTGCTAACTTTACTTAATATTTGTCAGACTTAGTTACCATTAATTAGTTCTCTAGCTATTTGGCCAGCCACTGTGTATATTATTTGTTTCTAGTAAGCAACGTAGCTAGCTAGACCCATCTCAGTAACATTAAGAGTATCAATTTTAATTGATGTACGCTAATAAATTACATCTCACCTAACACTTTTTTTCTTTTCTTGCGCTGTTTTGAATGGGCAGTGTAAAACATAATAGATCAGGAGGAGGCAGTGGTAGTATGGACAAGGTGTCACAGGTCAATGAGGAGCCCCATTTACTGCAGGTTACGAGATATGATAGGCAGTTGAGGTCTTATTGTTGATGCGGTTGCAGTTTACCTGTATTTTGCTCATATGTTCAAAATAATTAAACTCTGTATTGATTCTCATGTACCTGGACATGCAGTAGGCCTAGTTCCTTTGTTATTGATCTGAGCTTGTATAACATTTAAAATGTAGTGTAGTATAGTAAACTTTTAGTAGTTGGTCAGTTACATTTTAATGTGTGAATTGAAGAGAAGGAATCATGACCTTGCTGATCAAGAACAGTGTATCACAACTATGTGATGACCCCCCCCCCCTGCATGTTCTTTTAGATCACATTGCAAGGAGCCTGTCATCATAAACCGCCTCTCCTGTTCATGTGCAGCTCAGAGATTTGTGCAATCATCTGGTGGCTCTTCCAGATTGCACATTACACCATAATGGTCAAGTTTTGAAATTGAGAATTTTTCATATTGTCAGAGAGAACACACATTTTGTATTTTTTTAAGCTCCTATTACTGTACATTGTTTGACCAGGGAATTCAACCAGAGCTCGCTGATAATGGTTGAGGAAGCCAAGGACATCAGGCAGGAGTGGCATTAAATCCACTATTTACCAAGCATTCCCTGGTGAGTTACAATTGTCTGTTTAAACGGGTTGGCATCCCCAGGCTGACACGTTGCCTTCACTTGTGTTGAACTTTATTGGACTAAAGTTTTATGGTCTTGACTGACATTCATCCCTTGTCTATGCTTTGTGTTTTTCAGGGCCTCTTCCTGACATGACGGTGCTGTCTGCTGGACCAAGTTTGAGGAGCATGAGACCGCAACCTGCCATTGCCAAGGTGCTGCATGGACTGGAAGAAATTACTCTGGTTGACTCTAGATTTGTTCCAGTGCCCCGTGGGGTCAATGCTGTCATAGTGTCCCCCAACTGTCACCCCAAGAGATTCTAAAGCGTCCAGATGCTCCTGCATTCCCCCAACTCACAGTAAAAGAAAGGCAATTGCAGTCTGCCTGTCTACTATGGAAGGAAATGAGGAAACCATGTGTGACTGACTGCTAGCCGGTTCAGCGAGGCACTAGACGTGACATTACAGTAGAGATTGTTTGGAGAGATTCTTTAATAGCAGAGATTGACTTCTACACCTACATGGATGTGTACCTTAAGATATATATTGTTGCAGGTCAGCCAGTCTTACTTGGCAGGCAAAATAAATGTTGCCCAAGGAAATGTACATACACTATATATTCAAAGGTATGTGGACACCCCTTAAAATTTGTGGATTTGGCTATTTCAGCCACACCCGTTGCTGACAGGTGTATAACATGGAGCACACAGCCATACAGTCTGCGTAGACAAACATTGGCAGTAGAATGGCCTTACTGAAGAGCTCAGACATTCAAAGTGGCACCGTCATAGGATGCCACCTTTCCAATAAGTCAGTTAAACAAATTTTGGCCCAGCTAGAGCTGCCCCATTTAAGTGCTGTTATTGCGAAGTGGAAACGTCTGGGCGCAACAATGGCTCAGCTGCGAAGTGGTAGGCCACACAAGCTCACAGAACAGGCCCTCTGAGTGCTGAAGCGCGTAAAAATCGTCTGTCCTCGGTTGCAACACTCACGACAGTTCCAAAATACCTCTAGAAGCAATGTCCGCACAACTGTTCGTCGGGAGCTTCAATAAATGGGTTTAGATCACCATGAACAATGGCAGGCTCGCCGCCATTGGACTCAGGAGCAGTGGAAACGCGTTCTCTGGCAGTCCGACAGCCCCTTCCAGTGAAGGGAAATCTTAATGCTATAGCATACAATGACATTCTAGACGATTTTGTGCTTTCAACTTTGTGGCAACAGTTTGGGGAAGGCCTTTTCCTCTTTCAGCATGACAATGTCCCTGTGCACAAAGCGAGATCCATACATAAATGATTTGTCGAGATTGGTGAGGAAGAACTCGACTGGCCTGCACAGAGCCCTGACCTCAACCCCATCAAATACCTTTGGGATGATTTGGAACGCCGACTGTGAGCCAGGCCTAATCGCCCAACATCAGTGCCCGACCTCACTAATGCTTTTGTGGCTGAATGGACTCAAGTCCCTGAAGCAATGTTCCAACGTCTAGTGGAAAGCCTTACCAGAAGAGTGGAGGCTGTTATAGCATCAAAGGGGGGAGATTTACATTTACGTCATTTAGCAGACGCTCTTATCCAGAGCGACTTACAAATTGGTGCATTCACCTTAAGATATTCAGTGGAACAAACACTTTACAATAGTACATCTATATCTTTTTTTTGGGGGGGGGTTAGAAGGATTACTTTATCCTATCCCATGTATTCCTTAAAGAGGTGGGGTTTCAGGTGTCTACGGAAGGTGGTGATTGACTCCGCTGTCCTGGCGTCGTGAGGGAGCTTGTTCCACCATTGGTGCCAGAGCAGCGAACAGTTTGATGAGCAGGTGTCCACATACTTTTGGTTGTGTACTGTATATAACTATTTACAATTGTATGTAAAGGAGATTATTTTAACAAATGTGTTATTTTGTTTCTCTCCCGTCTGGCAGTTGGTAGGTAGAGCATGGTGTTTGCAACGCTGGGGTTGTGGGTTCGAGTCCCACGGGTGTCCAGTAAGAAAATGTATGCACTCACTACTGTAAGTTGTTCTGGATAAGAGTGTCTGCTAAATGACTAAAATGTAAGCAACATTGTAATAGAGTATTCTACTGATTGAATTGTGTGATCTTTGTTATTTTATGACAGGCTAAACATGTCACAGAATGAATATTCAATGTATTTAATAATAAAATCAAATGTAACAATGTTCTAACAGATTAATGCGTTATGCAAATACTACATCCCAAAACACCATCTTATTCTTAACCTAACAATACAAATGATCCAAAATGTATCTTTTCTGAACAGATCAATTTATAATGATCACAAAACATGTACACGTTGGTATAAAGCTGTTATTTATAATGACATAATATAACAAGTGATGCACTGATATGACATTTTTGGCCGATACCGATATTAACTTGCCAAAAAACCTGATACTGAAAACGGATATTTAACATTTTAGCTGCCTTTTAAGCATTCTATTAAAGTTAAGAAGTTAAAACACATGGACGCAGTAGTCTAAGGCACTGCATCTCCGTGCAAGACATGTCACTACAGTTCCTGGTTCGAATCCAGGCTTTATCACATCCGGCTGTGATTGGGAGTTCCATAGGGCGGCGCACAATTAAGCCAGGGTAGGCCGTCATTGTAAATAAGAATTTGTTCTTAACTGACTTGCCTAGTTAAAGGTTACACACCACACTGACAAAAGTTATTTTGGAAACGTATGTCCCAATTACCAGTAAAACAACATTTATTTCACTTGCTGTGCTGTTTCGTTAATTTGTTCAGTCGTTTCATTCTCAACCAGGATTTCTATGGAACGCCATTTGGGTCTTGGCATGTCAAAAAAGATACACGTCAAATAAGCTTGTTGACCAATCAGGACCTGAATATGACTGCAGGTCACATAATTAATGCGTTCATACATTTTTTACGTAGTTATTACACATTGATTACACTCACTTGTATTTTATGTCACATCGATACGTATGCTATAATGCTGGTAAAGTAGTCTCGCGCACCTACAGTGCCGGTCATAAAACAAAGCTAGCTAGCTCATGGATGCAAACAATGTTCTTCCCCAAAAACATAGCAAAACGACAATCTGTTTCAGTAGCTATAGTTAGTTAGCTAGCTAACTATATAGCGAGGTGTCATCTAAAATAACCTTAATTTATAAAACAGTTCTTATTTGGTTAATGGTGGTTAGACCCAGCTATGTGAAGCTAGCCACAATAAGGATTAGCCACAATAGTGGACTTTGCGTTTAGCCTTCAATAAAAGTGGGTCATTGACAGTGATGCAAATTAATATAAATAGTAGAATTATGCCATAATTGAATAGATCATGCTAAACGAGGATGTTATATAAAATCGACAGACAATTTGTTAATTTGACATTAATCACACTGGATGTATTATACTTTAGAATTGCATTGGGGGCATACTTATTTCACTGTGCAGCCTTACCTATGGATTGTGGATCAATGACATGGGGTATCAGTCTACTTAATAACACCCGGAGAACATTAGCATTGTAGCTCTTATTGAGGGACTGTGAATTGAGCCACATTTATTGTCAACCTATGTGTATTGTACACTATTCCAGAGGAGAAACAATACTGCGTGGATGTTTGAGTCTGATAACTCTGAGGACTTTGCGAAAAAATATATTGGGTATTGAGTAGACTGATACCCCATTTCATTGATCCCCAATCCTTAGGTAAAGCTGTTACAGTGCAATATGAATGTCAATACACACAATAGGCTGACTGGGGAGATTTTACACAGTCATAGTCCTGCGATAAGAGCTACAACGCTAATATTTGCGTAAACTCTTCACAGTTGTGTTCTGTGGGTGTCATTGAGTAGACTGATACCCAATTTCATTGCTTCACATTCCAACCTTGTTTAACATTATCTAGTCTATATATGACATGATTCTACCAATTTGTAACCTGCATCACTTTCAAAGACGGTACCTTTATTTTGAAGGCAAACTGCAAATTCCATTATTGTGCCTAATCCTTATTGTGGCTAGCTTCACAACACATAATCCGGTCGAGCTTCATCTGGCTAGTGAGGCTATCTGGCTGCTTATAACGTTAGTTTTGGACAACAGGGTTAAGTAGCTGGCTAGCAATTTATTTTCATGAACTGAAGTTCAATTTCAATAGGCAAACGTAGCTACCTAGCTAATGCTTACAAGGATTCCTATATCACTGCTAAGAATAGTGAAAATTACTGCAGTTTCTACCGGTCATTGTTTTCAGGCTGGTTGTATTGGTGCTAGCTAGGTAACGTACCAAGCTAAAGCTAGCTACCTACCCCAGAAGTTGCAGTCGCACAAATAATGCTTTATTACCAACGCGGTATTGTAAACACATCGTTCGTGGCCGGTGTTTGCTTGTTTGCAGACTTTTTTGTACAGCTTTGACAGTGCTACTGATGGTAGCGGTGGCGCTTAGCTTGCACGTGCAAATTCAGAAAACGCAACATTCTATAATAGAATGGTGTTATTTGAGGTGTCAAATTTAAATGCTTATTTTACACGTCAAGTAGTGTTATTTGACGTATCTTTTTTGACATGCAAAGACCCAAACGGCGTTCCATAGTATGTCGTGAAGCTAATGGCAGTGATGCTATTACTGTGTAACTCCGGTAGGGCAATATCTGAACAATAGTGCACTTGGTAACATTAGTGTGTACCGGTGCTCGACCAGTCGTGAAAGCCAACATCACCCACGACAGAGAACGGTTGATTGACAATGAATTCCATTTTTTTGGCATTGATGGATTTCGCCTTTGAGTTGTCTTGCTGAAATGCTCTTACTCTTTCAAATGACTGCTCGGCCTGTTGAATGCTCGATCCACACAGCAGACATTGTGGGCTAGGTTAGGAATGCTGTGTTGCACGTGTAGCTTCAAATTTTACGTGGCGTCATTACGTCATGTACCTACGTTACATAGGTATGCATGTCAGCTTTGACATTGGTTTTTCACATCAGTGTTAAACTAGACATCGTGCCAATACCGATGTAGGCATTGTTTAGCTAATATCGTCCGATTCCGATATACCGTGCATCCCTAAATTGAACTAACAAAAGTATTAACGTAACATGTAAAGTGTTGGTTCCATGTTTCATGAGCTGAAATAAAGATCCCAGAAATGTTCCATATGCACAAAAAGCTTATTTCTCTCAAATGTTGTGCACAAATTTGTTTATTTCCCTCTTAGTTTAGCATTTCTCCTTTGCCAAGATAATTCATCCACCTGACAGGTGTGACATATGAAGAAGCTGATTAAACAGCATAATTATTACACAGGTGCACCTTGTGATGAGGACAATAAAAGGTGACAGATGTCTCAAGTTGAGGGAGTGTGCAGTTGGCATGCTGACTGCAGGAAAGTCTAACAGAGCTGTTGCCAGATAATTGAATGTTAATTTCTCAACCATAAGCCACCTCCAACGTAGTTTTAAAGAATTTGGCTTGGCCTGGCTCCCAAGAGTGTGGGCCTATGCCCTCCCAGGCGAACCCATGGCTGTGCCCCTGCCCAGTCATGTGAAATCCATAAATTAGGGCCTAATGAGTTTTTCAATTGACAGATTTCCTTCTATGAACTGTAACTGAGTAAAATCTTTGACATTGTTGCGTTTGATTTTATACTGAACAAAAATAACAAATATTTAATGTGTAGTGTGTGTGCACTGCTGTGCTTGAGCATGTTTTCCCACTGGCTTATTACCCTTTAGAATCAGAGGGCCCTGTTAGTTCACTATTTAAGCAGCAGTTCCTCCACAGTTGATTGACACAGCCTGCCAGAGTGATTAGGATAATCGTGTCCCAGATATGGTATTTCTTCACCCTCCTAATGGTTCTCTCTGCTAGCAATCTCAGATATGCAATGGCTTGCGTTCGCTTGGTGTCTTTCCATGTTAGCCAAGTTGCTCTTTTGAATGGGGGAATGATGAGCGTTGCCCCCACATCTGACAGCATATTTTCTATGATGAACCCCTTGTCTACCATGAGTCCATCACCAGGCTCACAGCTCGAGGATTCCAGATAGACGTGTAATCTCCTGATCAGAGATGGACCCAGTGAAAACCTGGATACAAAGGTGATGGCTCCACAAGGTGCAATCCCAATCAGGCCCTTAAAGGTGGTGTGTATTTTGTAAGATTAAAAGGTCTCCTACTGTACTGTCAGAGGAGGGGTTGGCACATCTCAGCTCTGTGCAGTCCAGGATAACTGGAGTACAACTTTGAACTTGTCAGGCATGCTTGCCTGCACCTGCTCTCTGTACATCCAAGACAAGATACAGGTAGTTGGTCCGGTTTATTATAATGCGGTTTACTGTTCGGACACTCACGCAAAATATGTCCGCCACCTCCTTCAGACAAGCAGCTCCTCGACAGCAGTAAAGAAAAAACTTGTCTATGAGCGGCAGCTTCCTGTTGGGCCTTGGTGTTGCGCTTCCCATTCCAGCCTTCTGGGACTTGGACTAGTAGATTAACCTGGAGGCAGAGGGGGCAATGGACTCCCAGAACACCATGAAGACCTGAGTGGAACTGGGTATAGAACCTGAAGTTGTCATCAGATGCACCGAATTTTTGCAGCTGGAGATGGTGAACAGAGCGCTGTTGGACTTGTATCTCTAGCTCCTTGATTCGATCCAGTGGAGCATCCAACACACCCATAGAAAAGAAAGGGGGTAATTTATATGACAAAATTGTATTATTCAGTTTGATTATCAGTATCATGACACAGTAAACCAACTAACTTAGTCTAGTTCTCAGGACAAATGTAATCAAGTATGTTATGGTAGTGCTATTTGGTTAAAGAAATGTTGGTCAAAACTAAGGGGAGGGTGGCTTAAGTTGGAGAGCAGTGTGGGAGAACAGAGAGCATGCAAGCTGGCTAGCGAGTTAGTAGTTTTGTTATTTCAAAAGCTGAATACAGGTAATGCAATATCTGAACTATAGCAACCGTTTGCAGAACTACAGCGCTGAGCTACAACACATCAACCATCTGGAAAACCTAAGTTCACGTTACTCACCAGGGAGGGCAGGCAGTCATGGTCCGCTGCAGTCACTTCAGAGGCACCAACACTTGTGTCCATATCGGAGACATCCACTTCCTGTTCTCAGTCGCGCACTTGCTGTATCAGGGAGAGACCCGAGACTGCAGGCTCTTCCCCCAGTCGTTCCAGAGAACCGACAGGGAACTTTCAGTCTTAATGCGAGAACGGGCTTTTTGTGTTATGTAGATGTTGGCCGGGTTAAAATTCAGACGAAGGTGCTCTCACGTAAAATATTAAAGTCAGAGCCCTCATTCCTTGTATTTGCTCTCACACAGCTGTCATGTAAAGTCGCATCCTTTGGGAAGTTGTGAAATCTGAGGTATGGGTGTTTTTGTTTGTTGCTGGGACACTACAGTATCATTGGCGAGAGGACTGTGCAGCCATTATGCTAGCTTGCTAACTCTATGCTGTTGCTAGAAACTGGAACATAAACAACGCCGCTTTTCTGAACTTCTGTTCTACAAACCAGAAGCGTGAAAGAATCCTACATGTAACTTTTTGGGCGACCTGACCAAATTCACATAGTAATGTGAGTTAGACTTGCTTTCAATGAGAATGAAAAATCTATAAGAAGCAATAGATCTGTTCTATGTGCGCTATTTGTATGCTTCCCGTTCTTAAGTTTTGTTTTTGCGTCTTTCAATTTTGGTTTTGTACATCAGCTGAAAATACAATATTTTTGATTATGAAAAAGATGCAGTGCATTCGGAAGGTATTCAGACTCCTTCACTTTCTCCAAATTTTGTTACGTTACAGCTTTATTCAACATTTATTAAATAAATGTTTTTCATCAATCTACACGTAATACCCCATAATGACAAAGCAAAAACTGATTTTTAGAAGTGTTTGCAAATGTAATAAAATAAAGAACAGATCAGGTCCATCCTGTTTCCATTGATCATCCTTGATGTTTCAACAACTTGATTGGAGTCGACCTCTGGTAAATTGATTGGACATGATTTGGAACAGCACACACCTGTCGACAGTCTTTCTACTCACAATACCCCATAATGACAAAAAAAAACGGGTTTTTAGAATTTAGAAACTTAAATATCACATTTACATAAGTGTTCAGACCCTTTACTCAAATCAAAGTTTATTTGTCACGTGCGCCGAATACAACAGGTGTAGACCTTACAGTGAAATGCTTACTTACAGACTAACCAATAGTGCAAAAAAGGTATTAGGTGAACAATGGGTAAGTAAAGAAATAAAACAGTAAAAATACTATAAAAGTAGCGAGACTACATACAGACACCGGTTAGTCAGGTTGATTGAGGTAGTATGTACATGTAGATATCGTTAACTTCTATGGGCTACGTGGGACGCTACGTAGCAACAAAATGTCATAATTCAACTTTCTCAAACATACAACTATTTTACACCATTTTAAAGATACACTTCTCCTTGATGTAACCACATTGTCCGATTTCAAAAAGGCTTTACAGCGAAAGAAAAACATTAGATTATGTTAGGAGAGTACATAGACAAAAATAATCACACAGCCATTTTCCAAGCAAGGACATGTCAATAAAACCCAAAACACAGCTAAATGAAGCACTAACCTTTGACGATCTTCATCAGATGACACTCCTAGGACATTGTTACACAATACATGTATGTTTTGTTCGATAAAGTTCATATTTATATCCAAAAACAGCATTTTACATTGGCGCGTGATGTTCAGAAAATGTATTCCCACCAAAACGTCCGGTGAATGTGCACATCAATTTACAAAAATACTTATAATAAACGTTGACAAAATATATAACAATTATTTAAAGAATTATAGATGGACTACTCCTGAATGCAACCGCTGTGTCAGATTTTAAAATAGCTTTATGGAGAAAGCACATTTTTCAATATTCTGAGTACATAGCTCAGCCATCACAGCAAGCTATTCAGACACCCGCCAAGTTCGGGGCCACCTAAACTCAGAATTAGTATTAGAAATATTCTCTTACC
Source organism: Salmo salar (assembly GCF_965601325.2). Lineage (NCBI taxonomy): Eukaryota > Metazoa > Chordata > Actinopteri > Salmoniformes > Salmonidae > Salmo > Salmo salar. The sequence goes on along the minus strand of NC_138297.1, from coordinate 34,525,242 downwards.
TTTGCTGATCTTCATCAGAATGCACTCCCAGGACTGCTACTTCCAGAAGAAATGTTGTTTTTGTTCGAAATAATCCATATTTATGTCCAAATACTGCCGTTTTGTTCGTGCGTACAGATCGCTTATCCAAAGGCATAACGCGCGAGTGCGGAACCAGAGACGAAAAGTCATAATGTTCCATTATCGTACTTAGAAGCATGTCAAAAGCTGTTTAAAATCAATCTTTATGGTATTTTTAACGTAAAATTGCGATAATATTCCAACCGGACAATAGCATATGCATTCAAGAAGAAAAAGAAGGAACGGCGCGCTCGCGGGATCGAGCATATCCAATCCCTTTGTTGCCAGGCAGTCCACTCAGAAACTGAGCTCCTATTATCTGCCCAGTGACAGGAGAATGCTCAAACCACTTTCTGAAGGCTGTTGACAGCCAATGGAAGCCTTAGGAAGTGCAACGTCCCCCACAGACACTGTAGTTTCGATAGAGAATCAAAAGAACTACAATTCTCAGACTTTCCACTTCCTGCTTGGATTTCTCAGGTTTTTGCCTGCCATATGAGTTCTGTTCTACTCACAGACACCATTCAAACAGTTTTAGAAACTTCAGTGTTTTCTATCCAAATCTACTAATAATATGCATATTCTAGTTTCTGGGCCAGAGTAGTAACCTGTTTAAATTAGGTACGTTTTTCATCCTGCTGTGAAAATACTGCCCCTAGCCCAGACAGGTTAAAGTGACTATGCATATATGATGAACAGAGAGTAGCAGTAGCGTAAAATAGGGGTTGGCGGGTGGTGGGTAGCGGGACACAATGCAGATAGCCCGGTTAGCCAATGTGCGGGAGCACTGGTTGGTCGGCCCAATTGAGGTAGTATGTACATGAATGTATAGTTAAAGTGACTATGCATATATGATAAACAGAGAGTAGCAGCAGCGTAAAAGAGGGGGTTGGTGGGACACAATGCAAATAGTCTGAGTAGCCGTTTGATTACCTGTTCAGGAGTCTTATGGCTTGGGGGTAAAAACTGTTGAGAAGGCTTTTTGTCCGCTTGCCATGGGGTAGTAGAGAGAAAAGTCTATGGCTGGGGTCTTTGACAATTTTTAGGGCCTTCCTCTGACACCGCCTGGTGTAGAGGTCCTTGATGGCAGGCAGCTTAGCCCCAGTGATGTACTGGGCCATACGCACTACCCTCTTTAGTGCCTTGTGGTCAGAGGCCGAGCAATTGCCGTACCAGGCAGTGATGCAACCAGTCAGGATCCTCTCGATGTTGCAGCTGTAGAAACTTTTGAGGATCTCAGGACCCATGCCAAATCTTTTTAGTTTCCTGAGGGAATGGGCTTTGTCGTGCACTCTTCAAGACTGTCTTGGTGTGTTTGGACCATTCTAGTTTGTTGTTGATGTGGACACCAAGGAACTTGAAAGCACTTCATGGCTACGGACGTGAGTGCTACGGGTCTGTAGTCATTTAGGCAGGTTGCCTTCGTGTTGTTGGGCACAGGGACTATGGTGGTCTGCTTGAAACATGTTGGTATTACAGACTCAATCAGGGAAATGTCAGTGAAGACACCTGCCAGTTGGTCAGCACATGCCCGGAGCACACGTCCTGGTAATCCGTCTGGCCCTGCAGCCTTGTGTATGTTGACCTGTTTAAGGTCTTACTCACGTCAGCTATGGAGAGCGTGATCACACAGTCGTCCGGAACAGCTGATGCTCTCATGCATGCCTCAGTGTTGCTTGCCTCAAAGCAAGCATAGAAGTGATTTAGCTCGTCTGGTAGGCTCGTGTCAGTGGGCAGCTCTGTGCTTCCCTTTGTCGTCTGTAATAATTTGCAAGCCCTGCCACATAAGACGAGCATCGGAGCCGGTGTAGTATGATTCAAACTTAGCCCTGTATTGACGCTTTGCCTCTTTGATGGTTCGTCGCAGGGCATAGCAGGATTTCTTGTAAGCTTCCGGGTTAGAGTCCCGCACCTTGAAAGCGGCAGCTCTACCCTTTAGCTCAGTGCGAATATTGCCTCTAATCCATGGCTTCTGGTTGGGGTATGTACGTACAGTCACTGTGGGGACGACGTCCTCGATGCACTTATTGATAAAGCCAGTGACTGATGTGGTGTACTCCTCAATGCCATTGGAAGAATCCCGGAACATGTTCCAGTCTGTGCTAGCAAAACAGTCCTGTAGTCTAGCATCTGTTTCATCTGACCACTTTTTTTATAGACCGAGTCACTTGTGGTTCCTGCTTTAATTTTTGCTTTTAAGCAGGAATCAGGAGGATAGAGTTGTTGTCGGATTTACCAAATGGAGGGCGAGGGGGAGCTTTGTACGTGTCTCTGTGTGTGGAGTACAGGTGATCTAGAATTTTTTTTTTCTCTCTGGTTGCACATTTAACATGTTGATAGAAATTTGGTAGAACTGATTTAAGTTTCCCTGCATTAAAGTCTCCGGCCACTAGTAGTGCCGCCTCTGGGTGAGTGGTTTCCTGTTTGCTTATTTCCTTATACAGCTGACAGAGTGCGGTTTTAGTGCCAGCATCTGTCTGTGGTGGTAAATAAACAGCCACAAAAAGTATAGCTGAAAACCTTCTAGGCAAGAAGTGTGGCCTACAATTCATCACAATATACTCTACTTCAGGCGAGCAAAATCTAGAGATCCTTAGATTTCTTGCACCAGCTGCAGTTGACAAATATGAACAGACCGCACCCCCCCTCGTCTTACCAGAGTGTGCTGTTCTATCTTGCCGGTGCCGCATATATCCCGCTAGCTGAATATCCATGTCGTCATTCAGCCACGATTCCGTGAAACAGGATATTACAGTTTTTGATGTCCCGTTGGTAGGATATTCATGATCGTAGCTCGTCTAATTTATTGTCCAATGATTGCACGTTGGCGAGTAGTATTGATGTTAACGGCAGCTTTCCCACTCGCCTTCTCCGGGTCCTAACGAGGCAGTTCTCTAAAGACACAAGAGACAATAATACAAGAAACAACACTTCTGTAGCTTGTCAACTATGTGTCTGTCTATCCCTGTTCTCTCCTCTCTGCACAGGCCATACAAACGCTTCACACCGCGTGTGCCACTCTAACCTGGTGGTCCCAGCGCGCACGACCCACGTGGAGTTCCAGGTCTCCGGCAGCCTCTGGAACTGCCGGTCTGCAGCCAACAAGGCTGAGTTCATCTCAACCTATGCTACCCTCAAATCAAATCAAATCAAATCAAATTTATTTTTATATAGCCCTTCGTACATCAGCTGATATTCTCAAAGTGCTGTACAAAAACCCAGCCTAAAACCCCAAACAGCAAGCAAAGCATGTGAAAGAAGCACGGTGGCTAGGAAAAACTCCCTAGGAAAAACTCCCTAGAAAGGCCAAAAACCTAGGAAGAAACCTAGAGAGGAACCAGGCTATGAGGGGTGGCCAGTCCTCTTCTGGCTGTGCAGGGTGGATATTAAAACAGAACATGGTCAAAATGTTAAAATGTTAAAATGTTCATAAATGACCAGCATGGTCAAATAATAATAATCATAGTAGTTGTCGAGGGTGCAACAAGCACGTCCGGTGAACAGGTCAGGGTTCCATAGCCGCAGGCAGAACAGTTGAAACTGGAGCAGCAGCACGGCCAGGTGGACTGGGGACAGCAAGGAGTCATCATACCAGGTAGTCCTGAGGCATGGTCCTAGGGCTCAGGTCCTCCGAGAGAAAGACAGAAAGAGAGAAAGAGAGAATTAGAGAGAGCATATTTAAATACACACAGGACACCGGATAAGACAAGAGAAATACTCCAGATGTAACAGACTGACCCTAGCCCTACCCTCCAGTCCCTAGACTTCCTGGCGCTGACGGAAACATGGATTACCACAGATAACACTGCTACTCCTACTGCTCTCTCTTCGTCTGCCCACGTGTTCTCGCATACCCCTAGAGCATCGAGCCAGCGGGGTGGTGGCACTGGAATCCTCATCTCTCCCAAGTGGACATTCTCTCTTTCTCCCCTGACCCATCTGTCTATCTCCTCATTTGAATTCCATGCTGTCACAGTTACCAGCCCTTTCAAGCTTAACATCCTTATCATTTATCGCCCTCCAGGTTCCCTTGGAGAGTTCATCAATGAGCTTGACGCCTTGATAAGTTCCTTTCCTGAGGATGGCTCACCTCTCACAGTTCTGGGTGACTTTAACCTCCCCACGTCTACCTTTGACTCATTCCTCTCTGCCTCCTTCTTTCCACTCCTCTCCTCTTTTGACCTCACCCTCTCACCTTCCCCCCTACTCACAAGGCAGGCAATACGCTTGACCTCATCTTTACTAGATGCTGTTCTTCCACTAATCTCATTGCAACTCCCCTCCAAATCTCCGACCACTACCTTGTATCCTTTTCCCTCTTGCTCTCATCCAACACTTCTCACTCTGCCCCTACTCGGATGGTATTGCGCCGTCCCAACCTTCGCTCTCTCTCTCCCGCTACTCTCTCCTCTTCCATCCTATCATCTCTTCCCTCTGCTCAAACCTTCTCCAACCTATCTCCTGATTCTGCCTCCTCAACCCTCCTCTCCTCCCTTTCTGCATCCTTTGATTTTCTCTGTCCCCTATCCTCCAGGCCGGCTCGGTCCTCCCCTCCTGCTCCGTGGCTCGACGACTCACTACGAGCTCACAGAACAGGGCTCCGGGCAGCCGAGCGGAAATGGAGGAAAACTCGCCTCCCTGCGGACGTGGCATCCTTTCACTCCCTCCTCTCTACATTCTCCTCTTCTGTCTCTGCTGCTAAAGCCACTTTCTACCACTCTAAATTCCAAGCATCTGCCTCTAACCCTTGGAAGCTCTTTGCTACCTTCTCCTCCCTCCTAAATCCTCCTCCCCCCCCTCCTCCCTCTCTGCGGATGACTTCGTCAACCATTTTGAAAAGAAGGTTGACGATATCCGATCCTCGTTTGCTAAGTCAAACGACACCGCTGGTCCTGCTCACACTGCCCTACCCTGTACTTTGACCTCTTTCTCCCCTCTCTCTCCAGATGAAATCTCGCGTCTTGTGACGGCCGGCCACCCAACAACCTGCCCACTTGACCCTATCCCCTCCTCTCTTCTCCAGACCATTTCCGGAGACCTTCTCCCCTACCTCACCTCGCTCATCAACTCATCCTTGACCGCTGGCTACGTCCCTTCCGTCTTCAAGAGAGCGAGAGTTGCACCCCTTCTGAAAAAACCTACACTCGATCCCTCCGATGTCAACAACTACAGACCAGTATCC